>NC_060279.1:71031229-71344048 GCF_021613505.1 Equus quagga
CCCTCCTGGTGAAGCAAGTCATCGATTTCCATTGAAGACTCAGCATGCTACCCTCAGTGACAGCAGTCTTGCTTTATAAGCCATTCTCTACATTTATTATTCTCCCAGTACATGAGAGTGTTCTGGTGTCTATTCCAAATTAGTATTTCTCTAATTTTCAAGTGTCTGATCTGCCTGGCTGAGATAAAAAATAGCAACTCAATTTGGCAGGCTTTACATTAAGGGGAGAGGGTGTTTTGGTTACTGTTTAATCTCTCTCTCTCTCTCTCTCTCTTTCCTGAGTATAGAGACTTCACTTTGCCCGTCTTCCTGAGTCTTCATATTCCTTATCTCAAGGCGGGTATCCTCAGCATCCCAGGACATTTAGCCAGCCTCCTTTTGTAGAAGCTTAGGAAGATGGAGCCAAACCCATAAGCAGGACTTGGTTTTTCTAAGCCACGGTGGCAATTTCCTGCTTGATTACAACTCTGTATACCCTTTCAACTTGCTTGTCAGCGTAGGCTCTGCATGTCCTGGATAATCCTACAACTGGTGACAGGGTTATTGACTTACAGGTTTCTAGGGCCTCTGACTCGTTTTTCAAAAAAAGGATTCTCCCATCCTCTTATTGCTTTGTAGAAACTTGTTCCACTTCTTCTTCTTGATAGTCTTTAGCCTATGAGTACCTGGGAATAATCACCCTCCCTTATCTAGTCCTACAGATTTGTTTTGTTTTGAGTTATGCCCCCTTCGGGCCTCCCACCCTCTCTTATTTTTATAAACAGACTCTAGATAATATATACACTAGGGATGGATGGCAGCCAGCATACTCAGTCTTGTGCTGAGGAAGTATTCATATGTCAGCTTGTTTACATGACTTCCTTGCGCATCCTACCTTATAATCCCTTTTATAAATTTTGGTTTACTTTGTAATAATGCAGAAGACTTAAGGTTCTGTTTCTTATTTTCTTCTTTCTTCTTCCACCATCTATCTTTAAAAGCAGTTCTAAAACTTCTTATTTGAAGATCATACCTACTGGACCTCAGTGTAAATAATGGCCATTTATGGTCACACTCTTTCTCCTGTGCTTTGGGTGTTGTCTGGATTTTGCTCTACTTCCCTTTTGTGAAGAGGATGAATTTCCTGTGACTCTCATATGACAGAAACTCACCAATTCTCTGTTGTAATCAACAAATAGATATTGAATGTTTGACTTTAAAAAAAAAAAAAAAAAGGAGTTTCAAGGGTAAGATCTGCCGTCTTGTGAATGTCAAAGAAGTTTTCTCGTTCACCCCTTTCTCCTCTCTCTCCCACTCTCTTTAATTTGTTAATGCTTTCGACTTACTTTGCTTTGGATAATTTTCAAAGTATTGCTTCCCCCTCGAGATCTCTGAAAGGCAGTAGTTCTGGCTATTAAAGATTTGCCATTCTCAGAACAGCCCAGTTAGGGTACCCTCAGGTTATTTATAACTAGATTTTATCTCAGAAAATTAACTAAAAGAAGATTAACCAAAAATCTAAAGGAAAATGCCTTAAACACCTCATCTATTATGCTATGCTCAAACAGATATTTTCATCTTAACAGCCTGGCAAACCCAGTGGAATGCTCTCTCTAGTTTGGGGCATAAAATAAGATAACACTCTGAATTCCTACAGGAAATCTTGTAACTCTACTTAAAATTAAGGCATAAAGTATGAAAATGTGAGTTTCCTCTGTATAGTCTTATTACTTTGCCTGTTAACTTAAGTGGTTCCTATTTCTGCTGGTTCGAAGAGCCCCAGGACATTTAAATCTCTCTTCTGGAAACAAATACTTTTTTTTAAAAGGCCTCCCAGGTCAGGACTGAGTCAGGAGCTCAGATCAGTAATGAGGAAAGTCTTGCATTTAGATATTTCTTTCCTCTTCTAATTTACCCAGATGGGGGAAGAAGCCAGAAAAGTTAGTTCTACTTTATCCATCTAGGACTTTATTCATTATATCCCATTTTAGGCCGATTAAAAGGCAAAGTCTTCACAATAGGATACAAGGGCCTTGATGTCTACCCTGCCTGCCCTGTCTCTCTGACGTGCCTGCCTCCTGCCTCTGACCTGTCACTATGTTCTCTCCTCTCCTCTCATTCTATATCAGCCATTTCTCAAACATACTGAGTGTGTTCCTGTCCCTGGGGCTTTGCTTTTGCTGTTCCCTCTGCCTGGAATGTTCTCCCATAGAGCCACGGGCTGTTCCTCTCCAAATTCAGGACTTTGCTCAAAATCACTTTCTCAGTGAAGTCTTTCTTCACCACTTCCTATAAAATGGCAACCTGCCTCCTAAACCCTGTAGCCCCTCTCCCTTCCCCTGGTTTATATTTCTTATGATATCATGTAGACGTAGACGTATATGACGCTTCTGTTTATTCCTCTGCTCTGGAATGTAAGTTCCTAAGTATCAAGATTTTTGTCTATTTTTCCTACCAGGGCCTAGAAGAGTGTTCAGCACATGATAGACAATAAGTATTTGTGCAATAAATGAATTTAGAAATATCTCTGGATAGATAATGTCCAACTCTACCACAGCAACACAGGTAGTTTGATACACATTTTGCAGCTAGTGAAACAGCCTAGAAAGTTGAGTGCCTTGCATAAGGTCCTGCAGAGAGGCAGCTGGATGAGGGGGACATGCTGTTCAATTGCAGATTCCCCTCATCGGCCTCTTAGATGTCAAATGAATCAGAATTGTTTTTATAAGCTCCAGAGGATCCTTTCTCATTTGTCGCTGTCACCAGAAAGCAAGCTCTCTGGAAACAATGCCCTCCCTAGATTTCTTAGCATATCTTCTACTGGCTCAAAAAGTATCCACTGGAGTTTTGAATCTCACTGCCCAGCTCTTGAGCAGCTGTCTTATTTGGGAGGTGATATTGCATGGTGTTCGAGAGGGTAGACTGTGGAAGGGAATCCTGAGCCACAACTCATTAGTTGCGTGACCTTGGGCAGACGACTTAGCCCACCTGAGTTACCATAAGCAGAGGTGGTATGCTGAGTGGTGGTCTAGCATGGCATTGAAAAGCGTGGGCTTTGCAAGAAGACCCCTGGGTTCAATTCCTCGCTCTGTCATTGAGTAACTTGTCATAACTTTGGGGCAAATTAACTTCTCTAAGCCTCACTTTACTCCTCTGTTAAATGGGGATGATAATAATCATAACAACTTTATAGGGTTTTGGAGAGGATCAAATGAAATAATACATAAGCACACTAGCACCTAATAAGTGTTGGGTATTATTATGATTATTATTTAACACCTATTTCATAGGGTTGCCATGAGGACTTGAGATAAGATGTGTAAATAATGTAGCACATTGCTTGGTATGTGTAAGGATTCAGTAAATGTTATCAATGTTATTCCTTAATTCCCTCTATATCCCTTGTCCCAGACCCAGCAGTCTGGCGTCTACCCGACCATGCTATTGGAATTGCCTTCTTGAAATTTACCAGCAACAACTTCTAACTTCTAGATTATCTTAAGTATTTGTTCAGGGAGGAAAATCAAGGAGGTTGAGTGCAAGGAGCATAGCCCTCAAGCACATAAACCTTGGTTTCCTCACCTGGAAAAGGGGCCAACAGCGCTTGCTTGGCAGGTTGCTGTAACAATGTGGGGCGATGTGAAGCTTGCATCTCAGTTTGAGATACAAGTACTTGATAATTAGGGGCCCCTCTCGTGATGACAACCACCACGGTGATGGGGTTCAAGTGTCTTATTTCAAATTCCCAAGTAGTCTATTGATGCCTTAAGGGCAGAATTATGGCTCATAATTTTTTAAGATCTCCCCTACATCCCTAAACATCTAATACTATCCTGGGCAGAGGGTGGACTCTCCAGAAAACCCCAAATTGACAAGTGATCACATGACCACTAAACCCAGTTTCTGTCCAAGAGGCAATGCTATCGTGTCTAGAATCCATTTGTTTTTTTGAGGAAGATTAGCCCTGAGCTAACTGCTGCCAGTCCTCCTCTTTATGCTGAGGAAGACTGGCCCTGAGCTAACATCCATGCCCGTCTTCCTCTACTTTTTTATATGTGGGACGCCTACCACAGCATGGTGTGCCAAGCGGTGCCATGTCCGCACCCAGGATCTGAAGCTGCGAAACCCGGGCTGCCGAGAAGCGGAACACATGCACTTAACCCCTGTGCCACCGGGCCGGCCCCTACAACTCATTTCTAACAGTCTGGGATGTCTAAGATCTCTCGTATTATTATTCAGCTTAAGCCACTTGTTTTTCTAAACATTTGGAAATCTTGTGCAATGGTTTCAACTAACCAAGAATTTATATAAAAATGTAGATATAGTAAAAGAGTGAAAACAGAGATGATCCAAGTTGATGGTGCCATATGCAACTCACCAAATGCTTATTTATGTGAGCAAGAAAACTGAGGTCTATTTTGTGGTTTATTTCATAATTTTGCAGAGATGTTGGATCAAATCGGGCGTCAGAAAAGATGCCAGTCCCAAAAGGAGATGTCTTTGCTGCATTTGCAATTTTCCCTCTTATTAACATGAAAACACTCTACATGGTTGGAAACATCTAAAGGCTATTTTTTATTTTATTTTCCATTACTTCACTCTCGTGCTTTAACCGGTACCTGTGGAAATTAGAGTGTCACCTGCTTTTAGTATCCTGTTTTCTTTCGTGTTTGTAATGAAGCCCTCCGGGAATTGCGCGATTACAAAAATGAGTTACAAATCCTCATTCAGTATACAAAAGTCTGTAGCTGCTTGCCTTCTCTGTTTAAATAGTCTACAAAACAAGAAATAATTAGTCAAGCGCTATCGGTAATTAAGCACATAAGATGAACATTAAACAAACTGCAATCTTGCATCATTTTGAAGGTGGATAGGCAGGTTTTCGTGCTTGGAATCCAGCCAAAATGCCCATCTTCATTCCCTTTGCTCCTTATTTATTATTGGCGAGGGAATTCGCCTGCCTAACTTGCTGATGTACTCTTGCCGCGGTTCATCTGAGAGTTCACGTAAGTGTGAGCCGCTAGTTTTTGACACCACCACCATTGGGAAAGGATGATTTCAGAGAACTTGGTGTATTGAGAGTGGAAAGACAACGTGTTTCCCCAACATGGGAGTGCATTTCTAAGTTGAGATCAGTTGACAATTCAGAGAACTGCTCTGCCTTGTCGTACACGGTATCTGCTTAGAACTATCTATAAAACCCTGTTTCTGGTTTTCTGAATACTCTCTCTTGTTTGGTGTCTTCTCTTCAGGCCCCTTGAGCTTCTTATAAAATTTTGTCTACAGAGTCACCACTGCACAGGCAAAATCTGAAAAAAATTGCAGGCTAATTTAGTCAGGTTTTTCTCGAAGACCAGAACTTCATTTATTTTTAGGTTTTGATCAAAAAGTGCTTTTAAGGAAAATCAGAAGATCAAAGTTTCCAACCCATTTAGACTGGAAAATTAAATATTCATTCAACAAACGCTTTGGAGTGCCTATTGTTTGCTAGTCTACTTGCTAGGTACAAGAAGGCGTAGTCTGTATCCTCGAGGCAGTCACTGTCCAGCTTTGTGATCAAGCCGAATTGTGACTTGATATAGAGTGCTTTTGTTAGATTGCATTGCATTCTTCCAGGGTCCACGATGTGCAACCTGGATAGACAATATCCATACATGATATACTGGGTCTCTGTTACTCACTCAAGAAGTAATGGAATGATCACTGATTCTCCTGGCTCCTCAACCCCAATGTGGTTCTTCTCCTGGGATGGTTTCTATAGTGACCCTATGGATATAGGCATTTTCTTCTGGAATTAGAAAGAACTGGCAGTAAATATCATTCTCCATTTTATCTGAGATTTCTTTTTTAGTATTAAAGATAAATGTGATAAGGCCAGCACTTCCTAAGATGTGTATAGTGCATTACAGTTTTCAAAGCCTTTAACAAGCATTCTAGGGAGCCAGGACATTATTAGTATCCCCATTTTATCTCCTGGGTAACAGGCCCAGAGAGGTTAAGTGACTTACCCAAGAGGACACAGCAATCTGGCAGGGTCAGGATGATCTTCTATCTTCTTTTTCATCAGACATGCCTCCCAATAAAATACCCCAAGTCCCATAGAGGTGAGAAGGGTCGTGTTGGCAACATATATCTTAAATATGAAGTTTTTACAAGGCCATATATATTTTTTAAATGTTTGGGCATCCATACATTTAGCAAAGACTTACTGAATGCCATCTTCGTGTGGGTGCCACAGACGTGAATGGGGCATAGTGATGTGATAGGGTGAAGTAGAAGTGGCAGGCTCGCAGGAGCTGTGAACATCAGGAATGGCAACTCAGCTGAAGGCTTCAGGACAGGAGCCACCTTTGTGGTTCACCCTTCATTTTGGTGTTCCACAGGCCCGGAAAACGATAGGTCTTCGGGAAAAGCTTATTCAGTTCTTGGGCGACACAACATCACACCTGGAATGCAGAAGGACTCAGAAAATAGGGTTCTTTCAACTTTCCTATTAAACTAAAATGATTCTAAAATAAACAGATTATTTAAAGAAGAAAACACTTACCTTGTGATAATTGTAGTAGTCAGCTCATGCTCTGTAAGAAAAGACCATAGATTGGTCGGCTTAAGTAACAGAAATGTATTTTCTCACAGTTCTGGGGGCTGGGAAGACTAAGGTGCTAGCTGAGGTGGCTCCTGGTGAGGGCTCTCTTTCTGACCTGCAGGTGGCCACCTTCTCGCTGTGTCCTCACCTGGCAGAGACAGAGAGCTCTGGTTTCTCTTCCTCTTTTCATAAGAACACCAGTCCTATCAGATTAGGGCTCTACACTTATGACCTCATTTACCCTTTATTATCACCTTATAGGCACTGTCTCTACACACACTGGGGGTTAGGGCTTCAACATAGGAATTTGAGGGGCACACAGTTCAGTCCATAGCGATAATATAAATTGATATCATCGAGTGGGAAGACTTATTAATAGTATCCACCTAAAACTGAACACAAGCGTATCTGATCGCCTGGCAATTCCACTCCTATTGTGTATTCACCAACAGACAAGTGCAAAAATGTGTATAGCAGCGTTAATCGTGATAATTCAAAATGGTAAACTACCCAAAGGTGCATCAGAGGTGGATGGTTAAATAAATCGTGGTATTTTCATGCTGTGGGACACTGCACACCATGAGAATGAAAGACCCACAACTCAACCCAACAATATGGACTAATCTCACAAACATGATGTTGAGAGAAAGAAGGCAGATACAGAAGAGTGCATCCTCTATGACTATGTTTATAATAGGTTCAACTGTATACTGTATAAAAGCAAACTATCGACATGTTAGAAGTCATAGGTAGAGACTGGATGGGGGCATGAGTGGGGAACCCAGATGTTGTTAATGTTCTGTTTATTGATCAGGGTGCTGGGTGTGTTCACTTTGTGAAAATTTATTTAGTGACCTGTTTTGTGCTTTTTTTTTTGAGTGTATATTTTATTCCTATAAAAAGTTCGTAAGCACACACAAAATCTTATCTCAGAATTAAATAAGGTCATCAATGTAAAGCCTACTCAGTACATTTCATTTCTTTTTCTGCTCTTCCCTCTCAATCCGTAGCCTCAAAGACCCTGCTGTGCCATTTGTCTATCAGCAGTGTCATTGGGAAATGACACCTCCCACAGCAGAGTGTTTTGTTCTTGACCAAAACGGCACCCATGGTTCAATGACAAGTGCCATGGCAACGGCTGAAATGCCTCAAGATCTCCTTTAGTTTGTGGAGTTTACTAAATGGTCAACCAACTTTTCAAGGCGCTCACTCGTGGTAGGCAGGGAGGTTACTAGTCACTCCCCACCTTTTTTATAATTCTTGTCATTCGTAAATGGCAAAGCCGCACCAAAGAAAAAATACTCTTGCCTTCTTCCATCTGTATTTTCTTTACTAAATTATCCAGTCTTATAAATATTTGAATAACATTTGGTCAGGATAAAATCTTTCCTGTCAGCTCAGTACAAGAACACTTTTTGGCTCCTGAGACCATAACAGTCAGATAAATTAATATTGATTTGTTAGAAAATAGTTTTCACTCTGACTAAACATCTTATTCTGGGCTCTTGAACCAAAATTATGAATTTAAAAGCAGCAAAATAGTTCTTCACAGTTTTCCCAGTGAAACTAATTATGGGCAGATTGTGAAAAATGTATTGGATGCGATTTCCAACATAGAGGCTGCTAACCAAAATTTACAGGGACCAGAGGCTCGATGTCTGATTTATTTGAGCAAGTTGTAATTTGGTAGACTGGAGAATTTATGTAAATAGTTTTTGCAATTTCCATAGGGATAACTCAATACATTAATATCTCGCATATGGCAGAAGATGAAGGGGGAACCATTTTTAACTGATAATTTGATTTACCTAATAGAAGAATCAGTTTTTTTTTTCTTTCTGACTTAGGTGTATATATTAAAGGACAGCTCACTCGTGTACTATATAGATATGCAGTGTATAGAGTTCAACTGTATTTAGACTTGTCTTTTAATTACATCTGTATATAGGAGTGGGGATGGAAAATTAAAATAGTAAAAATAAGAAACTAAAACATCGCCCATACGTCCATGCCCATTTTAAACATTTGGGGGTTTTTTCTTTTAAAAAAATGCATTTATTTTTCACCTCATGAAACTCTAAGTACACTTAATGCATTCAGTATCCTACTTTATTTCCTCAATATCATATGAGAAATGAATGCTAAATGTGATTTTTGAGTGGTAACTTGGCAAAAGAACATTCCCTCCTCTTTGGGACATTTGTTTCCTATTTTAAATAATACAGCATGGAACATCTCTGTGCAAGATTCCTTATGTGAATTGCAGGTGTTTTTAAAGCTGGATGCCTAGAATTGCGTCTCCCATCGAAACTGATTTGAGACCCTTGATACATGTTGTCCAATTGCTTTCCAGAAAATATAAAAGTTATTATAAGAAAAACATATATATAAAGGAATAAATATACGTAAATGAAAAGAAAAATATAGAGAAAGAATATGTATATAAAAGTAACTGCAGAGGCAGCTATAATTAAGCACAAAGAAAGACTCTGAAATTCCCCACCTACATCAGCTATGATAAAGAGCTTATTCAGTGTCTCCCCTCTTTTGGAAAGCATCATGAGAGTCTTATAGGATGGCAGTGACTACCTATTGGGTCAAGGCTGCTCTTTCCTTGAACTAGTTTCCTAAAGCATCTATAATATGAAAGCGAATATGAAATCCTTAAAGTGTATAGAGTCTGTTGGGTTGAGAAGGAGAAATTTCAGTTTTCATAATGTCAATCTCAAGGCTTTTCTGAAATTGGAAGTGACAGTGTAACCGTGTGTGTATGTGTATAATATATGGACTGGAGCCCGAGTCTGCTGCTAGGTTTGGGGAGTGAACTATTTTCTACCATAGATTAAGCTGAACGACTGTATGTCAAAAAAGAGTCTCAATGTCAACTTAATCCATTGTCATCACTGTAAAATGCTATTTCATTATACAAGCAATTCCCTTGTGGATTTCTCCTGGCTTTCTAGGCGGCTCTATTTTAATCTGTTGTGGCTTTTTTGCCCTCTCTCCCAACTCCCAACATTTTGGAATCATTAAATATATTTGCTTCCGAGGTACTTGTTTGATATTTACACACATTATTAAAGTAAAACAGGAATGAAATGAAGGTGACAATGTGTATTTAAAAAACAAAAAAAACTTAAGAAATAGTTAAAAGCACGTGACAACTTTCCAGGACGTTTTAATGATTTTCTTTGGGAGTTGAACAAGTGGCTGAAAATTCCAAATTCCACTGCACGATGTGGGTATGTACAAAAGGGTCAGATATAATGACGGACGAGTGGATTCCATATAATAGTCGTGTTTGAGTTCCCCCGAGCCTTTTAAAGATGAGAGTTTTCCAGATGTGACAAAAGAAAACAAAATTTCCAAATCAAAATTCCCATTTGCCTTTCGGGATGTTGAATTCTCTCCACATTTGTGCAATTAAGGGTTTTGCTGAGTGAGCTTAGGACTCTGTCCCTTTAAGTGTTTAACAGTAATTGGTTCGTGTCCTAGTGTTCATTGAAAATCCTAGACATTTCATGTAAAATCTTCTTAATGAGGGGATGAATTTTTCATTCACATTAGAAAGCTCACTCTGACAAACAATTTCTAAATAAAACTTTGGCGACATGACATCCCACATTGAACCTGACAGGGAGGACAGGTGCCTTAGAATATAACTGTATGGCGATCCTTCAAACTGTCAGCCATGAATATTTTATTTCTTAATGAATCATCTTTGTGAAATGAACTTTCTTGTTGTAGTGTCAGTGCCATTTACAACAAAAAGCTGGCTCCTTTTAAAAGGTGAGCTCCGGAAAGATGCTGATGCCTGCATAAAATGCTTAACCCTACCTGAGGTGTCGGGCAATTTGGGGCTCTGCGTTTCCCTTCCCTTTCTGAAAGTGACTTGAGAACTCACTCCAGCTAGCATGACTGCATCGCGAGAGCGCTTTCCCCATCACAGCTTCTCTTCTCAGAACTCGAATTCCAGGTAACCACCCAGGGGCAGCCACTGTGGCCACGGAGTCCCTGTTGTTCTGAGGCGTCACTGCTGGTCTTTTAATTATTGTTTTGCCATCTAATTTCTAACATTCTAAGGCCCAGGAGGTGCTATTAGCTGGTGCTAACTGACAGCTCCAGGCAGGGCGCCTTTCTCTGCTCCCAGCTCCCCTCTCTTCTTGATCTCAAAGATCGCTTTCGTTTGTTTGTTTTGGGGATGGAGGAAGCTTTCGTTCTGACAGCAGACTTAAATATCTCCCCACTGAAGGAGCCAAAACTTATTTTTATGTTGCCACTAAGAGTCGTCTGAGATATGCCTGTGGCTTGGTGTGGAATCATTTTGCTCATCTCTAGACACAACGTAGACAGCAGAATTTGTTCCCCCAGAATAGCCTGGGGTTAGTTCTGTGCCCTTTGCCACTAACTGAGCTGTTGGTACTGTTGTGACATGATATTGATTTCCCTGTTTTTTTTTTTTTTTTTTGAAATTCATGGTCTCCACTGTGTTCTCAAGACTGGCTCATCATCCTGTTTACTTAGTCTGGTTTCTCTTCTGTTCCTCATAGTGGCTATTTCAAGCTTCTCCATTTTCCCCAGGCCCCAGAATTTGCCACCTCCCACGATGGCCTTTCCTCTGAGACCAAAGAAGCCTTCGTTGGCCAGTCCCTCAACACTACCCCCAACTTCCCACCCTTGATTCCCCCAGAAACTGACCAACATTTACCCCTGTCCCGGCCTCCTTCTCGTTCACAATGGACATATCCCTCTTCAGATTCAAATCTGGGGTTAATTTTGCCACCCATGCTGTGGACCCCACTCTTGGTCCCACCCCAGGAATATGGCATAATCAATAAACCAATAAGGATCTGTACCAGGGATTGGCAAATTACAGCCGTTGTTTTTAGAAGTAAAATTATATTGAAATACATCCAAGCTCATTCGTTTATATATAGTCTATGGCTGCAATGGCAGATCTGAGCATTTGCAACAGAGATTATATGGCTCACAAAGCCTAAAATATTTTCTGTCTGGCCCTTTACAGAAAACATTCACCAACCCCGATTTATCCCATGGGCAGAAGCCTGAACCCTACACACTGGGTCCCCCATCTAAGGGTCTGCAGTGGAACCCAAGTGGGATCAGTGTATCTCAGAGAAATAATTCCTGCTCCCGGCAGTTGATGCTTCACTCTTGCAGCTTCAAATATATTTTGGCGTGCTACAATAACCATGAGAACTGGCCTGTGTCCACGTGGCTCCATGCAGGAGAAAACAAGGCCAAGTCTGAAAGCACTAAGCGGGCCCAGAGGAAATGGAATAAACTAGAAATTTGTTGTTTCCTTTTCAATAGGTTTAAGTGAGAATTATGTCTTTTAGCAAAATCTCAGTGTGGGCAGGTGACAATTTTTGCAGGTATTTTTTTCCTTTCTTTTAACTTGTACAAATACAGGTCAGGGTTTGTTCCACATTTATTATAATAGCTGCCGCCCGAAGTTTAAAGATATGTTGTTCTCACCTTCACAAAAAGGGCCTCATTTACAGTCTCAGGAGAAAGTTCATACTATAGGATGAATTTTCTATTACCTTTCACTGTTCACAAGGCATTCACGTCATTTGGATAAAATTAAATGTATACCATCTTCTATCTCTTTTTCCAGAAAATAGAGCTCTCTTTCTCTCTCTTCTTAATAATAGAAATTTTCTCAAATCTGAAGCCAAGTGGCACAAAAACATTGTATTTATTACAAAATTACTCCCAGGAAGACACACACACACACACACACATCTTTTCTAAGCAAAATCAATGTCATAACAGTTTTGAAGCACATATACACATGCACACATACACACGTTTGATAAGAGAGACAAATTGGCTATCGAGATGTGATTGCTTAAAAAGAAGAGCCTTAAGAATAAAGGCAAATGAAAATAGATCAATAAAAGCCTCTTCTGACACTCTTGTTGGACCTTCTGCCGCTCCATCATTCTTAACCCTCACTTTCTTACTGAACATCCCTCCCATCTTCTCTGGATCTTCTGAGGCTGTCCCCCTGCCCACAGTCAGGATGGCTCATCCACACTTGCTGTCTGAACTGAGCAGGCCTGCTGGGCTCCCTGAAATGTGCTGATGGTTTCACTTCCCTTTGCAACCAACCCTTGTCATGGCTCTGTTTTGGTGAAGAAAGCAAAGAGAGCGAGAAGAGCGATGGTGTCTGGATTTGGTCTGCTCACTCATCGGTATTTCCTAAATTCCGACTTTCCCCAAACCAGCATCCTAATCATGCCCTATCTAAGTACCATCTGTGCTGTTATTTATGGATCACATTCTCACCCATGGTTTATTTTACCTAAATATGAACTTGAGTCCTGTTCGAGGTAACTTCCTATAGGTAATCATGGGTTTCATGTCTTTTTGTTACTACTCAGTAAAATGCATTCATAGCTCTTATCATAAAGAGTTTAGTCGATCCTTCTACCACCTAATACTGAATCTCCTTCCACCAGGGGAGCGAACCCCTCTTTGTTTCACATTTGGAGGGTTTAAGAAGGAGCACACAGTGGACCTCATTCTTCCAAATTTTCAGGATTTACCAGGTTGCTTTTCCCAGATCCCTCCAAAAGGTTGCTAGTCTGTTTCACAGTGAGTAAAATGTGTCCCAGGGGGATCAATGGAGAAGGATTTGGACATTTTTGCTCAGAAAGGAAATTGTTTAAATCCTCTTATTTCTTTTCTTTTTCGTAACCCGTTCCGTATACCCTGTTTTTCACCCCTGTTATCTCAGTGCCATCTGATATTTGATTAATAACATGCAATTTCAGGTTTAGGCACTATTATCTGTAAATCTCGGCATAACACTTTCAATTCCTGCCTCCCCTGAGTTCATTTCTTCCTCCTCCCCACACCCAGCTCGCAAGGACTCTAAAAGATTGCACTTCATTAAATTATTTTTATAATGAGTTCCTGTTACCAGGGAATACAGAGTTAAAAAGGTGATCTCACTAAAGGTAATTAGCATAAGACCTGCTGGACCTGTAGAAGTGACTGGATCATAATCAATAGCAATATGATTACACCCATGCAGCAATTATAAATTATTTAAAACACTACCCCTAGGTTACTGACTAGTTGCCTTTAAATTAAATTCTCTGTCAATAATTGATGCAAAGAATTAATGTGAGAACACCTTCAGTTACTGAAACTTTTTTAAGGTGGCATAAAATATTGAACTGTTGCCCGTCATTAGCAGCTAGGCTGTCTGTTTGCTGTAACATCCTTCTTTTCTAAATTGGTCAAGAAAGACTCTCAGATCTTGAAAGATGACAAATGATTCTGAATCCACTGCTGGATAATCTAAGCACACTGAAATGCCCTAATAGAAATTTTATACGTGAACGCAAAAGAGAAAAAATAATAACTGATTTTATTTCTTAGTCAATTCTAACAAATATATAAGCAGACTTGGTTTTCTTGAATATGTTCCAGTTTTTTGATTTGGCCAGTATGCATTGGAAAAGGTCTTACCTAGCTGGAGAAATCATGGTCTATGATATTTAAGCAGTCAGCAATCATCAAAAAAAATCTAGACCTACAATAACATAAAAAGTGTGTCTTTGATAAAATGGGTTATTTTCCTTGCTTAATTAATGTTTCTATTTACATATCATCACTTGCATAACATTGTGTCCTCTTCCACTCTAATTCTCTACTAGCCATGAGAACAGTGGAATCTAGACACTCATGTAGGACATTCAAGGGTTAGAAAGAAGTCGCTCATTAGCAACCCTGGCTCCTGTCTGATCTCACCAGGCAAGAGGCGCTCAGGGGACGGAAGTGATGCAAGAGATGAACCAGCTCTGAAAGAAAGAATGAACTTCATTCATTTGTGTACTCTAAGCTAAGCCCTTTTTTAATACAAAGCCTGGTAAGATGTCATCTCTGTCCTCAGGCACTTACAGGCTGTTAAACAGGCAGTGTCCTTGACTTCTCCCTTAGAGACTGATGGAGAAACCTGGTTTACCAAAGTTCTCTGGTAACCAGAGCAGGGGCCCACAAAGCAGACCTTAAGGTCAGAGAAGCTTCTAGAATCAGGAGACCCCTTCTCCACTTTGGTGGGTAAACAGTAGTTACCCAGACAAACAAAGAGGCTCTCCAGGCTGATGGTGCACCTCCCACACAAAGACACCCAGAAGCGAAATGGAATGACTCACTCTAAGACTCCAACTAGAAAAAAAAGAGGCCCCTCTGGACCATCCAATGCCTGAAATGAAGGACGATGTTCTTTTATGTTTATCAAGCTCCCAATGCCCTATGAGGTTCAGGGTCAGGGCTTGAAAAACGTCAGCCCCTTGCCTTTTCCCTCTGGTATCGAGTTGGGATATTTGAGGCCACCCTACTGACCTCTCCACTTTCGGTATATTTCCTTTATTTTGATATAGTTGAGATTGACCTCTCTCTTCTTTTCTTTTGCTTCTTTGGAAACCATCCTCAGCCTAAAACGAATACCAGAAATGGAGAAGGGTGGGGTTATTGCCTAAGATGCTTTTTCTCCCATCCACTCCTCTGATTCGGCTCCTGCTTCTTGCGGCTGCCATTTTCATTTTGCCTTGCATCCATTTGCCTTGCAAATAGGACGCTCTTCTATTTTCCTCCTTGCCTGAGAGGTTCTTTTGCCTGGGACTCCCTGCTAGTCCCAAAGACCTTTCTAGCACTGCTCTGAACTCACCAGCATTCCTCTTGTTCAAGAAAATGCTTTTCCTGTGTTGCTCTTTAGTGTGCCTTTCTCTGCCTCTCTCATCTTCACCCTTCACACTTTCTGTTCACACAGGTAAGAGGAAACTGAATTTACATCGTGTCTTCTGTTTTCCAGCAACCTAGAACAAGATTTTCTAGACAGGTCTCTTGACTTGGCGCACAATATTTTCCTTGACGAATCCGTCATGGGCTGAGCAGATGTCTTGTTTGTCATGTACTTGAGTACCAAGTACCCCCAAATGCCACAGAATAATTTCTTTTGTTGTGGCAATTTTTAATGTTTACTTTCATTTCCCAGTTAGCTTTTATCTTTTAATTTAAAAAATTATACGTCACATACACACACCTAAGTGTCGAGTTGTGTTTGGACTGGAGCCTAGTTCTTTTGTCAACTCCAGCTAAGCAAAGGATGCCCTCCCCCTCACCATATATAAGGTTGAACATCAGAGTTATTGATTTTCAATGGTGCTTAACATGTAGATAACAAAGTCCCAGACTGGTTTTTTTGTGTGTGTCCAAATTATTGTAGTCAACGTTTCTACTAGTTGGAAATGCATGGACTTTGGAAGCCGACTTTCTGCTCTACCTAATTCATCATCGCAGCTGCAGTTCAGCCTGATTCTAATTTTTAACTCAAGATGATTATCTTCTTTTCATTTCCATGAAACAAACTGATTCATGTGTCGAAGGAGCAAGGTAGTTCTCACACCTGCCCAGCCTGCTCGTGTGTCTCTCAAGGCTGAGTGAGGCTGTGAGAAGAAGAGAGAGGATGGAAGGCCGTGTTAGAACTAAACAGGCATGAGGAAGAAGACAGGATTGAAACCGTGCCTAGCAAGTGTTTACAAGCACCTCAAGTTGACCTTCAGACCTCAGGACCCGCAGGCTTCGGTTTTCCACAATGCAGCTTTTGAGAAAAACGGTGACTAACCAAGCAAAGCGCGGAACTCACTTCTCAGAATTCTCAATCAGAAATTATCTGATGACTGGACCGATTCTGATTACCATGGTTCCCGCAGATCTACCCAGCACCTCAGTGACTCGGTATGCAGAAGGCAGCGATCCCGCGCATCCTACGCATCCTGCGCATCCTACGCATCCTCGCTGGCGGCCCAGGGAACCTATGCTTCCCATCAAGTCACCAGGCGCCTGTTTCCGAGAACTCACCCGTGTTCTAAGCACATATGTCTTATCTCGGCAGCACGATTAGGAAAATAAATTCAATAGTTTGCCTGCAATGTTTCCATCGTGAGGGTAGTAATTAGACATGTGCTAAAATGTAATATCCGCTTTTTCAAACCACATTTCAAAGTTGATAGCATCACCAGCTTGAGAACACTTTTAAAAAGCTGGGTTTACCGAATTAAGAGAAATAAAATCTGCCTGTTCATCAGTGGATTTGTCTTACTTTGCTGTGGGTTTTTCTTTTCTTTTCTCAATTAAGTATTATTTAGAAAAGGACCCAAGTTTCAATGCAGGCAACATCTTCCTTTCTGATTTCTGGTTGCCTGGGAACGCAGTGGTTCACCGAAGAGAATTTGTATGTTGTCTCCTCACTTGAGGCAGAGCCTCATGACATTGTCTGTTCTGTCACATGGTGGTGGTGACAGCGGCCTAGCTCTTACCACAAGGCTTTCATCCTCTGGTTTTTTGTGTTCTTCTAGTCCACCATTCTGTCAACCCTGAATTTGCTGTCAAATTTGCACTGTACCCAGAAGAAGGCCTATTCACCTTTAAAAGTTTAGTAGGGGGCATTTGGAAAGAATTCCATTGAGATCCTGCTCAGTTTGGCAATGCAAACCTAAGTAAGTAAGTAATGACTGTTACGTTTAACTTCCTTCTTCTACTATTAGGTTGCCCATGGATCCTTAAAAAGTGCATTGGCTAGATAGATTGAGGAACACAGGACCTAAATGTACTACGGTTCTGGTAAATTCACAGATTCTAACAAAAATAAGTTTTCTTAAGAACCGTGTCAATTGATTCATAGTACCTGACTGTGTCAAGTTGAATGACACGCTCTCCTGCCAGGAAGCTGATTACCCACAGTTCAGAAAACCTCGATCTTTCTTTCACATTACCCCTGCTTTCTCTTCAAGGAAAAAAAAAATCTCATGAATTTCCTCCTTACAATAACAACATCCTAGGTCATAGATATTTGATTCAGCGCTTCCTTCAAGAAAAGCACAGTTCTCAAACTTTGTATAAAAATTCCTTTTCACAGATGAATAATCACCAAAGATATTTCTGAAAGGACACTAAGAACACTCTGGCAATTGTTCTTTAAGAAAAAGGTAGAAACTGGGTTTTATAAGAGAAGGAAGTAGAAATACTGCTGGAGAGAAAAAAAAAATATGCTAAATTATGTTTTGAATATAACAAAATATTTCCAGAAGGTACCTACCTATTTAAAAAAAAATCACCAAATTGTTTTCATAGATCCACGCAGTCATCCTCAGAAATAAGAGCTTGGAAAAAGGTTGAGGGAATGACTGGCTACTCAAAGCCATTCTGTGTTTACAAAATTGTGAAAAAGGGGCTGAGGCTGCTGATGGTAATTACAAGAATGGAGGCCCTTAACTGTGTGCCCTACATCCCTTATCACATTGAAGCCGTACCACCGTCTTGAGAGGCCCTCATTGCTTCCCAACTTCTTCAGGTGAAGAAATTGCTGAGGCTTGATAATTAACTTACCCAAGGTCACATTGCTAATGAGAAGCAAAGCCATGATAATGACCTGGGACATATGACTCCTGGGCCCATTCTCTTCCCACAAAGCATGATTAACTCAGAGAGTAATTAATAAACAATTTCATAAATAATCTTAAAATAAAACCTCCAAGCACTTTCGTAGATTGGATTATATGCCGAAAAAGTAAGGTCTGTTTTACTAATATAAAATTTGACCTGTGAAGTTAATCTCTTGGCTAAGAGTGTGTGTGTGTGTGTGTGCGTGAGGGAGAATATTTATACACACATAGATACCTCTAATTGATGTCTAATTTTCATAGCAAATTTAACATATTTAAGGATATATAGTTCTCTGGATCCTGACGAATGTCCATATGTACACGGTCATGTAATCGCCACTACAATTAAGATGTGGAACAGTCACCTTACCCCGCCTCCCCCCAAAATCCCATCATTCTCATTTCCAATAAATCCTTCTCCTCTCAGAGGCAAACACTGTCCTTTCTATCACCCAGCTTAGTTTTACCTGTCTGAGAACATCATTTAATAGGAATCATACCTCTTCTTTTGTGTCTGGCTTCTTGGGCCCAGCCTCGTGTTTTTGAGAATCATCCACGTCAATGTGTGTATTGGTATTCGTTTTCAATGCTGAGAAATGTCCCATTGTAAAAGGAGACACTGTTTATCCACGCACCTGCTGATGAGCATTGGGTTGTTCCTATTTTTCGGCTATTATGAGTAAGGCTGCCATGCATGTTCATGTATAAATTTTTTTGTGCACTTATATTTTTCTTCCTTCTTGATAAACACCTAGTGTAGAACTGTTGGCTCTTAGGGTATGCATGTTTAAGTTTTTAAGATGCTGCCAAACTGTTGTCTAAGGGGGTTGTACCATTTTAAACTCCCACTGAAAGTGGGTGAGAGTTCATGTTGCTTCCCATCCTCGCCAATACTTGGTATTTTCAGTCTTTTTACTTATTACCATTCTAGTGGGTGTGAAATGGGATCTCTTGGAGGTTTAATTTCACATTTTCCTGATGACTAATGCAACTTTTTATGATCTCATTAGCCATTCATATATTTTCTTTCTGTGTAGTACTTGTTCACATATTTGGCTTTTTTTTTTAACTGAGTTGTTTGTCTTTTTATTATTGAATTGTAGGAGTTCTTTATATATTTTGGATATGTCTTTTTTTGTACATATTGTGAACTTTCTCCTAATCTATGTCCTCTCTATTCTTCCCTTAATGATGTCTTTTGAAAAGCAGAATCTTTTAATCTTGATAATGTCTAATTCATCTCTTTTCTTTTCTTTTATGGTTAGTGCTTTATGTATTCTAAGAAATCTTAGCCAATCCCGTGGTCGCAAAGATATTTTTCCTTGTTTTCTTCTAGAAGCACCATAATTTTAGTTCTTACATTTAGGTCCATCTCAAACTAATGTTTGTATTTGGTGTGAGGCAAGGGTAGAGGTTTACTTTTCCCCCCATGTGGCTCTCCAGTTGTCCCTGCATCATTCGTTGAAAGACTAATCATCTCTTTATTGAATTTCCTTGGCTCTTTCGTCAAAAATCAATTGACTGTGTATTTGTGGATCTATTTCTAGACTTTGCTTTTCCATCAAAATTTTAGGATCAACTTTTCAACTTCTTGTAAAAGACATGCTGAGATTTTATTTGGTGTGTATTAAATCTATTAATCAATTTGAGGAGGATTGAAATCTTAACAATACGGAGTATTATAATCCATGAACCTGTATCTCTCTATTTAGGCCCTCTTTAATTTCTCTCAGTGGCATTTTATAGTTGTCAACATAGAGGTCTTGTACTTTTTTGCTAAATTTGGTATTAAACATTTTGCTTCTTGTGCTACTATAAATAATATTTTTAAATTTTTTTGAATTGTTTGTTGCTAATATATAGAAATAAAATTGATTCCAGCAAACTGATCTTATATTCTGTGACCTTGAAATATATTTATTAGTTTCTTCTTCTTTTTTTAAGATTTTCTTTTCTTTTTTCTTTTTTTCTCTTTTGTTGAGGAAGATTGGCCCTGAGCTAACATCTGTTGTCAATCTTCCTCTTTTTGCTTGAGAAAGATTATCACTGAGCTAACATCTGTGCCAATCTTCCTCTATGTTGTATGTGGGATGCCACCACAGCATGTCTTGATGAGTGGTATGTAGGTCTGCGCCTGGCATCGGAACTGGCAAACCCTGGGCCGCTGAAGCAGAGTGCATGAACTTAATCACTATACCACTTGGCTGGCCCCCTTTTTCTTTTATTTTTTAGCCAAGAAAATAGTCCATTTTTATTCTGGTCCCATGGATATATCTAGGAAATAAAATTAATAATAAAATGATACATTTATCATAAGATTTTCTATGTCTCCAAAAAAAGATAGTTTTACTTCTTTCACCCTGATTTTTATCACATTTGTTTCTTTTGCTTGTGTTAATGCACCGATAGAGCCACCAGGAATGTTAGATAGAAGTGTAGAGAGCAGACATCATTGCCTTATTTCTCCATTATGTATGATGCTAATTGTAGGGTTTTTTGTACATGTTCTTTATCAGATTGAGGAATTTGCATTTAGTTATAGTTGGTTGAGAGTTGTATTATAATTAGGTGTTTCTGTGTATTTTATATTCTCGTTATTATTTTCTGTGTATCGAAGAGAGGTTAGCTCCTTTGTAAAAAAGCATTGATGCTGGGAACCTGACTTCAGATCTTTGAGCTGCCTAGAAAGACAGCCGGGGCAAGTTGCTTATTTCCTCTATGAGTCAGTTTCGTCATCTGAAACTGGAAAATGTATACAAAGAACTTACATAGTGACTGACACATAGAGAGCACTGCTTAAATGTTAGCTATTCTTTTAATATTACGGCATTTATGGAAAAAATGGGTTTTATGTTTCAGCCTCATGAGAAACACTTGTCTTAAACACTAAGAACATTAGCCCTATCATCCCCTGTCCATTTTAAAGACAAGATCTAACCACTGGTTTATGGGTTAAATTGATAGACTTTTATGGCTACCCAAAATGGCTCTACTTTTTCACATTCCACTTTTTCCAGTTTTAAAAGTTTAAGTTGATCTGTGTGATCCCTGAAGAATTATGTGCAAACTAGCATTAAGATGAAAATCTTTTATATTTGTTCTGTAGCTTGAAAAGTAGTGCATGGTCTGTTTTATTCCACTGGCTCCTAAGGTTCAGGTATTAACATAAATACAGCCCATTAACACTTGTTCCTCTCTGTCAGGACATAAATTAAGTCTGCAGGTGTTCCATGAAGCTGTACCCTCGGTACTAATTAAGCCTTGATAATTAGGTTTGTTAAATTCAGGACTTTAAGCTTATATTCCCTCTTTGGGTTACCAAAACAGAGAAGTGCAACATACAAACCCTCCCCCCACCTTATTTATTTATTTTTTTTTCTGCAAAGAGCTTTGCTACTTTTTCTACATTTTATTCTTTTTCTTCTTATTATTATTTTAAATAAAGAAGGAGTCAGTAACAAACTCTTCACCATTTTGCCAGAGTTGGGTGTAAACCTTGGGAGATCTGTACTCTTGTTTATGATGAGATTAAAATCTTTTCTTCTGCTGTTTTGTGTCAGCACAGACACTGTAGTGGAAAGTTTCCAGCCTGGCTTCTCCATCTACTGAACGTACCCAAATCTGTGCTTTAAACCCAAAGGAACTGTCACTCAAGAATGCATGTTGTTATCGTTAAAAACTATGCATACAATCAGCTCAGCCCCCAAGTAATTTGTATTTGTATTTCTTCCCTTAAAAAATGAGACATTTTGTTAATAGGAAAGTAATATTTTAAAATGAAGAGATCCTCTCTAGCTGTCAAAAAATTCACAGCAGTCTCTATTCCCATTGGAGTTTCCCAAACAGAGATCCTGATTTGGAGGATATTTTGTGGCTGTCAGGTTATTTGTAACCAACACACAAACCACAAAATCATCTAATCAAAACAGATTTTCTCTCCAGTTCATCTTTCCTGTTCGGTTGCTTTATAAATCTATTACTCATCAGATCCGATGTTTGGTGAATGCCATTTTTCATTTTGAATAAATGGAATGATAAAAACAACTCTATTAGCGCAGCTTTCAATAATATTCATGGCAATCACGCTAACTTAATAGCCTCTCTTCTTTTATTTGAGGCGTATTAAATAAAATTATACTTTTAATCAGAAGCATTTTTTTTTTTAAAAGAACAGTTTGTTCTGCGAGAGACTGCCGTAATACAGATCCATTTCATGTTTTCTTTAGCATTCGCTTCCCAAGAAGACCAATAATTAATCTCTCTAGAGGAGTACTGGTTTTCATGAGCATTCATATTTTGCACTTTCAAAGAACTCATTCTATAGAACAGACCACTCCTCTCTTTTCTGACCCATCCTCTCTTTTAGAGTTTGCTCGCATCTAGAAGCTTCCATTTTCTCCTTCAATCATGGGATTCAAAGTCTGTCTTCAAAGTCCAACGTGCAAAACTCATGTCCCTCCCCCTAATGACAGCAGGAGAGAAAGGAGTCACAGAGAGGAAGAGATGGACTTCGAAGGAAGTAGTTTAGCAATAATCCAAAAGTTTGCCTTTGTTTTGCCAAATGTGGGAGGGCAAAAGATCAGAGAGGATGTTTTTGCAAGGACAGACTATTTAATGAAAGTTTTAGACTATACGACGTTATAGAATATCTTTAGAGAGTGCTATTCACATAGGAATGGGGCATTTTTGTTTGAATTATTTCTGCTTTTTTCCCTTCTTCCCTCTTCCCCTTCTGTTCTCCTTTTTCTTTTTTTTTTTTTTCTTCTCCTCCTCTTCCTCCTTCAGAACCAGCTGGCAGTCAGGACTCTAAACACCTGCGTACAATCTAATGCTGTTGCTGCTCGGTGCAGCAAAGGGACAACAGGATTTCCCACGAGTGTCGCTTACAAATCTGAGCAGGCATCAAGCAAGCAGTGTCCCTGGGCCCCTTGCTTCTGGAGAGGCAGGATGGAGGAGGGCGAAAACCTCTTGGTGTAGAGGTAAATGTTCCTCGCGTATTTCAGGGTCGGCCGGCAGTTTATGCATCTAAATCCTACGGGAAACACCAGAAATATTTCTCTTCTTGAAAATCAGACAGTCTGGCAGCAGATCCGTTGTGTTTGAAGCACTCGTACATCCTCTACCATGTCAACAACTCAGCCTCCATTGCTTTGCAATAAAACCCCACCAAATCCCTGTGTATGTTTTTTGGAACCACTTCTCCACCGCATAATTGATATTACGGGGAGGGGAAGTGCTCTGAGTAATATTATTCATCGAGTAAAGGGTCACCGCTGATTAATTACCTCAAGGACGAGGAGATGGTGACTTTTTCTCTTCACATTGGGAGCCCCTTGTATCTCGCAGCTCCACGTGGGGCAGGGAGAAAGGCGAAGGCTCAGAGGTGGAGGAAGAGCTGGGGTTAAGGCATTTCAAAATGTCAGGCAGCTTGTTGGACTGCGGCATGCCAGGCCTTCCCCCATGATGGCAGCGTGGGCCGGGGCCAAAGTGACACCCCAGCAGAAAACCTGACACCAGTTTCCAAATTTTCTCTCTTACTCCCTTGGGCTGCAACCCGCATGCCATGACTAAACCAACAGGCTGGGCTCTGCAGAAACTGCAAGACCAGAGCAGCTCAGTATTTCCTGCTCAGTGAAAAAGGCCAGCTCCTTTCTTAGTGACAATCCACCTTCCCACCCACTGCCTTCTAAGAATGAAAGCAAATCTGTTGTGCTTTTTTTCTTTTCCCTCCAGTCCCGGCCTTGATTTGCATGGCTATTTTCCCCCCTCCAACTAATTTTAGCTTCTCAACTGAAGAATAAGGGAAAAGTGAGTAAGGACTGGGGATTTCTCCCAGTGCCTTGCAAAACAGGAGTTTCTGCTGGGTCAGGGCTCAACTTTCCTTCGGGACTGAGCAGGAGACCTCACTCCGGGCATGTGGCTTCTTCAGGCTGCATTTTCTCAGCCCTTAAATGAAGGAGCCTGGATAGGTCACCTGTGAGTTCCTTCCTAGCTCGCTCACACTAGGAGCGCAGTGCATTTATAAGATAATTTGTCCAGGGGCCGGCCCTGTGGCGCAGTGGTTAAGTTCACACATTCCACTTCGGCGGCCCAGGGTTCACCAGTTGGAATCCTGGGTGCGGACATGGCACCACTTGGCAAGGCATGCCTGCTGTGGCAGGCATCCCACATAGAAAGCAGAAGAAGATGGGCACGGATGTTAGCTCAGGGCCAGTCTTCCTGAGCAAAAAGAGGAGGATTGGCTGCAGATGTTAGCTCAGGCCTAATCTTCCTCAAAAGAAATAATAATAATAGTTTGTCGAGTGTGATAATTATTCATTCAACAAACACTCCTTGAGAACCTACTGTGTGCTGTGAGAGGTGCTGGGGAGCCTGAGGTGAATAAGATCTATAAGTCAGAGCATAGAAAACGACGCTTGGAACTAAATAGAGGAAGGCTCTATAAACGCTGCTGGTGTGATCCCAAACAGCGTCAGACAGGAGGGCTAACCAAGATGGGAATGAAGTGCTGAGAGAGATCTCACCCCTTCATGGAGGCGCACAAGAAAAGAAGCTTATGTGAATTAGGGAAGTCCTAACCTGCTGCATTAGCTTTTGAGGAATGAGGGGGAGAAAAAAAAAAGATCAATAGTGACCAACACTAATTATTTTTTAAAAAGTGTTGAAGATTTTTGATTTTTGTAGTAGACACCTTATCCCGGAAGCATGAAGTCTATGAAATATAAGCCTGTGAAGAAAGGTTTATCAGCTTTACATCAGTTGCTTTCTGGCTCTGTTGACTTTCGCTGATGAAAGACACTGGTTTTACGTTTCTCTTCTCTGCTGCTCCTTCCACCCCGGCCATGGGAGGTAATGATACTGTCAGTCTCGCTGGTTTGGCTGAGGATTCAGAGATACTATTTTGTGGAAGGGGCTTAACATACCACCTGGCAGGTGGTTATTAGCCACTAATTGCTCAAAAAATTCCTACACCAATAAGCATCTCTTACTATTATTATTGATGTATGCATGGATTTCACCAACATGCCACCCACACATCTTATGCTGTTGCTAATTCCAGGGTAACCCAAGTATGGAAGCTGGTGTGCTGAGAGCAGACCCTTAGATTTAACACTAGTTCAGTAACCCCCTCACCTTTAATTATTCACTTTCAGAATTTATTTTCTTTAACTATAAAATAAGCTTGATAGTGTAACAAGGATGCTAAGGATTCTGGATAATTGTAATAATGGGAATAATAAAAATTATAATCACGATAGCGTCTACCATGTCGTGTCTTGGGTTCCTGTGAGATGCCGGACACTGGGGAATGTTCCATTTAGTTCTCAGAACTCTATGGACTGTGGTTATTCCCAGTTTACAGAGGAGAATCTGAAGGTACAAAGTAGATGAATGGTTTTCTCCACGTTACATAGCTAACGCGTGGATATTCCCTGTGGCTGGCAGATGGGTAAAGCCCCATTACCTATAACCTTTACATGCACACCACCTTTATCCTATTATCAGCATTATCTCTTTCCTGAGAAAAGTGGGGGACACCCCCTTTGAAAGCAAACAGGGAAAACCTTTCTGTAGAAAATTTCTGCTAACCTAGCAACAGACACAAAGTCAAACTATCGTTATGACTTTTCTCTAAAGCAGAAGTAGCCACTTATAGATGCTTTTGTGATGTCATCACTTGGATGATCTCGTACATGTCCTCTTTGGGTAGGGCACAGTCACTAAGAAGCTGCACACTTCCTTCACCAGGTTCAGCCTGCCTCCCATATTTTTGTGCTATGATTAGAGCGACCATATAATTTATCATCCAAAGTGGGACATTTTTGAGAGAGCAAGGGGGCAGGTAGTAACACTGGGACAGTGGGCATCAATCAGGACATCTGGTCACCCTAGCTGTGACCATCATCCTTGCTACTTTCTAAAATTCTCAGGCCTTCTCATCTAACCTTTTTGTCCATCTTTGGTTCTATGCTACTGAATCCTTCACGGTTTAGGGTGGGGGGATAACCATATTTTTCTCCTTAAAAAAAAAATCGCTTTTCTTTTTTGTATCACATCCCTTTCCTGCGTGGTGCTCTCATTGGTTCTCTGCATTCTATCTTTCCGTTCTCCCTCTATCTCCTAACAGAGCGCTCATCCTAGAGTGTTATATAGCTGCATACAATATATTGTCATTCTTTTTTGCTTTTAACTGGAGTACAAATCTCTGTGACTTGTATTTTTGTGGTCCATTTAAAAATATGGTGCCACGAGGCCTTCAGTGGCCCTGGCCTATGGCTGATCCTATATGAGGGTTTGTGCCCCTGGTCACCAAGCTGCTAGTCTTCCGCTAGTCTAAGGATAGACCTTGAACTTTAAGATGTGAGCTGCCTGAGTGCAAGAAGAATGGTATCCTATTTATAAAATTTACTTAAAAAAAAAAAGACCTCTTAAGAAGACGTGCCAAAGGGCCCTTGATTTCAAAAGTTAGTTGTGTAGGGGAGAAAAAGAGTTTTCCTCTGCCCTCATAGGATCCTGGCTGGGTCTGAAAATTAAACTGACAAAGACAGATTAACATCAGAATAGCATACAAGTTTATTTGATGTAAGTTTTACATGACATGAGAGCCTTCATAAGGAAATGAAGACCTGAAGGAAGATTAGACATGAGTATTTCCATGATAGATGTGAGGAAGAGCCGATGGTCCTGGAGAAATACGATAGGTTCAAGAGTGTAGATGAGTGTGGTAAACTGGGGGAAACAAAATTCTTTTCTGGAGTCCCTTTGTCTTCAAAGGGAAGGAGTGTATTTTGGGGTAACGTTTCCTGAACGCTATCAGTTGCATGAAACACCTTTCCACCCAAATTGCCAAAACGTGGCTCGAGTGATCAGTGTTAGACCAGCAGCTCCTCCTCCCATATGTTAATTAACTAAAGGACCAAAGGTCCAGAAAGGAGAGTTCTCTGCTAGGCCTTTAGTAATGATTCCATTAATGCTCGTGGCATGAGTGCATGCATGAATGAAGGAATGACAGTGGGCTGCGGTACTTCTGTCTCCTTGGTGACAGGTCTTGGATAGACTCAGGAGCCTGAGGGGAATGCCCCCTAACTCCTGTGCACCCAGGATTCCTCAGCAAAGCTTCAGCCTCTGGGACAGCTAGGGCAGCAAGGAGCCACCATGGAGGTGAATGATCTTCCTACACCTTTTGAAACACAGCTCTTTTGTGTCCACAAGGGAGGAGTAGGAGGAACAGCAGAATTTAGCTTGAGAGGAAAGCCTCTTGGCCTTGAATGAGATGACTTTGTTGCTACTGTTAAAGCCCAGCAGGAAGGGCGCTTTGATATGTAAATGTGGCCTGATAAGGATTTCCTCTGCTCACCCCCCACCCCAGCTGGGATCCTCTCCCGGGGAAGAGTGCCCCAGCCCCTCCCATCCCGGAGCCCCGCTCTGAGCTGTCTTTCTGGGTTTGCATCCCTTGGTTGTCCTCTGCAAAATCAGGCCCCAACTGCAAAGAAGTTTGTCATGATGCCGGAAGGGACTTATTCCATCCTCCGAGTGAGTGCACCCACTTTAACTTCCACAAGTCCCCTTGGCTCTTCTGTGATAAGGTCTCCTGACCCTTTATCACCCAGGTTTTGGTTTGTTTGCTCAAAACCAGCACTGAGGGCAGCCGGGAATACTGTGTCAAACTCCCTGATTCCACAAGGCTCTCATTCCTCTGTGTCTGTGTGAATGAATAAGTAAGGAAACAACTACAGAAATAAGCTATTGGCAAGCAGTGATAAGTACTGTTTAGGAAGTAAAATGGGGCAAGTGAATAGAGTGAGGGGGTGTGACTTTAGATGGGGTCCAGAGGGCTTCTCTGAGGAGGTCCCATTTAACCAGGGCTGAGAATGTGATAGAGCCAGTCTGAGGGAGACAGGAGAAGACCAGCCCCTAAAGAAAGAGGGAGCAGCAAGCGCCAAGGGGCATGGCAGGATAGGGATTGGCGTATTCGCTCACTGCAAAGGGCTATGGGGCTGTGGGGCGGGACCCCAGTGAGCAGTTGAGAAAGGAGAGGAAGCTGGGAGCAGCTTGTGCACAGCTTTGCCTGCCTTGGGAAGCAATTTGGAGTTCATTTCAAGTGTCCAGCTATTTGAATCAAGCCCTGGCACACTAACACCGTGGCATTTGTGGTACCCAAATTGCAGGGCAACTAGGCTTTATAATCTTTGGTTTCTCAAAACTCAAGCTATTATGAAGGCCAACTGTGTACCAACCTCCCTATTTCAGAGCCAATAAGCACCTTTTTAATGCAAAAATGCATGTAATGTAAAAGTATGTAACTCACGCGGCTATTCTGTGTGGCCCACAATGAGAGGTGGGCACATGGACAAGTCGAGATGGCCAGGGGAAAAAAATTGAAAATCCAGATCCCCTTTGGTAAGAGTGGCCTTCGAGCTTCGAGTGCTCTCTGTTCAGCTGTTGAGATTGTTATTAAACTTTATGGACCATAAACCCCACGGAAACAAGGAGAGTGAACATCCCTGCTATTACGAGAGTGTCAAAACAGGAGCCATATTTCATGGCCTGAAAAGTACGCACAGTTGGCCTCCCGCAAGCCCTAAGTGCCTTCTGGCTGGTTTTAACCCTCAGCCTTTCTTTCACTTCTGAATGAAACCCACTGTTTGCTACAGAGGCTTTCTGGAAATGATAGTCCTCTTAGGTGAAAGTTCCCTTTCCGAAATCTAGGTGATGCGGGGTCCGTGAGCCGAGGAGTCGAAGGAAAGATTTCTTAGACTCTCAAGATCTGGCAGTAGTGCTCTTTTATTTAGAGAATAGTGTGGAATAGCATGGGGACAGGACCCATGGGCAGTCAGAGCTTCTGCTGCCGCCGCTTCTGCTGCCCCCGCTGGCATGGGGACAGGGCCCATGGGCAGGCAGAGCAGCTGCTGCTGCCCCCACTGGCATGGGGACAGGACCCATGGGCAGGCAGAGCTGGTGCGTGGGGACAGGACCCACGGGCAGTCAGAGCTCCTGCTGCTGCCCCGAGTTGAGGGTTAGGGCTAATTTTATAAGGCATGGGTACGTGACTTATTTTTACTGGAGAAAAGAAAAGATGATGTAAAAAGTCATTAAATGATTTCAGTGCAGATGGGGTCTGGTTATTGTGCGGTCATATAACTTTAGATACGAATCTGGCCATATAGATCGGCATGCAGGTGAGGATGCCCCGGGCTTCTCTCCCTGGGGCGGTCCTAATTCATACCATAAAAAAAGTCCACTGGGTCGTATAGTTTGGCATGCAGGCCAGGTCACCTTGGGCTTCTCTAGCTGGGGCAGCCTTAATCCACATCATAGGCACAAGCTCTGTTTCCTAAAAGGATGTGATCTTGACATTCATCAGCCTCTGTGCCCATCCCACAGATATATTTCTTTCCGGGAGCACATAGTTCATTCTCCAAACAAAAGCGTATGCATCCTGTTTTAAGTGAAGCATGTAGGTTGTGCCACACAACAGCTTAGTCCACTTTTGAAGAGGCAAGCAAACAAGGATCTGAGAAGTTGCCAGGCCCGTCTAAGGCTAGTGACTGTCTAGGAAACAGTGAGTACCCCTTGGCAAATGGTACATTGCATGCCTATTTCCAAGGCATTCATTTGGCAAAATAAGTTATCAAGCTAACTTTAACGTTATTTCTCTCTGAGGTTTCATCTTCCCTCCTAGGTACGTACAACAATGAAATTCCACCTATATTTGGTAATAGGATCAAGTTTTGCAAAGTATAGTTACATTTGCTTTAATTGCCCAAGAAACCCAGATATCATGAATTCGTGTTATCTTTTTTGTTCCTTGGTTGGTTGGTTGATGAATAGGTATGGTAGTACTTGTGTTCTAAATGTTCCTCTCCTCTCCTTCTGGGGATGACATTTCTCCACCTCCTTGAAGTCAGGCATAGATAGAAGAATTGCATTGGCCAAAGAGACGTGAACAGAAGTGTCACTTCAAGGGAGAGATTTAAAAGCCAGGACATGGTGATTCAAGGCTTTTTCCTAACAGTATGATCATGGACTCACGCGATGACATGGATCCTCCCTCATCCGGGGTCTGAGTGACTAAGATGAGCAGAGCCCTCTGCCAACCTGTTCTGGAATTGTAGTCTGAGCAAGAATTAAGCTTTTCTTGTGTTAAGTCACTGAAATTTGTGGGCTGTTCCTCCTGCAGCAAAACCTTGTCCATCCTTACTAGAATAGAGTATGATGTTTCATGTTAGTACATTGTATTGAGGTCTTTCATTTTCAGAGCAAAATTGGATGATTTTCGTTCAAATAAAGTTCTTTACCCATCACAACTACTTTTCCTTTTTCTTTTTCTTAATGGCCTAGGTTCACCTACCTTTGCCTTTTGTGGAGACAGAGAAGTGCCAAAAATGACAGTGGTTGAAGGATAGAGAACTAGGAGGAGATAGAAAGAGAGAAGTGGCTGAATCTTTTGGTGACGTAACCAAATATGACTCTTAGGACCTTTTCTTCCCAATGGCAATGTGGTAAGAAGCTCTACCGCATCCATTGTTCTCAAGCTCAGTGTGTACAAGAATCGCCTGAATAGTGCTTGTTATAAATGCAGATAATCAGCCACCACCCCCAGGGATTGTGTTTCAGTAAACAAAAATGGAGTTTGGAAATCCAAGTTGTGAACAGGTACCCCAGATTGGTCTGTGGGCCTTACACTGAAAAACTACTGGACATAGCAGGCAAGTGTGCTGGCTTCTAGAGCCAAAACAGCCTGGCTGTTGAATCCAATGATGGTCTTTATTAGTTGTGTTAATTTGGGCAAGTTTTTCAGGTCTCTGAGCCTCAGTTTCTTCATCTGTGAAGTGGAAATGATACCATTATGGGTTGCTGGCACATAATCAGCACAAAGTCAATGTTAGCTCTGCATTATCTGAACTGAACAGAGCTCCAAGTTGTTTTTAAGCTTTTTCTATTATTAACAATGGTGATATTAATTGAAGGCTTACTGTGGGCCAGGCACTGTGCTACGCATTTTACATGCATTGTTTGATTGAATCCTTGCAACAACGCTCTGAGGAGGTCACTGTTGTTATCTGCCTTTTGCAGATGACAAGTCTGAGGCTCAGAGAGCATCCCCTGGGTCACACAGTTAGTAGATGGTGACTTGAGGGGTTTTCTTCTGTACCTTCTCCTGAAACCACTTCCTGGAACTCCCTCAATTGTGTTGCTGGTGAGCAGAAAGCGCCAGTTTCTCCCCTCTCCCTGGGTGCCTTGTGGGAGACATAATCAGCAGCATTCCATCCCCGGCACTGTAATCGAGCATGGCAGTCTAGGGAAAAACACCTTGTGAAACTTCGTTTCTTGTCATTTTATGCTCCCTTTAATTTTCATTTAAGTTCCCCTCCGTAAAAGGCAGTCCCTTCAGCTCTCATAAAACTTTATGGTCTTTACTTGTGATTAGGCAATGGTAAAATTGATTCCTTAAAACCAACTTCTAGTCAAGTTATGTAATTAGCCAATAAGGGAGGCTGAGACGGTAAGATGCACCAGGCTCTCCCCTGAAGAGGTCACACATATTATCATTGGTTAGATGCCGTATCTTTAAAACACCATCAGCTTGGAAAACACTATCCATTAGCAAGAGATCAGAGCAATGAGAAACCTCAAAAGGTCGCACAGTCCATTTTGAGGGCTCCACAAAGAACTCGGCATCCCAGAAGGACGATTAGCCTTCGAGCTCTGGGGCTGTCTGAGAGCACAACAGGTCTGCATCTTTTTTCTTCAGTGAATTAACCCGTTGGATTTCAGCCCGAGCTTTTGCTTGCCACATCCAACATGTCACATTACACCCTGCCGGAAGAGATTTTGGTTTTGATCATGGGATTGCCATAGCTGAGGCAGCAGCGTAGGGAGGTCTGAGACAAGAACTTGGAGGAGGCGAGCTTGCGATTCCTTTCCTGAAGGGGTGCTTATTACTTTCCGTGGCAGAGGCCCTGAGCACATTACCAAGCCAATTCCCTCTCTTCCTGGCACACAGCTAGATTGTGTTTCCCAGCCTCTCTGGTGTTAGGAGTGGCCACATGACTGGGTCCTGGCCAGTGGAAGGGTGGTGGAAGGATGTTGGCCCTTCTAGGTCTGACCCATCAATAGCTGCCGTGCACAACCCTCCATACTCCTCCCCTGCAGGTCTGGAAGCCACAAGTTAAAGATGCTAGGGCCACCAGATGAAAAGGTCCAAGGCCTCTGAGTCACTGCCTGGAGCAAAGCTGCCCACTGATCAGGAATACCAATTTTGGCCGCTATGTGAGCAGGAAATCCTTAATCGCATCACAGCAGCCAGCGTGACTGGTTAACTAATGTACGTGCTCATGCTGCTATCTTTGATAAGGAATTATGGCCAGAAGTTTGCTGATATTGCTGGACAATCTGAAACAGGAGAGACTGAGGCTTGCCAACCACATTTGGAAATGGAGTATGACCCCATCATTCTGCTCGGGGTACGTTATCTCCTCACAGGGCTCCTCCCTAACTATCCTGTCCAAAGTAACCACCAACATTTCCTCTTGCATTTTATTTCTCTGCCTAGCACTTAGCACTATCTGATATTATCCATCTGTCCATCTATCCATCCAGTCATTTATTGCTTGTTTATTGTTTTTGTCCTCTCATGGACTATAAGCTTCAAGAAAGCAAGAAAGACATTATCTGTCTCATCCACTCTTGTGTCTTCATCACTTAGAATAGTGTATGGTACACAGGGGGAGCTTTATAAATATTTGCTGATGAATGAATGGGGGAGTTGCAGCTTGAACACTGTACTTTTGAGACAGTTCCAGTTTCATGTAATTTTCAGTGGAAAGGATTTCTTACATGAGTAAGAATTGAGATGAGAATCGATGCTTTCTTTAATTGAAATGTATTGAGTACTGACTTTGGGCCAGAAACTGTGCTAGGCCTTATGAATACACATGGCCGTGTCCTTGAGCAGCTTTTGGTCTGGCTGATGGAGCGACTAGACTCAGGTAATTCCAGGGTCATGTGGGAGGCGTAAGGATAGTGGTTCATACCAGAAATATGGAGAATGAGCATTTCACCTGGTCTAGAAGTTTAGAGAGGGGGTCTGGGGGAAGATAGATGATCCCTTGCTGGTCTTGAAGTATTAGTGTTAAGCACGCAAGGAATATCGGCAAAAGTTGTATTCTGGGCCGAAGGCACGATAGATGAAACCACGTGGTGTATACGAGGAGCTACCAGCAATATATTTTTATTAGAGCATCAATTATGGCTCAGAAGTGATAGGGGATGAGGCTAGAGAGATAAATAGGACATGGATCACTTGACATCTTTGTATCTCAAGGTGAGGAGGTTGGGCTTAAGTTGCTCTTATGATGGACTGGAAGAAGGTGAGGATGAATGCCAGTGTCAGTGGTGGTGGCATGGAAAGTTGTGGTATTTTACCCATGGTGGCCTCCAATGCGTGAGGGAAGTAGGAAGCCAAGTATCAGCTGAGAATAAGGAAGGCACAGGTTGGGTGGGGCCTAAGCAGACCTAATGAGGTGCCAGTGGTGTTTGCAGTCCATCATGACCTAATCACCCCCTAAAGGTCCCACCTCCTAATACCTTCACACTGGGCATTAGGATTTCAACATATGAATTTTCTGGAGACACAAACATTTGAACCATAGCTGGTAGCATAAAGCACTGCCACCAATATTTTAACAATAATACTTGATCTACCTCTAATAGAAAAATATAAAATAAATGAGATAGAAATTTGTGTTGTTCTCATGTAAAAAATGCCCAGAGGCTATCCAGGGCTGCATGATGACTTCCTGTTTGTGATGGACACTCTCATTGCTCCTCCATCCTTAGCTCTCCCTTGAGGTCCAAGATGGCTGCCTGAGCACCAGCCATCCCCAGCAACAAGAAGAAGGGAGAATAGAAGAGGGTGTAATCTCTCCCTTTAAAGGAGACCTTACTGAAGGCCGACGCAGTGTTTCCCTCTGCAACTTAGTGGTAAAAATGGAGGCTGAGGAATGGAATTTTCCCGTTTCGAAGCAGTGTGCCACAGCCGGGATCTTGCTATAGTGGCTCCCAACAGCTGCAATGTAGAAGAAAGAAGGCGTATCACTGATTTATCAGAGTTCAGCAGTTTGCAAGGCAGAGGGAGAGGGGGCAGCAGAATTGAGAGGTGCTGGTGAGCAATCAGTGTGTTGACACAGTCTGCTCACAAGACCAGTTAGGGAAGTGAGAACTGGAGGGGCTGGATGCCAAAGGCCCAGTATGGATCAGCAAAAGCAAGAGATATTGGAATTTAAGATTTCCAATGTGAAGAAGATCTGAGTGGTGACAAATTCTGGTTTCCCGCCTTGAGAGCGGGTGGCTGAAAAATAAAGATGAAGATCTGTAGAACTGACAAGATCAGGGAGTCTAGGCTAGGATATTTGGTGGGTCAACCAATGTCCAGGTAATGAAAGGATGTATGACAGAGAGAAGATTGAAAATTTATAAATAAATTTGCGAATCAGTGAAAGAGTGCACCAGGTGTTCCGATATTTATTACAACTGCCATATTCAACAGAGATAGAGTGGCGGCTTGAACTCATGTTGCAATTAAAAAATTGCTCTCCAATATTCTTCACACCTCTCCCCATTGCTTCTGTTACCATTCTCCCCAAACCAGATCAGGGTTCATTTGACTGGTACAGATTGAGAGGGTTCCCTTTACAGGTCCATTCCAGTCACTGAGCATAGAATTTGGTCACCTAGTCTTTCTCTCTGCTGGTTGAATTCCATAAGAACTGAACGTTGTGTATCTGCAATTCAAAAGACCCCTTCTGCGGGAGCCTGGGAGATGTTTCCATCTAAATAGCTTAATTGTTACTCCATAGGGCAATCATAAATGTAAATCGACTTAATATGGCTTGATTGCCAGCGATGACTTTGTCTAAGACACTAGCCACCGAGTCATACTCAGAACGTCCTGGGCAAATGCAACCCTGCAGATGAATGGACCAGATGTCAGCAGGAGGGGACTGGGCATTTCAGATTAAGAAAAAAAAATTATGCTGTGACTTTGCTGGTTCCTATCAGTGAAAATAACGGATCGTGTGTCATTCATTGACTCTGAAGACAAACCGATCACCCACCATTTGGGGAAGGTGCTTTTGTGTGTCTCTCCTGGACCAAAACTATTCTCTAAAGAAATTTCTTCATGAGCTCACATCCCATTGTCTGCCCTGATCAAACATTTGCTTGTTGGATTCATTTTCATAGGGAACTTGTTACGGCTCCCGAGTGCATAGAACGCTCAAATCTTCCACTTCCGATTCTTAATCTCTGTCATTCGGCTTTGTAACAAGATAAACACTCCAGGAAGAAAAATGGAAGAAGTCTGAATTTTAATTTGCTATTTCTTCACACACGCAAAACACCCTAAGCTCAATCAATGCCCAGAAATGAAGGCCGATAGATAATGATAGCGGGGGGGCTTCGCATTTCCCACCTATTGTTTCAGACTCTAATTAGGAAAAGGGAATTCGGGAGCATTGTCCTCTCCCAGGGTGCAGACACGATGTTATCATTGTGTTTACAGCGGTGGTCAGATTCCCAGCACAGTGTACGCCCGCCGGGGTAACCGTCCCATCTTGATAGAACAATGCTTTTAGCCAAGTCCTAAACACACCGCTCAAGGAAGACCTTATGCTGACGGCAGGGAGGAAGCGACACGCTAACAAACAAGTTTGCAGGCCAGGAAGTTTTAATCAGTTCTTTCTACTACAGGAGGTATGATGGATGGGAGCCCTGTTTCAGAGGGGTTTCCTTTAGATAAAACAATAATACCATACTCTCAAGAACCTCGTTCGACAGCAGAAAGCTGTGATTAATCCCCCAAAAGTCAAACATGGAAAGACTGGCAAGATGAGATTATTTGCTGAGTATAATTATCCACAATTATCACTGAAAGAATTTGGGGAAGGGGTGCTGGATTCTACCCTTAAGGGAAAAAACTTTGTAAAGGAGGATTATGAATAAAGTAGCCATATAATTTACTATTTAATCAATCTTGGATATTTTATAAAGTGAAAGGAAACTAATAATCATTATGCCAGAACACAACAGGCATAAATTAGAATTGTCCCAGACTAGTAGGGATGAAGGATTACTCTGACTCTTAATAAAGAGGCAAGCCCAGCCACAATAATCACAGATTTGAAAAGAACTGAAGTAGTCATGTCTGGGATAAAGGCTAAGCTAAATCATTGGTAGATTCTGGGAAAGGTTATCCAATTGTAACAACTCAGAGCGAGGAAAGTAGTTTCCTCTTTTCCACTCTATGGAGATGCCAGTGTTAGACGCTTCCTATTGCAAGTGAAAGAAAACTTCACCCAAACAGGCTTAAGTAACTGGAAGATTTAGGTGTGACAAGGAGATCAGGTAAAGCTTGATCTAGGGGCCAATTGATCAGGACTGGATTTCTATCTTTCATCTCTTGATTTTATTTCCTCAGCATTGGCACCATTTTCTGACAAGCTCACTCTTTGGATTTCAAGACACCTGTCAGCATCACTAAACCACATCTTTCCAGATTCAACCCGGTGGGAAAGGACCGGAGTGTCTCTTTTCCTGGGGTTCAGTCTGACCCAGCTTGGATCACATGTCCATCCTTAACTAATCTCTGTGGCTAGAGAGATTTGGAAGATTGGATAGGTTTGAGTCACAGGACTCACCCGGGAGCACCTACTGCAGACCACCCAAAGCTCACGACAAAGAGTTGAGGAGGCTGTGGTTTTGTAAAGTCAAATCCGAGTACCATTATCAAAGGAAGGAGGGATAGTTTGGTGGTGGAGCATCCTCAACAGCTATCCTTTGTATACCTCTAGACCTATGTAATTCCTTTTGCGGTCTTAATCAGCGGGAGCTGCGTCTCTGCTTTTGTGCAGTCATTAGGCAACATCCATCTGGTCTGACAGCTGCTAGCCCAACACCTGATTCTTTTTTTTACCCAGAACTTTGTGAAGGCAACAAACCCTTCGATTGGGGGTTATCCCAACCCCCTCGACCACTACCAGCACCACCACCACAAGATACATTTCCATCCCCTTGCTACAGAAGCCCGTGTACTTGAACTTAACCACTCATCACACTTGTAACTTGCTATTTAATGTCTGTCTTTCCCATGTGGCTGTAAACTACAAATGGGCAGGGACTGTTTTTCTAGTTCATTGTTGTGCCCCTAGAACCTACCACCATACTTCTTTTAAGAACTATTCCTGAATAGTGACTATTTTTTAAAGCATTGACAAAGCCCGGATCATGGAATGAAAATGATCCTCGTAAAATTTGGCAAAGAATACATATAGATCAAGAAATATCAATCTCCTAAGTGGAATCTTCTGCACATTTCGTATTTCTCTTTTCTAAGGAGCCCTTTCTTAACATGTGCCTATGAAATCTCTCTCTTTTGGGGATTGGCTTCCTCTTGTGTAGAATCGCACTATTGTCGGTTTCTGGCAGGGCTGGAATAAGGCTCAGTCATTCTCGGTTGCAGGGCCCATATCCTTTGTCTCTGTTCTGAATGTGTTCCAAGGTCTCTGCAAGGATTGGCTGGCTTTTATGAGATGGGCTGCAACACGCTTGCTACTCCTTGGTGCATCTCTGGCGGTATTAGTATATTAGTTTTATTACTAGTGATGATACCAGCTGATGTTGATTGAGGTCTGTGGGATCGGCTCCATCCTGAAAGTCCTACACAGGTTACCTTACCCAGCCTCAGACCCTGGAGGATTGTCCTCTCACTTTCCTCATTTTACAGATTAAGAAATTAATGCCCAGAAGAGTCAAGTTACTTGTCTAAGCTCTATGTCACAGGTCGAAATTGCCTTCTCTCTCGAATTGGCCTGGTCCTACATTATCAGTGCATCCAAATTTGCACATTTCACGTTGTCTTTCCTGAGCAGCCTGCTACAAGAAGACAGACAGATGGTTAATTTTGTTACATGTGATAAGAAGAGTAGCCTTCTGCTTGGATCCAGGGCAGAAAAAACTCTGTAGTCTAAGCTAGAAACAGTCATAATGACACTTCCTATGTAAGCTTGTTAAGTTCAGTTGTAACAGCAGTCAAGGGACTGTTCCAGTTTATCATTTCCAGTTCACACTGATAAGTCACCTGAGGTCCTACACTAAATTCAGTGGTAGAGAAGTTGGTGGTAAAGAAGTGTTAATATTGGTGCAAATAACAACAACAGGAACAAGAACCGCAATAACCAACATGAGATCATCCCTGGGACATCCTCTTTAAAAGCCATCCCTATCTTCGAACAGCCATCGTTACTCTTAAGTGGCTTCATTTTCTTACGTGGGGATCCTGGAGATGCAGTCTGAGCCAATGTGTTTGCAATCCAGCCTGTCAAGCAGCTTTGGGATATATCAAAGCCCGCTCTGAGCTGAAAAATGATTTAGAAATACAGAGCAACAAACACATGGACTTATTACTGTTTTCATCCTTCTCCCACTTTTGGAAGGGAAGAACTGAGGGGTACTGTATCAGTCAGGAGAGACGAGGTGTGCTGCAGTAACAAATGACCCCACAATCTGCAGGGCTTACCAAAGCAAAGAGCAAGTCCTTGTACATACTACACAGCCATCAAGAGCTGGCTCTGCTCTTCATCTGCTCACTTCAGGGACCAGGTTGATGACACAGCCTCTCTCTAGGACTCGTTTCATAGGGGAAAGAGACGAGACGAGCTCTTAAAACTTCTTCCTGGAAGTGACACCTATCATTTCAGCCCTATTTTATTGGCCAAAAGAAATAACCTCATCACTCCTTGGTAGGGATGTAATCTCTCCCTGGAGTGGAAAGAAAATAATTGTGCACAATAATATTGTCCCCTGTGAGTGCTAATACGACGTTTCTTCCTTGTGCCTGTCCCTGCCCTGCTATCCCAGATCCTAAGGTCATAGCCGCAAACAGTCCTTTGAAGCTTAGTTCTCACTTTTCCCCAAAGCCTGAATGATCGGCTATCTGCACCCCTACCCCAGCCCTTAGAGTTACTGTTTCTATTTTCCCTGCTCTTGTTAAATGTCAACCCGATTGAAAATGCTCCTCATTTTACTCAGAATGCAAAGAACACCTAGGTCAGAGGCTTAACCTGACTTGATTCACGTCTTTGAAACCCTCCTTTGTCTTTCAGAGAAAGTAAAGAGAGACGGAGATAGAGAAAGTGTGACCTACTTTTTATTATCAGCACCATTTCATCTGCAAAACACGACTTTTCTCTTCTTACTACGCTGAGCATAAAAATAAAATGTTTTCCAAAAGATCTGGCTTTGGCTGTCATGAGGAAGGCCAGGGACTTGTTCAAAACTCTGATGAACCCTATGAGCAAATGATCCCAATTTTTTAAAACCATAATTGACTTCCAAACTTCTCTCACTGTCGGCGAATAATATGTGGTCCTTTTCTACAAATATCAGCAGCAAGGTAGGACAAAACCCGCTCCCAAACTAGCTGTTTGCTTGATATTAAGCTTTGCCAGTCCAATATAGGTCACATTTCCAACCAGATTTTGTGCTTATCTCTACATTACACCTTGTAGCGAGGGGGAAAAAAAGAGCTTCTTGACATCTTTTTGAAGAATGGCGCTCTTTAAAAAAACATAAGGGAACTTTTTTTTCCCAACACTATAATGAGGGTATTCAAGTCTTCAGGCAAAACAGAGCTGTTTGAAAAGACATTAGCCTCGAAACCGCACTGTGCCAGAATAGATACAGCTACGTCAAAATGCCCCATTTGTTTTGCCATTTCTTTTCACGGACTAAAATCGTTTGCTAATGAAAGTTCTAGCTGATATAATTTCAGCACCTGCTGATGGAGACAAGATGAGTTCACTGGCCAGGAGAAGTACGATAAAATTGGGAGAGTAAATATAATTCTGAAACATTTAAACTGCAAAATAACAGTAACAGTAGCTCTTAATATCTTATAATTGAAAAAGAAGTTGCCATTTTTTTCAGTGTTCACAGTCATTACCTTAATCAAGTCTCACAGTGACTTTGTCATTAAACGGAACGACTTACTCAAATCCTCATTTTACTGATGAGGAAACTGGAGCTCAGAGAGATTATGTGGATTCCGGATGCCAGCAGGTCGTGATGGTGGAGAGAGGCATAGACTTCCTGGCAGCTCTTTGTAAATACTGACTACAGTCAACGCATCGCTTCACGATGGGGATATGCTCGGAGAAATGCATTGTTAGGTCATTTCGTCGCTGTGTGAACATCCCATAGTGTACTTACACAAACCTGGATGGTATTGCCTACTTCACACCTAGGCTATATGGTGCTAATCTTACGGGACCACTGTCATACATGCAGTCTGTCATTGACACAAACATCGTTATGCAGCTCATGACTGTGTTCCAGGAAGCTGAGTGCATGATTCAACTTTCAGTGGGGTGCCAGCAAGAGTTAGGGAAGAACTACAAGTTAGAAGGCATGATCTCCAACACCGTCCTTACTTCTGACACCAACTGAAAGTCTGGGGGTTGGTTCCCAAATGTACTGTCAGGTTTGATGATTTGCTAGAAGGACTCATGGAACACACGGAAAGCTGTTATATTCACAGTTATGGTTTATTACAGGGAAGGGACCCAAGTTAAAATCAAACACAGGAAGAGATGCACAGGCCAGAGTCCAGGAAAAGTGTCAAACATGGAGCTTCCATTATCCTCTCCCCATGAAGTCGGGACATGTTGCTCTCCTGGTATTGATGTGTGACGCTCCGCATGGAGTTTGCCAACCAGGGAAGCTCACCTGGGTCTCAGTGCTCAGAGCCTGCACTGGGGCTTCATCATGTAGTCATGATTGACTGATTGATTGATTGCCCATGTTGTTGATCTCAGCCTCCCGGTCAGCTGATACCAGGTAACACAATGTCCCTGTCCTGCCATATTGTTGGTCTTTCTGGAAGAACCCATCCCAAGCCTAAGACTGTATGGTTGTGGCTGGTCTCCACCCAGACCAAAAAAAGACACTCCTATCAGACATAGATTTTACATGTATGCGGTGATTTTTTTGATTTGGAAAGGCTCTTATGGGCAATGGATTCCAACCTTCCCATTTACAGAGGAGGAAGCTGAGGCTCACAGGTTAGATCCAAGTCATAAAACTGAGGAGGAACAGCTGGAACTGGAGCTTGGGTGTTCCAGTGCAGGGCACCATCACTAAGCAAATGGCCTATTTTCAGTAAGGGCATATTAATTATACTAAAAGCAAGAACTTAAAACTAATGTTTTATTTGGCTAGAAATATTAAAATCTGTAGAGAAAAAATATTCCACATCCAGGAGTCAAAATTCTCTTTCTTTTCTTTCTTTTCCTTCTGCTTTGCCCACTTTGGCTGTCCCCCACCAAAAGAGCATCATCATCATCATCATTTCTAGTCCAGACCATTCCAAAAATAGAGCATTTATTTTCTTCTGCATGAGCCCTTGATCCATCCTGCTATTTTTCAAACCTACCTTTCCTAATATCTAGTTTATATTTTGTTTTTTCTTGGGAGTGGGAGGCAGAATATCAACTGTTTCAGAAAATAACTTTGGAAATTCTACATATATATATATAAACTTTCTCCTCACAATGCGTTAGCAGGTTTTATCTAGAAATCTCTTGAGAGAAGGGCAATGTTTCACTCTTCTGTGAATCAAGTATATATTGCTTTTTCCTATTGGAGAAAATCTGTCATGTGAACTTTATTTTTCCAGAATAGTTTTTATCTGCTTTAGAAATGTCAGAGGGAAGATTCAGGGGTTTCATAAATGGTAGCTGGAGCAGATTGGTAGGAATTATTAGTCCATAGACAAGACTCTGGTTGGAGGAGGGGAGAGCTGAGCAGGCTGGGGAAATACCTGCGAGTTCTTTGAAGCAAGCTTGATGGTCCTGTGCCTCGTGGAAGGGTTCTGACTTGAAGCTAAGAATTCACAGGCACCTTAGAAAGGAACTTTCTAATGTGGTTAGACCAATTTTCTAACACTTTAAGATGAGCAGTGCTTCTTTTCTTTTTTGTCTGCTTTTTTTGGGGTTGCTGTTAAAAGTTTATTTAAAGAAAAATGGAACTTGCTGTCATCATTTCTATCGAGAAATATTTAGTGACAAATCAGGGTAATTATGTAATGGAAAGAATCCAAGCTTTGGAGTCAAAATATCTCCCTTAAAACTTGTCCCCACCACATACTAACTGGCTGTCTTTGAGTAAACTACTAAAATTCTCTGCAATGCAGATTCCTTATCTGTAAAATCCTTTCTTGGTTGTTTAGGAGGATGAGAGAGCAATTTTGGTAAAATATATGTCACAGGCCTTTTGAGTAGTTAGAAACTGTTCATTTCCTCTCCAATTATTCATCCATTTATTAGATGGTTTCTATGTGTAACCATTTACGCCTTTAATAAATTTATAATCTGGTCATTCCATAGGGTTTGCTATCTGATGTCGCCTGTTTAAGTATTCCTATGATACTTTGTGTTCATGTCTTTTAGACTACTTTGTTGCGATGTGTTTTAATTTGTTGTATGGGCATATGTCTGAATGTGCATACCTCTTTCTTTAGACTCGAGCACACAACAGGCTGTCAATATTTATTTTTAAAAATAGCGAATACGTTGTTCATCTTTGTCTTATAAAAACGTGCTCATTGGCTAAGCCTTGTGTAAACCACATGACCAAGCTGCTCGTTGCTGCCACTGGGTGGCAGCATACCAGGATTGCGAAAACAACCCCTCAACTACTCAGAATATAAACATAAAGTTCTAAAATGGCCTCAAGGTGAGCCCTACCTTTTTAGTTATTGTTTGAAAAGAAAGCTCTCGGGCAGACCGTGTCAATGAAGTCTGGGGTAATAATTGCCTTCCTTGGTGTTAAAAATGTGCCTTTACACTTCTAAAGTGTCCTGCTTCATGTTCCCAGCATCTTAACCAGGAATAACTTGTGTGTATTGTTTTCTGCTATTTCCACTGGGGAGCCCTCACTGTGAAACAGGAGGATAATGGTACAGGGAGGGGATGCACAGCTTCATGTATTCATGCTTCACCAAACTGTAAAGAACTCTGTTTCTCAGTGAGAAGCGGGCTTTCATGAGTGTCCTTTGCCAGAGATTTTAGAAGGAGAGTCTCTGCCTTCAAGAGCTTCCGTGATATTTGATTCTCTCCGAGGGTGAAGATGCTGGTCACTTTCGCAGAGCCATGCTTTGGCCAACAATAGAGTAGTGCTTACTGGAAGGCAGCCGGGCTCAGCCCTGGCCTCCCAGGGTTTGATCACTTCTGATTCCTTCATTTTTCGTTTAATCACACTCTTGCCTACCTCGAGAGTGAAGATGAGATAGGGAACTGTTTCTCACCATGAATGTGGCTGGGCAGAGGGAACCTGAGCTAAGAGGAGAGGGAAGGGGTGGAGGGAGAGCTAAGTGTAGATTATAGATTCTGTGATGGCTTCAAGGGGAAAGAGAGCACAGGTAAGGAGAGACTGTTTTCTTAATAGACATTTCGAGCCCATCACAGAAGCCTAAGAAAATAAAGCATGACCCCTGCAATTGAAACATAGCTATCCAGCATTTCTTTTGGTCCCTTCAGTTGTAAGTTCATGTCTATGGTTTCAGGGCCATTTGTCTGTGAAGGACAGAAAACAGGTGTATTCTTCTGTAGATGGCAGATGTTCTGTGACGCTGGAGTAGTTGTGCACCAATGTGGCCATTTCCAGTCATTAACATGTTCAAACCCTGCCATACTGGTTGATAATAGCGATGACACACCTCCCTTGATCCAGCAACTAAAGGGTTACACCCATCATGGCAGAGGCCTGGTCTCTAGCATGAGGCTGTTTACAGATGTGTCTCTTCTGATTGGCCAGTGTTCATGCCATACAGGCTCTTTAATAGTTAGAATAGAGTGGCTTCCTTCACAGATGCAAACACAGTCAGGAATGCCCTGCTAGGCTGGAGGGTGTACCAGCACACCTGCAGCCTTTGCCTGCAGAGAGGGTTCATTCTGGCCCGGATAAGAGAAGGCTAAGGTAGTAATGGCCACGAAGTTCAAGGTGCTCGGGGAACATCAGACAGAGCAGTCCAGTGGTTGGAAAAGCATAGACACAAACACCAAGCAAGCCACTGACTTCGGAAACCTAGAGAAAGAGAGGGGGTCTGGAAAAAGGGGCTCAGGTATCAGTTGTGGATTCCTCTCCTGCTCAGCCTTGCCCTGGGCTCTGGACCCTGGCCCACCCGCTAGGTGTTACATGTTCCTCCTCGCTGCCCACCGCTGCCTCCCAACAAGCTGTTGGGAAAGTTGCTTTTGTTTTCGGAAGACTTGATGGAAGCAGCCTCTGTGTTTCTGGAAAAGAACCTGGCTCTGGGCAGCAAGCAAGCTGAGTGCCAATGTTGACCTTGCCCCAGCAGGGGAGTGGTGCTTGGGGAAGGAATTGTAGCACTTGCCTGAGTCTGAGTTTTCTCCTCTAGAAAATGAGCCTTGTTTTGAGGAGGGAATGAGGAATTTATTACCTGTGGACAGGACTGTCACTGCCTGGCCTGTTGTTACTATGACATGGAAATCACTTGAGTGTGAGCTTAATGGAAAGAGCGCAGCCCTGGCTTCCAGCAGACCTGGCTCTCAGTGCGCTTATCCAGGTGACCTTGGGCAAGGGGTTTAACTTCTCTGAGCTTTGGTTTCTTCGTGTGTAAAACAGAAATAATAATAGTAAGACATACTAAGTGGGTTGTTTCAAGGACTATCTGGGATAATACATTCCAAGGTTTAGAGACATGTTTGATACATAATAGACCATCAATAAATGTTATTATTTCTATTATCATACTTCTGTAAGTCCAATGGAGGCAGAGATTTTGTCTTTTCCTCTCACGGGGCAAGGATGCAGCCCAGAGCTTGACTCAAGGTGGGCACTCAGTTGATATTTGATGAATGAATGTTGGTTATTTGATCTTTGAAGTTATATAAATACCAGCACTGTTACTCCACATGAGTGGACAAACTATTTGAGGTCTTGTATTCTCCCTTAAATCCAAATTGGAGAGAAGGAAGGTAATTAAAGCATAATTATCATACTTAATCAAGCACTTACTTGTTGACTTTCCTTGATGCCTGGGCTGATATCTTTTGTGTCTGATTTTTAGTTTCATTTCAGCGCCCGAGTACCGGGGAATTTTCCTGTGTCCCCTGGAATGAGTGTCTTTCTTTGGAAGACATATTAAGTAGGGAGTTCTCTTACTGTGTTTATTTTTGTTTCCGACTCAAGTTCAGTGAATTATTCTTTTGCCCAGACACTTACATATTCTGAGCCATCCCTTTTGCTTAAGTTTGCAGAGGTTTGTGTTTAAAACTGAACAAACAGTCTTGGTAGTGTGTGTGCGTTATGTGAAGTCTGCTAGAATGCATAAACAAGAAATGGCAGTCATTGATTCTGGATGCTGTGCTCACCTAGACTTCAGAAGCCCTTTGTCCACGTGTATTTACATAACGTATTCACCATTCTCCATGTTTTGGTTTCATTAAACTCATGAGTTTAATAATAAAGTGTTTGGACTTATGCCTTTCCTACCACTTTTCTCGTTCTGAATATTTTTTTCCCTTTTGAAGTGAATACTGATTTTTTGGTAGAGATCTTTGATGCTCTGGGGGCCTGTCAAAATAGTGGCAAATAGTTTTCCTAAATAGATGAAATGTAAGAAATTCTGAGAAGGGGTTTCTTGGACTTACTGGGGAAAAATAATAATAGGAAAGATAAAATGGGAGCACATTCAGTTCTCTTTCATCAACACTTTTATGGACCCGCATTGCTGTGTTTTCTGTAATGTTGTGTATAAAACACAGTTTAGGTGATCATGCAGCCTCAGTCTTAGAAAATAAAAAGATATGAACTTGAACCCGAGCTTCCCTGTCAAGAGAATTACAATGTGTTTTAGCCCCAGGCTTCATTCCAGTTAAATTTACGATATTGTCCCTTAACAACAACAACAACAACCCAAAGCACCCCCTTTAAGTTGAAATGTTTGTTAAACTTTATATATATGCATGCATATAAATGTACTTCTCTGTATATAACATACGTTCACATATACTTACATTCGATTTTTAGGGAATTTCCTTTTTGCTTTCAAATCATTGCACAGAATATCTGAGTAGACATCATGTCAAAATAATCAAAACGTATTTAACGCTCTCTCAAAAAATCCATTTAAGAATAAGATCGTGGTTTGGGGGTGATTTTCAGACCATAAATTGAAGTGTAAATATTCAAATTATTTTCATAAACTATTCCGTTCTGTTGGGCTTTTATGTCACCATACAGAGAATTTTTTGTATTTAAGTTTTCTAGCAGTTCTCTTTTTTAAGAGCCTCAAGTGTCCCATAAAAAGCAAATACTTGAATTTTCAGTTTCTAGGTACTGCATATTTTTCCTTCTGCTTGCCTTATTTTTATAACGGTGATTTATAAAGACATTACTAAAGAAAAGGAAAGAAGGATTTTGAAGAGGAACTGCTGTGTAACACTGCTTAAAAATCTATTTCCAATGCTAAGAAGAGAGAAAAAATAATCCTGGCATCCTGTCGGGCTGTGATCTGGGATCTGAATGAGATGTCCATACCCTGAGTCATTATCTTCCAAAAATATTTATTGACCCTAGTGGAGAAGGAGGGCAAGGGAAGAGTGTCAGACTCCGTTTCCATTTCTGGGGGTGGATGGTGGGTGGGAGAGTCTGGCCTGCTTGCCAGTGTGGGTCCGCCCATGGAAGACCCATCATTGAGAAGAGAACTTTGAAAAGAAAATGGAAGACTGAAATTCTAGAAGGTCTGTCAAAGATGACCAGAATCTGACCCCAGGCGGTGCGGTCAGCCCCAGGAAGACAGGGATTCAGGAAATACTATTGTGCAAGAACTGGTACTGGTCCCCCAATATCTAGTCCAGCCTTCTTTCTTAGCAACAGAATCTTCCAAAGGGTACATGATGGCTCAAACTAAGAATGCCATGTCCTAACTTCCCTTTCAGCTCTCTGTGACCATGTGACCACGTTCTAGCCAATGGGATGGCAGGGAAGTCACACGTGGCCTTCTGGGACATGTCGTTAGGGGAAGGAAGCAAACCTTCTTGCCTTCCTCAGGCTCCTTTTTCCCTTCCTGCTGTCTGGGAAGCAGCCGTGGGGGCTGGCAGGGGAACAACATTGTGAATGGAAGAGGCTGGGTCCCTAAAATCATGTCATGCCAGAACCTAGGGCTGATTATGCCAGGATTTTTTTTTTCACACAAATTTCTCTCAGATTGAAGACACTGTATTTGGGTTTTCTGTTAGATGCAATCAATCCCATTGAACAGATTTATCAAGGTCAAGTAGAATGAAAAAGGGAGTAAAGTGCAAGAGAAGGATTAATCGAGAGCCCTAGGAAGGTCCCATGGTGCTATTGGGGTATCCACCCCACACATATTTGTTGAGTACTCACTATTCATAGGTCAGTCACTGTCCTACACATTGAGATGACGAAGACAAGTTGAATGGTAATTAAGTGTGGTGGCAGCTTTACTGTGAATTATTTCTGAGTTCATACCCAGGCTCCATCTAACTAGTACCCTTATGAACCTAGGCATGTCACTAGCAGCCTTGGTTTCCTCATCCAGAAAATGGGGATAGTAATAGCCACCTCTTATGGCTGATGTGCCATCACATGGGAAAATGCACATGAAAAATTTTGCATAGTGACCAGCATATAGTAGGTAAGAACTTAGTAAATTTTAGTTAAAATAGAAGGTTCTCTCATGGCCCTCAAGGAGCCAACAATCTCTGAAGGAAGACAGGACTATGAGAACATGAGTAGACAGTCCTTGAGCTCAGGAGCAATGAGGGACTGGCAGGGGCCTGGGGATGGAGTGAGTGATGAGGGAGCCCAGATCAACATGCTTGGGGAACAGGTAAGAGAAACTCCCAACCTGGACTGGAGGGAGCAGGGCTAGTCAGGGATATTCCCCTTTTACTCTGAGACTGACAGAATGTGTGGTTATCTACTATGAGGAGGAAATGAAAAGGATGGAAGAATGGTGGATGGAAAATGAATGGTACCTATCACGTGTAAGTTGAGTCAGAAATGGGATATCCAGCAGTAATGGTCAGAGCAGTTTGCTGGGATGGGCCAGTCAGGTCAGTGAGTACCACTGGGCATCTGCTTTGGGGACAAAGTGAAGATATGAAGGCAATTTACACGTGATCCTTGACCTTGAGGAGGCTATAGTCTAACAGAGGAGGCAGGTATAAAAGTAATTAAGTGTAATATAGCACAGAATATGCAGTCTTGGGACCATCTATAGGCTTGGTTAGAATACAGAGGGATAAGTGTTTAATTTTGTCCATCTGGGCGAGACATTGGCAAAGGGTTCGCAGAGGGAAAGACACTTGGGTTAACATTTGAAGGCAATTCCAGGTTGGAAGTACCAACTTGAGTTGCTGGTACATCCAAGGGGCTTGAGCCCAGCCCTTTGAACCTAGAGAGGCAGCCTTTCTCTGAGCTACTCCTAAAGTGCTGTATCAAACTCCCCATGAGGAACTCAGATGTCTGGCTGCGTCCACCCAGCAGAGAGGTTTTTCTTACTGACCGAGTGGTGACCTAGGGCAGCCCTTGAGACAACCCCAGGTGCCCCACCGGCCTTTTTTCCACTCTGGCATTTGTCTTCGTGTGGACGCAGCCTATGTCTGGATAAGAACATGCTGTGTAAGACAGTTCTTTTTCACCTCGCCCCTCAAAATGTGCAAACCGACAACCACAGATAGATCCCAGATGCCAGTTTCCTGCTCTCGCAAACCTTGAAGTGGGCCCTGCCAGCAGGCACACCTGCCAAGGAAAATGCTGTCCTCGAAATGTTCCTGGCAGCATTTTCAATAGGTGCCGACCAAGTGCTGGAATCGCTGACCTCCCTGAAAGAGAAGCCTGCAGCTGCAGCCTCCGGGGTGAATTCTCCCGACGGGAGGACCTGATGGAATTAAAACAGACTTTGTCCACATCACAGAGAGCTGGCCCATCACTCATGGCTGGGGAAGTGGTGGTTTCTAGGTAGGAGGGACCTTCCCAGAAGAGAGATGACTCAGGCTGGTCCCAGGCTCCTCCCAAAGACCAAACAGACAAGGTGAGGAGCAATGAGGCATTTGGCGGCCACCGGGTCCAGCCCCCGAGTCCAGAGGACTGATGCGAGTTCCGTAAAGTCACTCAGCAGGAGAACATGGGAAGGTTGAACCCTGCCTCCTTCCCTCTGGTTGAATCATCAATGTCCAAACAGCAGACCACTTCCTGCCCACACCTGGAAGGGCTGTGGGAACAAGACTCATCAGACTCTCTGCTAAGACTTTCTGTAAGACATAAAGCTGGGTGGGAGCAGGGTTGGGGAGTCAAAGGGATCAGTTGCTCCCCCTGAGTGCTTTCTCCCATGGGATGCCCTTTCAACAAGGATGTCAAGGAAGAAGAAGCTAGAGGCTGAGAAATAAGTTAAGAGGTTATAATTGTATTTTAGTTGAGGTGATAAGGTTCTAAATGCAGTTGATGCGTTGGGTTTAGAGAGGAATGAATGGGTTGAGAATAGGTAGTGGTGATAAATTGAGGAGACAGCTGATTGGATGTTGATGGTAAGGAAGGAGGCAATGATGACTTTTGGTCTGGAAACCAGGAGAATGGTGGCCCATGGACAGAAATAACGCTAGGCAAGCGTAGTAGCTGGAATAGGGGAAAGCAATGGTTGACTTTTGACATTTTCAGTGTACATCCCCCTTACTTTTGACTTTAGTCCTAATTCTTTGGACTCTGCTCTAGGTGGCTGCATATAATGGTCCATCCCAAGCGAGTTTTCACAGGACTTATCCTGAATGGCTCTGAACCTCTTGAAGATCCTGAAACCAACCTAAGTTTTGCATGATTTCCCCAGAATGGATTAGGCTTCTTACTCTCCATAGCCTTTCTCTGTAGGCTTACCTGCCCCGTGAATAAATGATGAATGCGTAAGTGAATGCTAGTGAGCAGTTGAAGCAGCCCATTAAAACCCATGCCAGACTTGAAATCTTTTTTTCATTGTGGTGAAATACACACAGCATAAAATTTCCCATCTTAACCATTTTTAAGTGTACAGTTCAGTGGTATTAAATACATTCACGTTTTTGTGCAACCACACCACCATCGATCCCCATAACTCTTTTCATCTTGTAAAACTGAAACTCTGTACCTGTTAGACAATAACTCCCCATTCTCTTCTCTTTCCAGCCCCTTGTAACCACCATTCTCCTTTCTATCTTTATGATTTTGACTGCTGTAAGTACTTCATATAAGTGGAACCACACAGTATTTGTCCTTTTGTGACTGCTTATTTCACTTAGCATCATGTCCTCAAGGTTCATCCGTATGGTAGCATGTGTCAGACTTTCCTTCATTTTTAGGACTAAATAATATTCCGTTGTATAAATATACCACATTTTGTTCATCCATTCATTCGTCGATGGACACTTGGGTTGCTTCCACATTTGAGCTGTTGTGAATAATGCCACTATGAACATGGGTGTACCAGTCTTGAATTTTAACTTGCTTTCTGAATAAGACTTTCACAACTCCAGAACTGCTCAAATTCCTGGCTGGGCAAGGTCCATAGACTGCATGAGTTCTGGAACGTGTCTTGGTTGTACTTTTTCCTCTTGGTTTGGAAAGCAACTCACCCTAGGCAAGGAGAGATTTCTGACAACAGTTCAGCAATTATAGTTTCCAGAAAATGGCTCCAGTAGATCAACCATGAGTTAAGTAAGAAAAAGTAAGTGCTACTGTTTGAGGTATGTCTAGAGTATGGTTTTAATCCATCACTGTCAGGTTTATATAAAATTCCAGGCTTCTGTAACTCTTTAACTTGTAGTATTACAGGGTGTCATATGTTAACTGGAAGCCAAGAGAAGCAAGGAGTTTTGTTCATGGTTAAATCTTGTAAATATGCTTTTTAAAGCATATTAATCCATTAGTAATCCATTTGGATTTTGGAATATGGTCATATATTGTTTGGTACAATATGTACTAAATCTGGTCCTGGAAAGTTAAGTGGAAATATGGTTTTAAACTACAGGAACTTTCAAACTCTCTCTGAATAATCCCTTCTCATCAGTCATCCCCATTCCTAGATTTTTAAAAGTTTTGGTATATCACATTTCCATTAAGAGGGGCACACCTATGGGATGTTTTTCTCGGGAGAAGGGGAGACTTTCAATTTTAAAAACGTTTCAATTTTACCAAAAAGTTGCCAGAACAGTGCAGTTTGAGCAACTTTTTACTCCGATTCACAAATGCACCTGTGTTTTTAATTATGCTAATTAGATACAGGTGTAAGGATTACACATTAACAAAATGATCCTTTTTCTTTGAGTGTGTGTTTTCTATGGTTATTGGTTATGTAAATTACATTGAGGTGCTAAACATACATTTATTGAGCTTTTTAATGTCCCAAGCTCTGTGTTAGGCGTTTTCTTATGATTTAATTGTCCTTCTATGATTTAATTCTCAAAGCCGTCTCCTGAGATATTGTTTATTGTTACCCTCATCCTGTGAGAGGCTTGGTGACTTTTTCAAGGCTGGGCAGCCGGCAGTAGAGCTAGGATTCCCACTCAGACCCTGTGACTTCAAATCCTGGAATGTCATGGTCTGACATTGTGTCAAGACCTTCCTGGACCACCAGAAAGACAGAGGATTGCCGTTTTGAGAGGAAAGAGAAAAATATATTAAGGCAACATTTTCACACATCTGGAAGTGAACTAGAGGCACAGTGAGGAAAGACAGGAACCAGATGAACCTTTGACAAACTCTGGCTCTTCAGACTAGTGTATGGTCAGTCCTTCAGAGCTTGGCCTCCAAATCAGAACCAGTGTACATCGCCGATGATGTTTACTGGGATGACGATATTTATCAAATGGAAAGACTCAGCTGAGGCCATGAACACAGAGAGCTTTGGCCCCACTGTGTGAGGCAGGAAGACCCTGAAAGGCAAGGGCTCTGCTTCACTCATTTTCCTGTCCCCAGCAGCTGTCTTGGTGGGCCTCATCCACCAGTCATTCAGCTGTTGGAGCTGCCATGTCACCTCAGTATTGAGCATCCCCATCAGTAGGATTCTCTTACATATAGCAAATATTAAAAGTCATTTCTGGATATTTTAGTTCATTCATTCCACAGATATTTATCAAACACCTACTATGTACTAGCTGTGGGGATATAGCAGTGAAGGCTCTTTGTTCTAGAGCGGTCATAAAGACAGTCAACAGAGGAATGCGTGAGCAAGTGATATATGGCCAATTCTACTGGGTAAAGGGGTAGAGAGGGCCTGGGAACGAGAGTGGGCTAATTTGATTTGGGAGTCAGGAAAGCCCATGATGAATCTGAGGCCTGAATTGCCAGAGGCAGCCAAGGGGGTGCTGGAAAGCAAGAGATCCAAGCGGGGCAACAGCAAGTGCCCAATGCCAGTTTGGCAGAGCTGAAAAGCAGGAAGCTAGGAGGTGAAGCATAATGATGTGGGTTTAGACTGAAATCTGATGAGGCTGGAGAGGTGGACCTTGCAGCCCTAGATAAGAAATCTGCAATTTCTAAGTGTGTTGATTAGCTGCTGGAAGGTTTTAGGTAGGACAAAGACCCCATAGGATCTGCTGCCAATCTGAGTGAACTCTAAGTCATGTCCATGCTGCTCATTACTAACGCCACTCAGAGCAAAGACATTTGTGTATTATAGTCAGCATATATTCACTGAGCATCTTTTGTCTGTACGACATTGAATTGGATGCTGGGCTTTGAAGATGAATAAGAGGTAGTACCCGGCCTCAAAAGGCTTCTTCCTGAAGAGTATGTTTGCCATCCTCTGTTATGTGTGTCCCTTAGGAGATGGTGCACAATTCTGCAATTGCTGGGAACAGATTTTTAGAATTTGCTTTTTGTGAATTACTTTTGATTCTTGATTCTTTTGATTCTTGATTCTTCCTTTGGCATCAGCTCCCCAGTGGCAAATGTGTGTCCTTTGAGGGTGGACTTAATTTTTTTGGAAATAGCCAAAAGTTGTCTCAAGTCTAGTCTAATGATTAAAGCAGGGGATTGCTTTTTAGTAAAATAAGCAAATAAGCAAACAGGGCTGATTTTTGTCTGGGCTTCTAAAATGGCCTAGGATACCATTGCATCAAATTGTCAAATTATCAAATATCAAATTATCAGAAAGAAGTTCCTTGAAACGTAAAGGTGCTTAGACTCTAGGAGCATCCTAGTCTGCTGGGGAAAGTACCCATTTTGGGGTAACCCTGTCTCTTTCAATGGCAACCTAATAGTCTCCAAATTCCACTCCCTCTTTCAACCCGCCCCACTTCCCTGTCCCTTGATCAAGGTGACATGAGTCTGATGAGCTTTTCGGCAAAGAGGTATGGATGCTGATTTTAATATTTGTATATGCTTTGGCTGAAGCTCCTTGAATCTTGTTGGAAAGATTGAAGATTATCCTGTTCAGTTGCCTCCACCGGCCTAGGATATTCATGATCAGACCGTAGAATCTACGTAACTGGAAAATTTAAATCTATTTATTTATTTATTTAAATCATAGGCCTGAAGCTTTTACAAATAAACATTACTTCCATCCCATTATACAAAAATGCATTTGAGGTGGTCGTCGTTTTATTTGGGCAATGGTCTTCCGAGACTTGGGACAATAGTATATTTTTTCTATCTTATGCAAATGTATGCAGATTTTTAAAGCATGCATGCCTGTATTACACGCTTTATAAATTCGAGTAATAGAAATGTTTGTGGGTATAAATAGATAGAATAAGAAGTATACATTTTGTATAAAATAACCTCTTTGGTATTTGTTTACCCTGATTTTTTGATTTATGAGTCGTCATTGCTCACTATAGAAGAAGCAAAATAAATATGCTAAACACTGGTAGACTTTTAATGGGGTTACTTCGCATCTTAGCTCAGTGTTTCTCCACTGAAGCTGACCTTGAAATTGCTTTTTAAATACAAGTCAAAATATGCAAATTCCCGAGTATCAGGATGAGTATCCTATGTTAGGAGTTTTTCAAATTCACATTTTTACATCATTTCCATCTTACATGCTGTGCTTTATCTGCTTCTCAATCCATTAGTATCTGAGTGGTGGGTGTATGGGTTTTCTCAAATACACTAATCTCTTCTAAGGTTAAAATAACCCTAAACACACACGTGTATGTTTTTCTCTCTTTTTTAAAAAATTTAACTTTATTTCCTTTTTAATGAACATGAATCATTTCATGCCTAGTGGGTTTAATTTCTTTCCTTTTCCGTCTCCATGACACCAAGGCATTATGTGTCATCTTATTGTCCCCTTCATCCTGTTTCTCAGAGTCTGTCATGAGGAGGAGTTGATCCCAGTCTGACATATGACTTCCGTCTAAGAAGTTGCATCAGTTGTGTATTTGTAGTCACTCCTCACATCTGTGCTGTCTGTTTCATTGGATCCCAAGGAAGTTTCTTCTGTCCCCTGCTCATATTTCATAAGGGTCTTCTGGAGCCTGCATGGCATTGATAGGCATATATCACTCCTCCTTCGTTATGGCCAGAGAAACTCACAACCATGAATTTCACTGAAGTTTATGATTGGTCCCTGACTGCCTCCACCACCACATTTGGCACAGAATCCTCTTCTGGATGCATTCTTGCAGTTAGATAAATAAGCAGATAGACTGAACTGGTGCATGAATGAATAGAAATATCCCTGTTCCAAAAGATAAATCTATCATGTGGCGGAGAGCGTATTCAGGCAAAACATTTGGTTCTGCAGGCGCTGGGAGGATTGGGCCCATGCTATAATTAATGCCACCAGCAGTAAAAGGACATTAGGGATGTTGCGGATGTTGATTATTTCTTCATTTTGTTTATCCAAGTTTCCCCGCCTTGGAAGCTCTCTGGCCATTGCCAAAGAAAGCCCTGGAGACAGAGCGTTAGCCGCTGCTCCCTTGTAAGTGCATCATTACCTCGCTCCAAACAAAGTCCTTTCTTTTTTTTTTTTTGTCAATAGAGGATGAAAACATTATTGGATTCAGGAGTTCATAGTAGTCCCGTATGCGGCTGTGGACGAGGGGGATAGATTTATGAAATGGACCATTTCAAATGGCACTATCTTCCCACAGTGAGGTACACCTTTCATAAATCATGGGAGAGTGCTCAGAAAATAGAGCATTTGTTATTCCTGCACTACATTATATTTGCATCCCCCATAATGGTAGGAAAGAAGAAATTCTCAGATTTCCTCTCCTGGGTTTGAAAAGGCAATTAATACAGTGAAATTATAAAAAGAAGAAGAAATGTAATAAAATAAAAGAGTGTTTCATATAAGTCAAGGATCGTGCTTTTATTACTATTTTTTGAAATCATGGTGTTTTTTTTTTTTTTTTGCCTGCTTCTTTGGACCTTAATTTGATTATGGCATTAATTAACTTCTGTGGTTTTATTCTTCACTGAAAACATTGTGCCGTATTCCGTAGGATAATGTAGATGAATGTGACTCAGCTGGCAAAGCAAGTAGATGGGAATATTGACTGAGCTTTTCTTTCCCTCTCTCTGCCTTCCCCATCTAGAGGCTGATGGGTAATTATTGTTTAGTACATCTAAGTCCCGATTATGTATAGTTGTGTTTCTACCATGGAGAGTCCCTTCTTTCTACTAGCCTGGGTGTAATTTGCATGGAGAAGCAAAGTGGATTCTTCTTTGTGTGATCTTGACGTAGTTAAACTACCAGGTAATCGTCAGTTCCCTATAAAGACTTAGGCTTCTTAAATAACTGTAGCTGTTTCTAGCACTGCCAGCCCATCTTGCAGAATTATCCTTCCTTGGTAAACTGTTAAAAAAGTCCTCATCCTGATTGAAAGTCAAGAGTCTCCAAGACAGTCCACCCTGTGTCTAAGGTTCTTTGACACCTTGGAGAACTGTTTGGGGACAAGTTATGAAAATGTATGACAGCAGATTGAAAAGTTTTGAAAATGAGTCCATTTCCCTCCTCCCCCCACATCCCCCCTCAGAAAAAGATAGCATAAGAAAAAATGACCTCTGTAACTTTGGAGGGGTGTGGGGGGAGGAAAGAATGAATAAAAACCTGCCAAAATACATTATTTCAGACAGTTGAGAAAAATTTACATTTTAAAGCTAGCACCATCTCAAAAAAGTTTGACACATTTTTTTTTGCACATGTGACATGCCAAGATAAAATGGAATTGAATGAATACTTAAGAGGACCTTGATCTTGACTAACTGAACTTAATGGTCATCATAAGACATGGAAGGAAAAGATCTCATTTTTGAGATATTTTGAGACATCGTTGTTCAGGCAAACTTGAGCTAGAAACTGAGAAATCTATTCATGCTCTTCTCTGCAGTTGCCTGGAAGGGGTTAATGCCAAATACCGTGGCTGAGGTCTCAGGTCAAGACCAGCTCTTCAGAAGATGTTATTTCCCTGTCCCTTTTCTGCCTGCCCACCCCCTCTTCTCACTCAAGGAAATAAGAGGTTTATTTGCATATATTTAATAGAACAGCCTTGGATTTGTATCAGACACCTCAGGCTGAAGCCTGCCTTCAATTATCCTTACCTGTCCGTCTTCCGTTTCCTATTTTGTAAAATGAGGACAATGATGGCAACCATTCAGAATTCCTATAAAGATTTAGTTAGATAATCAATCAAGGTGGCAGCACAAAGTAGGTGCTTAAAACAAATGGTAGTTACCCGGGCTCCAAACTCTGGTCTCATTGACATCAAAGATTGAACTTTTTTTTTCTTTTTAATGGAAACAGTTGAGACTAAAGTCCATTTCTTTCTTTCTTTCTTTTTTTTTAAATTTCAAATGACTTTATTTATGTATTTTTTATTGCAGTAACATTGGATTGTAACATTGTATAACTTTCAGGTGTACATCTTAATATATTTCGAATTCTGTGTGGATTACATCATGTTCACTACCCAAAGACTAATTACAACCCATCACCACACACATGTGCCTAAAAGATTGCACTCTTGCTCGCTATATATTCATTTCCTGTATTCCTACTCCTGGGATTGCAGATCCATTCCCCCAGGTCAATAACCTGTCCAGGCCTGGAGAACTCCAAGAGGGAGAAACAAGGAAGACCCAAGCATGTGAACTTCAAGTGCAGCTGAGTTACTGGCACTTCTAAGCCGTAGGCTAATAGGGCTGCATCAGAGCAGTCCAGCTCCTGCTATTTCAGACCCATCACAGTTGGGTCAACCCTGGAAAACAAACAGAATGGAAGGAAATGGCTCCACCCTGCATTGCCCTGTTAGTAGCTTGGATACAGCTGGAAAAATCTAGAATGAGTATGGGACACTTGAAAAGTAGCTGGGTGCAAATCAGCTCTTAAAGGCAGCCCTGCCAAGACTCTCAAGTTTTCTGTCTCTCCTTTTGAATTCCACCATTTGAAGAGAAACTCTTTCCCACCACAGATCACTACTTGGTGGGCTCAGTGGCCCCCCAATAGCCTGAAAGAGTTAGCAGAGCTTCTGAAAGTGTGACATGGGGGTCCCTGTGATGAAGCATCAGCCATGGGAACCCAGAATCTTTATTACCTAAGTCCTGTGTTGCTGATGTCCACAGTCATTTCAAAGGCCTGGTTTTCTGTTGTCAAAGGGTCTATTTCCAGGTCCTTGGCCAAATATTTTAGAAGCTCATCAAGAGAAGGAAGTTTGAAGAAAAAACAAAAGCCAGGGTTATATTTATTTCTGAGAATTCTTCCCGAGCTTCTGTTGGATGTGGTACTGTCAGCCCATGATGAGATTGTTATTGAGTTTGGATTGATTTTTGTCTTTCAAGAGTCAGCACGAAGCAACCCTTCCTTCTAGGTAATCTTTTCTCCTCCCCCTTTCCAGATAGAGTTGACCTTCATGATTGAGATTCTCCTCTACTGTGTCAGATTCTACCTTTTACAGCCTCTATCCCATTGAATTGAAATTATTTCTTCTCTGTTTCATCTACTAGACTGTGGACTCCTTGAAGACAGGAACTGTCTTATCTTCAAGGTGCTCAGGATATGTTTGTGGCATCAATGTGTGGAATCCAATTATAAGCAGGCGATGAAAGCAAAGAGCACAATAATATTAAACCTAGAACATCTCCTGCAAAAGCTAGTAGTTGAGGTACGTTATTGTCTATATTTGATGTGGCTTGCTGTAGCCAAATCAAGTTGCAGTCTTGAGTTTGTTAAAAAACATCCATGTAAGTACTCTGAATTCAGTGACTTTTTCTCAATTTGTAACTAGTGTGGAGTCACCAATCCAATTGCTTGTGGAGAGTTTCAAGGCATTTCCAGGGCAGGCCAACTTGAGACATCCTTGGATTGCATTGCTGCGTGTGAACCTGGCTCTTGGCCCCTATAAATAAGTGAGCATGGGCCTGCGGGGGAAAGTGGAGAGATGGCTTGACAGTCCTGTGTAGCTGTTTCTCCAATAATTCAGCTGGATCCAGAACATAGAAGAGAGATTCTAACTGAAAAAGCTTTGCCTGAATGTTGTGAAATGTCTATTGAACAAGCGAAACACAAGTAATAATGGCAAAAATTCTTCTTTCCTTTCCCATGGAATATCAAAATATCTTCAGGTTATACTAATTTTTAAAGGGTAACTTCCAGAACTGGACCTCTTTTAAAACAAAGAAGCAATTTGAATTAAGAATTCGAATCCATCATTTGGTCGATTTTCTTAAATACACAATCTCAATCTTCAGAATGCGGCTGTATGTCCTTTCACTTGTGAAATTCACCCTTTTCTTAATTATAATACGTCTGAAGTCTTCATGCCAAAAAGATCAAATTCAAGTTGGGACATATATATCAGTAACCAAAAGTTTGGTTTTTGTTTGTTTTACCACTATTTTTTAAAAATCTCTTTTGGTGACATTATTGCTCCGTATATACCCTGCCAATCCTCCCCAAACGTCCTGGTCTTTTATGGTTTCGCCCCCTTCTTGTTCATTGGATTTTGTTCCCTGCTTGATCTAACTACTGGTTTCATTTCTTAGGATTTTTCAAAGTTGGCATCTTTTTTTGACCCTCCTCATACGCCCTCCCCCCAGCAATTGTCTTAACATACCTTTGACTTGTTTCATTCATTACTTTCCAAAATCGTGCAAATTCTTTTCTTTAGGTCTCATTTTATATGTGTGCTATGTGCTTGGAAAGCAGAAGCTGGCTTCCGTTAATATGGGCTGAGCGTTGGGTATGGAGGGACTCGACATGGGGGCCAGTCCTGGCTATTTTCTTAACTTTCCTTGTGATCTTGAACATGTCATTTCATCTCGCCATCTATTAATTTTCTCATCTGACCCTTCAGGCTAATTAATACCTGTCCCGCCTTCCTCGCAGGCTTGTTGGGCAACTCAAAGAGCCGCTAAGCGCTATAGCACTTTCAAGTTAAGCCGTGTCCTGGAACCACACAGCGATCTAATTGACTCCCTTAAATGAGGTGATTATACAAGAAATTCTTCAAATTAATTTTACTTTCCTTTTTTTACCACCTCCAATAATGGCGAGGCAGCTCAGCCTATTTTTTCTCTCTCTATTTGAAGAAAGAGTTAGGGAGTTCCCAGATTGACAGAAAATGGCCAAACTAGTCCTCGCGTTTATTTACACAATGAAGAGGTTTCAGCGTTCAGCCCAGAAGAGGTAGGTTCTCTCTCTCTTCATCCCAGGGCACTGGAGAAATCTAACGATTACATGTCTCCACTCGGCAGGCATGTTGCAGGCCTGGAAAACGGGTCGGTGCATTTATTTATCAGCTTGCAGATGAAAGTTGGGTGGGCCACGTGGATGAATCGGTCCACAGAACCTGGCAAAGTGGGCCCTGAGGAACTGTAGCACAAAGACAGATTCTGATGTGAGAACCACGGTGACAAGGGCGGGGGGATGAGGGTGGAGGGAGTTACGCGATGACATTCTCTAAATTGGTAGCATAGTTTTTCTTCCTGGAAGACCCAGGTGAAATAAAGCTTTAGGAATTGGTGCCACAGACATTAAATATGGATTATGAAGTCGGAATTTCTCCCCCTCGGTCCTGTCTTTGCTTCTATAAAGGAGTAGGTTAGAAAAGAAAAGTTCTTTTAAAAACTGTCTTACTGTTCAGTAAATCCCTGTGGAAAAAAACAAAAGCGGGGTGGTGGGGTTGGTGAGGGGGGCGCGTTGCACATTGGCCTTCCATTAAAAATAGATCAAAAAAGTACCCAAAAGAAAAAACCCCACAACAATGAAATAAATTAGGATAGTACAACTGGAGGCCTGCAAATGAGTTTGCTAAATGTTATATTTTCTCAAGCCACTTAGATTTCGAACTTCCTGTTTCTGCCCGAAGCAATAAAGGCAGGAACGCTGTCATTAGCTTCAAAAACCATTTTTTTCGCCCCTAGCTGCATTTCTTGTTTTTTTCCTTTCCCCTCTCAGCTGTATCCCTGCATTTATTACCACGCAGGTACATCTTGCTCTCGAATGTGAACTGAGATGAAAGCAGTAAGGAAATGCTCCCTTCTCTCACTTCCAGGAGCGCGGGGGCAAATCCACTGAATGCAGAGTTGGGTGGGAACCTTTTGGCTGGAAAGCTCTTCCCTTGATGAGCCGTCTCGTCTCGTATGGCTTTTAGGATGCCTCCCCAGTAACGCTGGAGTGTCTTTTCCCTCCACGTGGTCATCAGATAACCTGTGATCATAATAAGCCAGAGGATAATCCTGTGCGTTTTTCAATAAAGTAATTACTTTGTCCCTCGCTTAGCCTCTTAAAAAGAACCAAAAAGGATGTGGCACCTAGATGCTATTTATAACAATTTTTACCTCTTGCCTCTAGGGCTGAAATTGGAAATCTAATTTTAGATCCATAGAAGCCAAAATATGTGTAGAAGAAACCCCAAAATAAAAGATTCTAAGGCGGCTCCTATGCATCCTCTGTTCAGCTTCAGGTTGACTTACTTCGCTGTGGATGTTTAGTTATGTCACTGAAAAAACACCAGTAATTACATCTCTATTTCTTAGGTGTTGGGTCCAAGGACATTCTAGAGGAAGTCAAAGGCAGAGGGAGGAAGGAACTTAAGAAATGCAAGATGGGCGACCTGCCTGGGGACATAGGGTTAAGTTCACGTGCTCTGCTTTGGGGGCCCGGGGTTTGTGGGTTTGGAGCCTGGGTGTGGACCTACACACCGCCCCTTAAGCCATGCTGTGGCAGCATCCCTTATAAAATAGAGGAAGATGGCACAGATGTTAGCTCAGGGACCTCTTCTTCACCTAAGAAAAAGAAATGCAAAATGGGCCAACAAGCCTATAAGACCGGTTTAGAGGAGTAATTGCTGGCTTTACAATCAGATATAGAAGAGTTTAAATCCGTCTGTGCAGCTGTGTGAAGTTGCATACACTACTTAGCCTCTCAGAGTCTTAATTTGCTCAAAATGGGGGTAATCACGCCTACCTCAATGGTTTGTTGTGAAACTTAGAAAGGCAGCATTCTGCTCAGTTCCTGGCAGGTTGTAGGTTTGTCCACAAACAGTTGCAGTGGTAGCTATTTATTCCTTGTTACTGTTCAGGACACCTGTCACCATCCCCCCAAAGGCCTTCTGTCTCTCTTTTAGAAGTTTCCTGAGCAACCTCGTGATGTTTCATCGAGTATTCACACCTAAGAGATCTCAGAACCTGTGTCTTTTCTGGGTGGCCGGACTGAAAAGTGCACACTGTGAGACAGCCAGAAGTCCCTCTCTAATGGCGTTGTGCTTTAGAAAACCTCCTAGATCCTGAAAGGGCTCAGCCCCCACGACAACTCTGCTCCCTGTTTCATCAATGCCCATGACAGCTCTGCTTGACTCCCGCCGTCTCCTGATCTCTGTAGACGTATTGCCAGACCAAGCAGCATCAACCTTGGGGATTCCAACTCAGGGAGAGGTTCCAGCCCCCATTTATCAGGGGAGCTACTTTTAGGGCCTGTGGTAGGCAGCCCTTGGGCTCCTGTGACCTCCCCTACTGGTGTTACTCCCATGGTTACGCCAAGTTGCATGACAAAAGGGCCTTTGCAGATGTAATTAAGATAACTAATCAGCTGAGTTTAAAATATGGAGATTATTTGTGGATTTTCAGGGTGGGTCCAATGTAATCAAAGGAGCCCTTCAGAGCAGCAGAGGAAGGCCAACTATGAAATCAGAGCGATCTGGCAGAAGGGGAAGCAGAGAGATGACAAGCATGAGAAGAATTTGATATACTTGTTGCTGGCTTTGAAGATGGAGGGGACCACATGGCAAGAAATATGGGCAGCCTCTCGAAGCTGAGAACTAGCTCTGGTTGACAGCTAAAAAGACATAGGGACCCCCAGTCCATCAACTGCATGGAAAATGGGGACCTCGGTCCTACAACCACATGGAACTGAATTCTGCCAATAATCCGAGTGAGGCTGGGAGCAGATTCTTCCCCAGGGCCTCCAGATAAGAGCCAAGAAGGCTGACACCTTGGCTAGGTGACACTTTGGCCTTGTGAGACCCTAAGCAGAAAACCCCATCTGAGCCACAGGGTGCCTGGACTTTGGACCCACAACAACTATGAGATACTAAAGGGATAGTGATTTGTTATGGCAGCGATACAAAACTAATACAGGGCCCAGGACCTTCCAGGGGGTGGGTCTCACCAGCCCTCAAGCTCTTTAGCTCTCGGCCTTTTGCCTGTTTTCCCATCCCAAGAGAATCAGCTCTCCTCATTCAGTAGAATTGCTTTTGTTTGATTATAAGTGTGCTCAGAGTCACACGCAGCCTAATTATTGCGTCTGACTAACCCCAACACGTAATGTCGGATGTCATGCTGTACTACTTTTAATTTCACAGATGAACACATTTCTATTCTCTTAATCCCCCTCTCCACGTCGAGTGTTAACTCCATCTGGACAAAGCATTGAGGTGCATGTATGGCTTCTTCCGAGCTGAATGCCACAGCTGCCCTAGATTCACCCCGCAGGGCAAAAACGACAAGGAAAAGGTTTTCCTCTTGAGTGACAAAAGCTTCATTGTGTTGAACTCATTGTGCTGGCCTGAGAAAGCCCAGTCGTGGATTCCACATGTCACTCCACGTCTAGATAACTTTTTGGCTGTTGGACCTACTTTCTCAATAGTAACAGCAATATTCTTTCAGTGTTTATCGAATGCCAGGCAAGGGATGTGCTAAGGGCTTTCCATGCATTGTTTAACTTCATTATACTACTCCCATTTGGCAGATGAGAGAACTGAGGCTTGTAGACTTTCTACGGCTCTGAAGTTCTAAGTGTTAAGTCCAGCGCTGAAACCTAGGCCAAGACACCAGAGACTTTGTTCTTGACCCTAGAATTCTGCATTTGTTTTTGTTTTTGTTTTTTGGGTAAAAAAAAAAAAGAATGATCCCAGTTTTCCCAACTTGATAGATAACAGGTTGCCTGTCTCATCTATCCTTTTCCAATACGGCCTCCCAGTCTTTGGGCTGAATTTGTAGTCTCCAGCCCAAATGCATTTCACAGGGCGCGGGAGAGAGTAGTGGAGGGTTAGTCAGTCAATGGTTATTTCCTTGAGGAAAAAGGCAAAAGAAAAGTGGACCACTTCTCAATGTTTGTTACTGCGAAAGCACAGTGGCATGCCATTGTTCGGAGAGGAAGGGGCTTGGTTGTCTTATCAGCTCCTGATGAAAGAGGATATTGGGCTGGAAACATAAGTTAGAGCAGGTGCACTTGGATCTGAGAAGGAGGAACAAAGCAGAACCCTGGCTATTCAAAGTCTAATTTTTTTCTATTCAGACATACTACACACATACACATGGACACACACACACACACACACACACACACACACACAAACAGCTTTTTAGTATTCGAATTTGTGGATTTCTAAACCCATAAATGGTTTAGACTTAAAATGCCTTCCGTTATGTAGGGTAAATATTTTTAGCTGGGATCCTTTATCCTTGGGTCATACTTTCTGCAAGCGTTTTAATGATGGTTCCTCTTAGACCCTTGCAGTGATAAAATTGGGAGTTTTCAGAAGAAATCTAGAATGATCTCCTGGCATCATGCCCAGGACTTTGGGAAGCTTGAAGAAGGTTGACGCCTTTGGAGAAAATCTGACTTTCATGGTTACGGCTCTGATTGTGTCCTCTCACGAGAGTGTGAGGTGTTTGCCAGGGTTGTGGGAGCAGAAGGCCCAAGGACTTCACTGGTGAGAGTTCTTTCCAACCCTCCTCCCTTGATTTCACCCCCAGTTAGCTTCATCCCAGGCAAGAAGTGGGTATAGGGCCAGCAATTATAGGAAGGCAATGAGGGGAAGAGGCCAGGTGAGACTGAAATTTTTATTTTCAATTGGGAGTGATCACAAACCCACCCCAAACTGGCTTAGGCCAAAAAAGGGGGATTTATTGGTTCCTGGAACTGGGAAACTGAGATCTGGCATGGTTTGACCCAGGTGATCGACTGACGCTGTTATAATTCTATTTTTATCCATTCTCAGCTGTGCTTTCCTCTGTGTAGATTTCATTTTCAGACAGAGTCAGTCTGGGAAGGCAGAGATGCCACCATGAAATCCCATCCTTCATGTTCAAGGAGAACTGGGGGAAAAGAGCATTTCCTTCCCAAGAGCTCCAGCAGGTCCCACAGCCCACTCTCCTTGGCCCTTAGTGGCTCACATGTAAATCCCTGTGACCCTGAGTAGACCTGGAATGAATGCTCCCTTAAAGCTGGGGAATGGATCAGCTTGACTGAAGCCATATAGATTGTGAAGGATGGAGTAAAGAAGGTATGTTATTGCTGGAAAAAGCAGGACAGATATTGAAAAGTCAATGACCACAGACCTCCATTACAGCAGCTACACTGCTACAGCAATCCCCATTCCAGGAGACAGTGCCAATCTCACTTGGTGTAGGTCTTGCTCTAGAATCATCCCCAGTGGAATTGGAGAATTCTGAACCTGGGAGACTATTGGCCCTTGAACCTGGGAGCCAGGTGATGGCAACACCAGGCATGGGCCCATGGAAGGAGGTAGAGAGAGGGACATACAGGTAGTCATGAAGGGGTCCAGCCAGGATTGCAAATGGCAGGAAGGGTCTGGACAGGACAAGAGGCAGTTCCTGGCGCCAGCTTGCCAAGGCAGGGAGCAGCATTCTTGCCATGGAAGGGCAGGGGGCAGTTGAAGCCACCAGGGAGATGGTTCCCACTCTATATCATTTTTTAAATTATAACCAAAGTAATCTTGAAACTCAAATCTGGGTATGCCATTCCCACTCCTCCCACCCCCAATTAAACTACATCAATGACTTTCCATTGCCCTTAGGATAAAGACAGACCTCTACACATAATCTACAACCAACTCACTCAATGATCTAGCCCCTGCCTACCTCCCTAGTCTTGTTTCTCACTGCTCTCACCTTAATTCTCTGCCCTCTTACTGCATTGATGTTCTCTCAGTTTCTGGAACTTTCCCTGCTGCCTCTTGCCACAGGGCCTTTATGCATCCTGGTCTCTCCCCTTTCTTGCCTCTACTCATTCTTTGTACCTCAACTTAATTGTCACACCCTCCAGGAAGCCTTCCCTGACTGCATTAAATTCTCCTATAAGTTCTCATAGTTCCACACATTTCCTCCTGACAGCAATGCACCAAGCTGTGATTTCACATTTATTTTTGTTCACTTATCAATTCTTATTTTGCCCGCTAGACTATAAGCTCCATAGACCATGTGTTTGTTTTGGTTAACCAATGTATCCCCAGTGCCCAAATGGAGGAATTAGCAGTCAATAAATGTTTATTGAATGAGTAACTGAGTGAGTGAGTGAGTGAGTGAGTGAGTGAGTGAGTGCATAAGGCTGCAGAAGGAAGTAGGAACCAAAGGGAAACTTGAACCTGGATCATGGATGCATGAGCCAGCAAAGGCCCGCAATGCTAAGGACGCTCATTTCCCTAATTTTGCTTTGTTTGCTTGGAATTTTTTTTTCCAATAGTAGTAGTTAGTGGTGGTGGTAGTAATGGTGGCAGTGGTGAAACTGACACATACCAACTGAGCTGACTGTTCAATTCAACCACAGATGACCACTCTTGAGGCTCAGACCTCCTGTTAGAGCTCTTGGAAAGCTCAGCCCTTGTTCTGATCAGACAGGACATACACAATCCAAGTGCTGTCCTTTGGACCTAGACTGGGCTGAACTCCATCCTCGGTCTATACAGGATAATGGATTTGCGAAACAGATCGATACTACAGGCACAATTGCGGGGCCGGGGCTGGGGGCGGGGGGCATATTTAACCTACTTTAGGGAACAAACTCTTTTTAATGGCTTTGCACACTAATTGTATGCAAATAGATGCTGCTAGTTGCAAACACAAGATTCAAACCTAGTCAAATTAGAAACCGATTCATCAACAGTCCCTTTAGGACCTCTGCCTTACTCTGTGCAGTTTAAGTTGCTCTTTGACGGTCCTCAGTACCATCTCTCTAACCCCCCAGTTGACCATTGGCTTCCTCCTGAGATTATTGTCCCAGGAGACTCATCAAGGGCAGGAACTGTGTCCCCTTCACTTTTGCCTGATGCCCAGCTCAGCCCAGCAGGGACCTTACCTCCAAACAAAAATACTTATTGAGGGCCTCCTGTGTACCAAGCAGTGGATAGGCAATGACGGTAGGGACTGCATGCACGAATGGATAAACTATTTCCTGGAATGCCTTGCTCTCATCACCTGTTTCGAATTTGGGCCAGCCCTTCTATCCTAGCTCAAATGCCCCTTTCCCCCAGGCGCCCAGCGAGACATGTTCAATCCACCCTCTGATCTTTGGTAGCATTTTGTCTATTGCATTTATTTCACACTTTGCACTTACTGCCTTATATTGTATTTGTTTGTATTCATTAATTCAACAGTCATTTAATGATTGCTGCTGAAAAAAAGTCCCTGTGCAAGATGGGACAAAAAGATGGACAAGACACGGTCTTTGCTTTCATATATTATTTCTCCTATTCAGTGGCAGCACGTGTCAGGGCAAGGACCATATCTTATTCATTTTCTACCCATCTTTTCTTTTTTTATCACCCATAAAAAGGCATGGCAGAGTAAGTACTATTACACATTTTTTCAGTGGATAGATGGATGAATGATGGTTGGATGGATGGATGGTTGCATGCATGAATGGGCAGATGAATCGATACATGGACAGATGAGTGGTTGGATGGATGGATAAATGATGCATGGATAGATGAATGGTGAAATTTTCATATTTTACTGAAAATCTGTAATGATATCTCAGGGGCTTGCTAGAAAGAACGTAGTTTCCCAAATGTTCAATTTCCCTTATGTACTTGTGGATATGCCAAGTCCATGCCAAGAAATGGAAATAGACACATAAATAAGAACAATTAAGATACAGCCCTTGGCCTCAAGGACCTCTTGATATAGGAGCATAGACACATAAACAATTCTATAATATGGGAGTTGAGGATGTTGGTGGGAGCGATAATAAAAATGGCATTAAGTGCTACAGGAAGCCCAGAGCCTTGATCAGTTTATTCTTTCTTGATCAGGGAACTCTGCAGAGAGGAGATGACAGTCAAAGGCTGAATAGGATTTTTCCCCATGGAAAAGGAGACTTTACAATCAGGGTCAGGAGGAAAGACTTAGATGTCAGAGATGGGGCTGGTTCTGATGGAGCTGGAGAACTGCTTCTCAGATGACATTCGGCTCATCTTCATAGATAGGCTGCCAAATGTCCCTCACAATCTAAAATAGCTGTTTCCCACACGTGTTTTCTACATACACAATATCAGGGAAATTGGTCAGGAGGAGCATTGAGGCGGTGGGTCTGGTGTGCTGTGACACTCTGGTCAAACTTTAGGCAAGTGAGAGGTACGAGTTCTAGAGTCCCAGAGAGCTTGGGCCAAAAGAGATTCTATCTTTACTGGAACATGTGAGTATGGATTGTGGTCAGGACAGTAGAAAGTTCTCCTTAAATAGGGACGCCCTGCGGCAGGTATGATAACTGGACATTTTTACCATCATATTTTTCAAATATGCTTTTTATTAAGCCTGTTTTCACTTTTTTCTAATAGACTTTGCTTTTTAGAGCAGATTTATATTTACAGAAAAATTAAGAAGAAAGTGTGGAAAGTTCCCACATACACCTTGCCCCTACACATGCACAACCCCTCCCACTGTCAACATCCCCCACCAGAGTGTGTAGATTTTTTAAAATCAATGAACCTATCTTGGCACATCATTATCACCCAAAGTGCATACCTTATTTTAGGGCTCACTCTTGGTGTTGTTCATTCTATGGGTTTGGACAAATGTATACAGACATGGATCCATCATTATGGTATCATACAGAGTAGTTTCACTGCCCTAAAAATCCTGTTTTCCCCTTTCCTTTTGAGCATGCATCAAGAAATCTTTCTGAGTCTGGAAAGTTTGCCACAAACAAGACATCTGAGATCTTCCAAGAGTTGCCCCAGATCCCTCAGCTGGCTGACGGCTGAGCAGTCAGCAGGGGGCTGGGGGGTGGGCTGCAGCCACTTTGGGAAACTGTCAAGGGGCATATCTCAAACACGTAGGATGAGCCACTCAGAATTCTGAGAAATAGGCTGTTTCTAGACAGTTTGCCATCGCTTCTGAATAATTACGTTCCTTCTAAGTACATGGGTATCTCGACAAGAGCAAATTTGCCAGCAGCTTGAGGATTCTGTCCATCCCTAAAGATCTCAGCATCATGTCTGTTGTCCATGAGCTTTATTTAATAGACTTGCCTGATGTGACGTTTTCTATCATCCTTTGTCTCTAAGTGATTTACTGCTGGGAAGATAATACACACTCCAGGTTTAAACTCAGAAGTCAAATACACCAGGACTGTTGCATTCTAGGTATTTGCAGTTAAAGAGGCAATACGGACTGCCATGGGGGCACATGACTTTTCCACCAAACCACAGCACCATCCCTTTCTGTGAGGAAATATTGGTGTGGAGACACCAACATGCATGCCCACCAGATGAATTATCTGAGAAAAACCTAACATCTAATGGATGCTCTTTTCCGATCACAAGGAAGAATTATATTCACTGGAGCTGAGGTTCTTTTCTTTTTTTTTTTTTCTCTTTAGTTGTAAAAACAATCGCAAATGTGAGTGCTTCGGGCTTGAACTTGTCAACAGCCAGCCGCCCACTGCAGAGATAGAGATGTCACCTGTCTTTGGGGCTGAGACACCAGAGCAGGTGTTTCTGTGGGAACTAGGGGCCTCCACCACTGCACACCTTTAATCTTGGATCTTCTTTCTGGTGAAATGCCTGTGATTCGTAACTCAGTCACGTCGCTGAGGAATGTCTCTTCAGATAGATTCTATCTCTAAGAACTTAAGTCAAGGGATTTTCAAACAGTCACTTGATTTATGTACATGAGCCTCTCACTCAGGAAAAGAACTTTTATTTGGCAAGCACCATACGAACAGAGGCCTGAAGAAATAATTAGGACTCTCTTCTCCTTTTTCAATCTCGAAGATTCCCCTTCCTGGGTGTGGGTGGCCCACTCGTGCCTTTGTGAATTTGCAGAGGAGATGGGGCTGGGGGCGGGACCGTGACTAATCCCACATCTTCCCTTTCTTTTGTTTGTGCAACAACGCAATTCGCTGTCACCACATCAGCACATTTTGCTGCAAATCTCAGTGCCCTTCTCGCTTTCGTTTTACTTAATGCATTTCTACATTTTCCCAAGGCCACACGAGCTGTTTGCTTGCGAGTGGCATGCCTGCCTCAAATAACTAAAATTGCCTGGGTCTTGGAATCTGAGCCTTCATATTCTTTCATATATTATTGGGTCCTATTGTTTTTTAACTTGCTCATCATTCACACGGTGAAGGAAATTCCATTTGGTCCTTTTAAGACCGCCAGACTAGCTGACTTAAACACTCAGCCCCAGTTACTTCTAGAGATTTCGGTTCTTTATTGAAATGGTCCTTTTAATGTCATCTTTAATTTAATCAAATAGTGCCATCAAAATAACATTTACTCTATTACTGCAAATTCACTGCATTATTAACTAGTGTAACTAGACAAAAAAGATGGTACAAACCCCCATGGAAATATATACTTACTGTAAAAATGGATACAGTTCATGGATGTTCTATATTTAATTTGCAGTTTCAAAGCACTCTCTATGGAGAAGTTTTATGGTTCTGAAATAATTTAAAAACACACTTTACTACAATCCATAGCAGGTAGTTTTTGCCAATTTGGGAAGGTACCTTGTACTTTCCAAGTAATCTGAACTGTAGTTTTTCACAGTCATCTACCGCTCTCTCATTAGAAATGGGCATCCATCCCTACACCACAGGTGGTACAACCAAGGACTTGCTAGTTTTCTTCTGGTTCCCTCAAACAACCCGAATAGAAGGAGCACGGTATTTGCGGGTGTCACCAAGATCTAATAAGCTTGATGAAAAATACGAACTCATCAATGCCACTTTGGATAGTTGGATCAGAAAACGGGTCATGTTTGGGGAAAGAGGTGAAGGGTAAAAGGGCTATATAATTTAAAAGTCCTTTTGACTCAAAAGAAAAATATGCTAGTTGCATTCAACTTCGTGGGTTCGGCAGGGTATAGTGAGAAGAGTCTGGACTGGGAGATGAGTTCTGAGTTCAGGATGTCAAATAAGTTATTTGCTAGGCCTTAGTATTCTCATCAGTGAAAAGAGGGAATTCTATGACAGCGAGATACTTTCTCTCAAAATAATCCAATATTTTTCAAATGCTTGTCTACCCACTTTCTCTTGAGATCAATAATACCATCTTCCAATTAGAATTTTTTTCAATCAATCACAATTTGCCACTAGCAATTTCTTTGTATAGTATGGAAGTAAAATATCAACAGAGCATCTCTATTTCAAGATTTTCATTCTTCTCACTACTAGAAATTCTATTCCTAGAAGGATATTGAGTAGACTTAAAAATGAGCGTATTGAACTAACATCGTTTATTTTCAAAAGGCGTATGTTCTCACCTGTTGCTCTACCTGCCACCAGCCAAGTGCTATGCTAGGCCCTGAGAAAGAAAACAGATAAGTTCAAGACCTCTCTCTTACGGAATTTAAAGCCTAGTAGGGGACACAAACATTTGAAGAGAATGATAAAGTAATTCAGATGTTATAATAGAAGTTTTCACAGGGCTAACTATCCATCCATCCATTTCTCCATCTGTCCATCCTTTCACTCATCCATCTGTCCATCCACCCATCCATCTATCCACCCATCTATCTAGCCATCCATCCGTCCATTCAGCCTTCTGTCTTTAGGATGTCAGGACCTTCGGTGCTAACTAAATCTCAATGTGATATGAAGGTATGTATCTTGGTTGAAGATCAAAGAATGTGTCAATGTCTGCAGAATAAAGGGGAGGTTCAGATACTGATGAGACCCCCTATAAATATGACATTGAAAGGTCTGGAAGCCTTGCTAAGGCCAAATGCACAGACTGATGAATCTAAGACAAGTGGGGGAAAGATATGCTTCATCAGTGGTTCTCAACCCTCCTGGAATCATCTGGGGAACTATAAAAAAATCCTGATGCCTGAGTTCTTCCTCTTGAGGGTCTGATTTAGTCTTGGGTAAGGGTACAGTCTGGGCATCAGGATTTTTAAAAGCTCCTTAGGTGATTCTTTTTTGAAACCAAGGTTGGGAATAAAGGGTATGCATGAAGGGAGATCTTTCTGGATGATTAAAGGAAATACCAGTGGTGGGTGTGCCTTAGGTATATCAGTTAGTGGGTATCTGGTGCATGGATGGGCCAGACTAATTTAAAGGGTCACTGATTAGGTCAAATGTCACAGGGGTGAGGGACAAGGGAGTATGTTGTGTATCACCAGGAGAGACTAGACTGGGGCAGCAAGACTGATTCCAGGCGACGTGTTTTGGCATAGAATTGCTAATACCTGACTTGTAATGTTTGCCTCCCAAACTGTCTGTGACTTGGATCACAGGTCAAAGACATCCCTGCCTCTGGCTAGGAATGACAAAATGATGGAACCAGGACTTCCTGTCTTCTAGTATAGTGCTTGCCTTGTGGTCTATTCAAAACAAGTCAGTGTTTGTTGCTGATGTTACTCATTCTTCAGTACATCTAGACTTGTTCCCTAACGACCTCAATACTTAAAATGAAAGGAGACTGTTACGCAACGGAAATCATTTGCATGCTTTAGGTTAAGGCCATTGGGGATTGCAACGACTATCTCATTTTGTCACATTCTTCTAGGGAGGGACACATATCCATGATTTAGCAGATATTTATCGAGTCAGGCACTGTCAGGCACAGAACAGATCCAGTGGTAAGGAAATGGTCTTCGCCTTCTAGGATCTTACAGTCTTGAAGGGACAGAGAGCTAAACAAGGAAGCTAGTACAGCACAAGAATCATGATAATTCCCTGTATCATCAGCCACGGGGTTGTATGAATCTGTGACAAAAGTATATAGCAGTTCATCCAAAAGGAGCATATTTAGCTTAGGAAGTTCTTTTCAATTTAGTTGCTTTATTTTTATTTTTTCTTGTTAAGTAAGCATCATCTTTTATTGAATCTCTGCCTCAATTGTCCTATGTATCTCACACTCTCACACACACACACACACACACACAGAGTTTTTTGAAGACTTTGTGTTAACAGTAGAGAACTTCAGAACCTATGAGGCTTGCTTTGGTACCCAAATCTCCTTAACTTCCTGGAAACAGAAGGATCTATACTGTATTCTCCACAGAGCATCTTTGGGGGAAAGAAATTACTCACTTGTAATTGGACGTCTCAGAAAGTAATCAGCTCCATAGATCTGGCTTGCTGACCTGCAGACCCATGAGGCTCGGGAGTTCTCAGCTAAAGGTACAAGTTTCCTTGAAAAAGAGACTCAAGCCATGCATTCAGTGGTTATGTTCCAGATCATATGCTCCCTAAAATCCAGGCAGTCCTTCATACAGGGTGGGCATTATCCGAAAATAGGGTTATGTCGGGTAGTGAGATAAGTGGGGGAAATTACCATTATAAGTTTGTTTTTTTAGGATGACAATGATATGATCGGACTGAGGATTATATAATTAAAAGTGGCTAAATTGGCGTGGTTCTCTGTAAAACTAGTTGGTGTAAGGAAATTTTGTCTTTGACCATCAAAGAAGGTTCAGTCTGTGGCATGGCACAAAGAAAACACTCAGCAGATATATAGTTAGGATGGATGGACGGACAGATGGAGTATGGATAGGAGGGTGGGTGGGTAAAGGGATGAATGAAAGAGCCTCTTCCCCTTAAGGGACTCTTTACAAAGAAGTCTTGATCCTCAAACTTGTGTGTGCAAGAAAATCCCCAGTGTGAGCTCGTTAAGATAAGAATATTCTGGGGTGTCACTCCCAGAGATTCTGATTTAGTAGGTCTGGAGAGAAACCGGGGGCCCTGTATTTTTTCAACACGTGCCCCAGGTTGTCGTAGTGTGGGTAGTCTTGCCCTCTTGGATCCTAAACATCTCTATTCCTGCTACATCTTCTACTTTATTGGTTTTGCAGAAATCGTTGCGTAGTTCCATGCTGCCTGCATTCAGGAGGTGCCACTTTCAAATTCACATCAAAGGCAGTTTGGAAGGGATTGGGGGCAGGCCTGGTAACCAGGTCTCTGTTGCCAGAGACTGCTCTCCTGTCTCCCATCAGGACCTCCTTTCAAAGAGGATGTTCCTGAAGGACCCTGGGTGTGCCCTCTGCCTGTGATCAATAGGCCTGGCCCTAGGGGAGCTTTTGGAAAGGGGTGATCTTGGGGTGAACGAGAGGAAGAAGTTTGTTTTCTGAATGAGAATGTCTTCTAGAAGAGGGAGGGGGAGCCAAGCCTTTGACAAGGACATCCAGCCTGTGGGTGACACTCCATGTGTTATGACTTGGAGGCGGCCTCAACTTTCTCCTTCCTGATGGCTGAATCTCATGCCAGAGGGCAGAAATTTGGGAACACGGGGTATCTATTTTTTTCTGGAAGTTATGTGGAAGGCTACCAAGTGGCTGAGGAATTTCACACCTTCTTGATTTCCTCGTAGGCCAAGTTTACTCCCAGGTATGGCAGTCATTTTCTAAGAAAGCGAGATCGCTTCACATTGCGTTTAGAGGCTTAAATCGTGTATTCTGTCAGACAATTCTCTGAAATGGTTTTCCAAGTGAATGCATCAGAAAGTGCCTAGAAAGAATGCCTGGTGTGGGGAGAGGAGGGCATTCAGAAAATGTGAGCTGCTTGAATCAGAACCTAACCTGAGGTGTTTCATCCATACGGTAAGGTGCACACACATTAGATAGACAGTTCAGTGAATTTTGCTTATTAATACACCCGTGTAGACACCACCCAGATCAAGACAGAGAACATTCCAACATCCAGTTTCCAAGCGATAAATCCCATCATAATCAAGAGCTAACTACTGTTCTGATTTCTACCACCGTGGCTTTCTGTTGGGTTTTATGTAAATAGAATCGTACAGTCCGCACTCTGTGGCGTCTGGCTGCTTTTGCTCATCATCGTGTTGTGGGATTCATCCATAGCATTCCAGTCTGTATTGCTCTGTAGTATGCCATCCCCTCCAACATTTATTATTATGAAAAATGTTAAACATACATAAAAGTTGAAAAAGTGTGTAGTAAACACTCAGAAATGTACCACATAGACATAACCATTAACATCTCTATCTACTTGTGTTTTACCCCTTTGTCCATCCCTCTATCCATCCATCAATCTGTCTTGTTTTTTGATGCATTTCAAAATAAGTGGCAGACAGCAGTCACTTACTCCTAAACACTGGAGCAGTGTTATTGCTGTAATGCAAATTATTGCATTGCTGAACTTCAGTTTGATATTTGCTTATGGTTGTTTTGTTGAGGGCATGCCTTTTTTTTTTTTTTTTAAATAATTAGAGTGATGTAGTGGTAAAGCTATTAAGATCCAACATTTATTGAGTATGGACTTTGGACCAGACATTGCACTAAGCACTTGACATGTGTGCATATACTGTTACTTTCATTTTAAGATACAGAAACTGAGTCTTGAAGATACTATCGATTCGCCTTAGTTTACAGAGACAGTGCATCAACCCTGGATTGTGGCGGACTCCAAAGTCAATTTACCAGCATGCAATTCACTTGAATTTGAGTTAAAAAAAAAAAAAAGAACTTTATTTCAGTCCCCATCTCTGCCACTTACTAGCTGTGTGACTTCGGGCAAGTGAACTAACCTCTCTGAACCTCAAATGTATCCAACAGTAAAATAGGGATGATAATAACAATGCTGTAGAATTATTGTTGACAATCGAATAAGATTTTTAAATACCTAGGAACATGCCTGCCTTGTTCAGATTCATGATCTAACACTTTCCACTAGAAGATTCGGGGACTGTTAAAGTCTACAGAACAAATGATGTTACTCAACAGTTTTGTTGTTGTTGCTGTTGTTTGTTTTGGCTTTGTCCTTGCTGAATTGTGATTTGATTCTATTTAAGCGGCTCCCTGTGCGAACACACACTCTGCTCGTCTCTCTGTCTTCCCTCAGTGATGTTATAATATCCAGAGGCTTATTGATTATTTGTTTGATTCTATTGTGGGCACAGGAGCAGTTCTTAGATTAAGACTATTAGATTTTCCCAAACGGTATTGCCGTGGTTTATACAATTGGACGAAACGGGGGATCTAATTTGGACCCAATTTGCTGTAAAGTAGAGCTGGAGAAGGGAGGTGCTGTGATTTGGTTCCGAGCCTGAGAACAAGGAGAAAAACGTTGTCTCCAGGTGATATCTTTGTGCCTCATCAATTCCAGATCCACTGTGTGAGCAGGTCTGAAAATGCAAAGTTTTTTTGCTTGGTTTCTTTTCTTTTCTATGAGCTAAAGGACCTAGCTTTACCTATCCAACTGAGATATGAAACCCACTGATATAATTTATTTTTCCAAGTGAAATATCTCAGGAAAAAAAAAAGTACCAGGTTGAGTTTTCTTGAGGCGCTGGGTTAAAAGACTATGGTTAAGAAGAAATAGAAGATATGCCCAGAAACAAATCGTTTCCTGATGGCTGCTTTGGATGGAACCAAATGGAAAATGTTGTTTCTTTGCTTTCACTGGTACGTCCACCACCCGGGCATCGAAACAAATTTTGATCATACCATCTCTAAGAGTTTCAGTCCTGCATTTTTACCTTAAGCTTATTGCACAGTTCCATGACATTATTGACTCTTCATGAATACCGTTTCTAATAATGGCTATAAATTCCGTTTATTGGCTATTACTATTCCCTCCATATTGAAATTTTAGATTGCTTCCCGATTTTCTGTATTATAAATAAGGCTGAAAAGTAGCATGTGAGTGTTTTAGACTAATAAATATAATATATAATATACTACTATTTCCTCAGATTAGATTTCCAGAAGCAGAATAACTGAGTCAAAGAGTGTATACCTCTTTAAAGGCCTTAAATATATTGCACAATTATTTTCGTGGCATGTCAATATCCTTGAAAATGATGATTTGGTTTCGAATTCCATGTACTACTTGTCCCACTTTGGAGAAATTACTTAACTGCTCTGTGCCTCGGTTTCCAAGTCTGTGAAATGGGAAAAATAATACCACCACTTCGTAGAGGCATTGTGAGGGTTGAATGAGTTAGTATATATAAAACATGTAGAATGTGTCTGGCGTATGGTAAGTAAATATTATCTGTTACTTTTATTATCAATTACTGTTACTGCCTTAATGGAGGAAGGATCTATGGAATACACAACAATCATCCAAAGACTTCCCTTGATCCATTGTTTCAGTTTCTCCCCTTCTAGAACTTTCCCCGTAGTCACTCACCAGCCCCTGAGATATCCCATGCCTTTCAACCTATTTTCCCAAGCCTAGCTGCCTCTCGGAGGAGCCCTTCAATACTGAATGATATCTAGAAGGGAAGAGGCAAATTCATGATCCCATATATGTTCCAAGCAGATGAAGCCACCCCTGAACAATTGGGAGGGGACCACTCCTGTCCACCTTTCCAAGGCAACTGACAACAGGAAACGGCCAATACTGGAACCATACAGATTTGACTTGTGAGGGTCAGGTGGGCATTATTCCAGTTGGATGAAGGTCAGGAGGTGGCTCATGAGCTGGCTGCTGCAGGTGGTGGCACAGAGTTCTGAATCTGTGGGGTCTATCAACTCAGGAGGGGCAGGATGGGAGAGGATGGGAGTGGCTTCACATCAACTGGCTCTGTTGCAGCATCCTGGGAGCAGCAGTAGCAACAGGAGGGAGCCGGGAGCCTTCCCCCCGCAACCCCGCCAGTCTTGTGTTCTCACTTCTCATTTAGCACTTACCCTAATATATTAAAAATGTGTGTGTGTGTGTGTGTGTGTGTGTGGTGTGTTTAACTTCCCTTTCCTCTGCCTTCTCTAAGAGCAAGGAATGGATCTTACTCCTCCCCTCATGTCTGACTCCTAGCATAGTGCATGGTCTGTAGGAGATAATCCATACATGGGGATGAATGAATGAGTGAGCGAATGGGTTGTTTCCAGAATATCCAGAAACTGTCCCCCATGCTCCTACCCATCTAGGCCCTATAAGAGGACTGTGACCGCCAACCCTAGGCAGGAACCCTGAGCCCTGAGCCCTGGACATTGTGTGTGGATGGACAGAGAGTGTCATTGCTAATTGCCAGAGAGGCCAAGTCCTGGCGGTGGCCAACCAGTTCCCTGGGGAGTTCTCGCCGACGTCGAAAAATGGGGCCATGGTCTTAATTAGGGATGCAATTATGTTCCTTTGTTAACCATCATGAGCAGAGGGACAGTACGATGACTGTGACCAGTGTGTTTCACGTGTAAACTTTGACCTCAAAGCAAGGGGGCGGGCTTTTCCCAAGGACCTTGTTGATGGTGACAATAAGCACTAGCCCCAGCTGCCAAGAAGGCTGATAACGGGAGGGCAGAGCATGTCTTTTCTTTCTTTCTTCTTTTCTTTTTAAACCCTGCTCATTGGTTTCAGGAATCATTAGCATGGTAGAGATTAAAGCTATTGGAGATAGCACAGATTGTTTCATTGGATTGGATTGGATTGGATCCGAGCCATTTGCAAAGTGCAGTATTACCATAAGAAGGGACTTGGAATGTTTGTCACATAACACCCCTTCATGGGGAAGGCAGTTTCTTAAAATTAAAAAAATAAAAAAGACTTAAAATAGCATGGCTTTCTTCTGCTTTCAAAAATGCAACGACGTAGACTCTATGTGTCCAATGGACTGCCTGGGATGTGGTGAGCGGCCCAGCTACCCCGTCCTAGTGGCCCTTGTCCTTAGGTGCTTTGGGGGACAAAGTCAAGAAAGTAAAGCTCAGGACTCCTGTCTTGCTCTTTCAACCAGAACTATTCCCCTCTTGTTTGTCTCATATTGTTGTATTCCACCTAAGATACTGTTCACAAAAAAGGAGATTTTGCTGCTGCTTTAGCAACAAAAAAATAGTATATTGAAAGCATTATACTAAGTGAAAGACACTAGTGACAAAGGACCGGATGATTCCATTTATAGGAAATGCCAAGAAGAGGCAAATCTGTAGAGACAGAAAGTAGATTCCTGGTGGCCAGGGGCTGGGAGCGCATGGAGGGATGGGGGGGAGAAGAGCTCAGGGAGCAGCATTCTGTTTGGGATAGTGACAATGTTCTCAAAATGGTGTGGTGATCATTGTACAACTCTGTAAATATATAAAACCATGGAATTGTACATTTATATGGGTGGAATGTATGTATGTGAACTCTCTCTCAATAAAGCTGTTAAAAATAGCATGAAACCAGGATGTAATTCAACCAGTCTGGTGCTCAAGTCTCCCAAGTGTCTCCATTTAAGTCTGGACTGAGATAGAACCCCAGGTATGGTGTGAGCAGCACACACCTGTCACCTCCACCCTGAGCATCCTACTTCTGATAATGCTGCCTATGAAGCCGTTAGCTCTTTTGATAGCCACATCACCATGTCGACTCTCAATTACATAACCAGATTTATCCCTGCACTGTTACACTTTTATTTGATTCTCTCTCCCTCCAATTCAATGTAAGCCTCCTGAGGGCAGAGTTTCCAGTTCACTGTGAGCTACTTTTTAATAATATCAGTTACAATGACCTCATGCCCAGCCTGATACTTGTTGTTGAGAACATACAAGGAGTAAGACATGACTCTTGCTCTAAACAGCTCACAGTTTATTTGGGTAAACCCAGCACTATGTAGTGAAACCAGGGAAGATTTCAACTAAGATCTTATGTTTGAGCTAGATCTTGAGTGGTGCATAGAAACTCATGAAATGGGGAAGCAGAAGAGTAAGATATTCAAGGTAGAAGGAACAGCATGAGGAAGGGCATGGAGCTAAGAAAGAACATGGTATGATGCCAGAACTGTGAAAATTTGCTGAGAATTAATTTGAGACTGCAATTTAGAAAGATAGTATATGATATGCCATATCTACAATTTTCATGGAGCAGTGTGTACTACTCTCTCACCCCATATTAGTCATAATTCTTGGTGGCAATTAAACAACTTATGACAAAAGGAAACATTGGTTCACGTACTAGGAAGACTTGGAGTTATGGCTTCAGGCATGGCTGGGTCCAGGGGCTCAAATATATAATCAGATTATTTGTCTCTTTCCATCTTTTGGCTACAGTGGTCTCTGTTTGGCTTACCTCTGCAGCAGGTTTTCTCCACCTGGTGGCAGAGATGGCTGCCAGAAGGACCATACCCCCATTCTCATATAATATTAATAACAGCAGAAGGAAAATTTTTATTCTCTCTCCTAGAATGTATGCTTCCCAGGGGAGATTCTAGCCCAGTTTAGACTGCATGCTTTATCCCTGAGCCAGTCACAGTGGTCAAGAGATAGGCTGTTTAATTAGCTGACGAAGGTCATGTGTCTACCATTGTGGAAAGGGAGTGGAACACTCTTATTGCCCCACAGGATCAGACGGAGTAAAGTGTGCTTCCCAGAAGAACAGAAGAAAACAGAGGGACAAATGGGCTAGATGGGCAAAAAACTATAGTTAGTTTATGCCCCATAACGCCCAGGATTTTTTTTTTCAAGTTCAGGCATTAACCTCCATCTCTGGTAGCCTGTTCTTGTGATGTTGGATTTTAAGCCTTAACCAAGAATCCTACACACACATCCGTTCAATTCCATTTAGATAGAATGTTAACAAGGGAGAAGTAATTCGTTTCTCCTCTCTGGACCTGTTTCCTCATCAATAAAATGGGAATAATAGTGCAGACCTTGTAGGCCCTTTATGAAGATCCATTGGGAACTTTAAGCGCACGCTCAGGGAGCATTACAGTTCTTCCCAGGCAGTCGGAGTTTGTCCACCTGCTGTTTATTAAGAACTGTCTCTTTCTACCTGTCATTTTAGCAAACTCCGATCTGATGTGTGGTCTCCCCTTACGCCCAGCAGCCTCAGACCTCTCAGGAGAGAGCAGGTCCTTCTCTGGGTACCACTGAGGAAGAGGCTCAGGGCAGGTGGTAGCACCATGTCGTTTCCAGATGAAACAGGGCTCCCCGGACATCAGCCGCCAGCTCAGAGGGGCGTTCAGACAAAGAGCCAAATTTAAATTCATGTAATGTTGCTGTTTGTAACATTGAATACTTAAGACATCTGCTCACAGTCTCGTATTATAAATGAATGGAAAGGATCCAGGAGAGCTTTATTAGATGGGCGCCAAGTGAGCGCCACATATTTCAAAGCAGGATCTTAATCAGACATTATTTATATCTATAATATTTTACAAATTAAGAGAAGTAGAAATAGTCACCGGAAGGATGTCAGCAAACAGGAGTGAAAAAACGAAAAAAAAAAAAAAACCTGAAGCCTAGAACAGAGAGGCTGATCATCTCTGGGGGAGGAGGATGAAGAAGTAGCGGATTTACCGTCATTGGCAGGTGTCTAAATGTTCCGTTTAAATTAAACGGCACGTGTCATAAAGCAGCGTGAGCGCGATACATCCCACCCCGTGTTTCTGTTTCAGCTAGAGCCTATTTTTCTTTCCCTTTCAGCTCAGCCACCCTCTCCTCCCTGACACTGGGTCATGCAGGGCTCCTACTTCATAATTTCCTCTTACTTTAGTTCATTATGCTGTGTGATTCAGTGGAAACATAAAAAATGGTTCTTAATTTTAATTAATGGCAAACTTAGAACAGGCCCGTTTAATAAATCTGTTCTCTGGACTTAACAAGCCTCCTCGCCTGTAAGGGCCTCCTGTCATTTTATTAAGGCCAGAGCCTCCCAACCGAATGGCTGAGTAATTGACAAAAACCGCAGGTAAGGCGCGGGACATGTAATTGATTCCTACGATGCCCTCCGTGGAACGCACTGAAGAGTTAATTATTTTTGCTGCAGTTGGGACTCAGCTGTTGTTTCCACTGGGATTAAACAGCTGTCAGCATTGTTAATGACATCAAATTCGTGCATTAAAATCCTCTCGTTCCCTTCCCATAGAAAGCGGGGTGTGCGGGAATCTCTGCCACATCCCCCTTTATGAAGGAGTGAAAATCCAAGGAAAGATAACAGCCCTTATTACAAAACCACAGGCTGGGGCTTGTGTTGATGGAATCTCGTAATGAGTAATTAAGCCGCTTTGTGAAAATCGGGCTGTCATGTTAGCATTTGGGTACTTTCGTTCCCTGGTGGAAGCAGCTGGGTAGACTGGGAAGGTGATAAAGGGAAGAAAAATAGAATTCTTCTGGAATTGCCTCCACTTTTTTTTTTTTTAATGGCACAAAACAGAGTTACTAAATAATGAACCAACCAAAAATGAACTTTTGTGTGTTCTTAAAGTGTCTGCCAATTTCTTCAAACATCTGTAACGATAGGTCTAATGAATAGAGAGGCTCACCTCTATTTTTGGGGTGTAATTTTTTTTTTCTGAGTCTCTGAAATGATACGAGAACAAACTTTAAGCTTTTGTTACTGTCTGACTCACTCTGCCTCGCTTCGTTTTCCAAAGAACCATCTCAGCAAATGAAAGTTTGATTGAGAAATCTGTCCCCGAAGAAAAAGTAAATGAAAGCATTTCTGGGTGTTTCAGGAACACAAATTCCTGTGCAGAGAGGGGAGCAGGGGGAGAGGTGAGGGCACCAGCCCTGGGATGGATGAGCTGGGGGCCCCCACTCCCGCTGGTAAACAAAACTGGGGAATTTCTGTCTCCAAGTAGGGAACAATATGCATGTGTGGAATTTTGCTTTTTCTTTCAGCTTATTTATTTCACTTGACATTCCCAATCCTAGGAGTATTTCAAGATCATCATATTGTTAGTTTGCTTTCTTTTCCCTGTGAAGACAAAATTCATACAAGATTTATGTTGAGTGTTTAAAATTATCTTCTAAAATGTTTTGCCTTTCTAAAAACATCTTGCCTTCAAAGAGTGTACTCTCCCCACTTCTAGGCAGCATGAAAGTGCAACGTGAGTTCACAAATCAAACCGTAGCCGGCAGACTCAACCTAGTTCACACCAGAATACAGAAGGAAGGAGAAGAAACTCATCAGAGGACCGATTCTTTTGGGTTTGTGTTGAGAGAAAAACCATCTCCAAGGAACCCACAGAAGGACTGAAGCAGAGCAGTTAAATAAATGAATAACCCCCTTCCAGTCAGATAAGAAACGAGGAGCGTTTTATATGTCACATCAATAAGCATCTTAATTGAACAGCACGCGGCTTCTCCACCAGCACATGCCTCATGGTGCACTGGCTTCCAAAGATGCCTAGCAAAGGAGCCCATCACTCAGACTCAGCTTCTGCGGCGACACGAGGCTACATTTTCCAGAAGCAGGCCTGGGTTAGATGTGACGAATCCATCTTGGTTACGATTATCAACCAAAAGTAAACCGTATATTATTATTTTTTAAAGTATCGGCTGATGCACAAAGAATTATTTCCGTTTTTTTTGGTTGTTGTTTTTTTTTAAGATTTAGCAAAAGCCTAATATTCGTGACACGGAGGAAATGGTACCTGGTAGAAATTGCTCAGCCTGAATACCTCATGCTGTTTGCAGTTACCTCTTGGCCAAACCCCGAGACCCACGCTCTTTCTCTGGTGTTGGGTCCCCCAGCTCTCCACCCCTCAGAGTGGGATGTTTAGGGCGTAACCTCCCCCAGGCCTGCAACCCATGCCGGGAAGCAGAGGCAATTTATTACCCCAGCTTCCTGTCCACGGGAGGCCCAGGGAGGCCTTGAAATTCGCAGCTGCAAGTCAAATTCCACCAGCGCAGTCTCGGAATTTAATGAGGCCTCTCCGGACACAAAGAGACATGGACATTTCTAGGCTTGCTGGCTCTCCTCCCCAAGCCCCTCCTCTCTCCCCGATGAGACTTTCCTGGGAAGGCCTCTCCTATTGGCAAGGCTGGGTCTCTCCTTTTGCTTTGTCATTCTGCATTTCAACTCTCAACTTGGTTGGCCCCCTCAGAATTTATTGCTCCCAATAAAAGACACCACCCTCCCCCTCCCCCCGCCAAAATCCAACACCGTTAAGCTTTACGATATAGTTATCACTTAGTGAACACTTCAACGAAAAACCTCATTTAATCCGGAGTTCCCAACTGGATTTTGTCCCCAGAGGACATCTGGCAATGCTGGAAACATTTTTGGTTGTCACAACTCAGGAGGAAGGGCTGTTGTCTACTGGCATCTACAAACTAGAGGCCAGGGATGCTGCTACACATCCTACAATGCACAGGACAGCCCCTTGCCACGAAGAATTATCCAGGCCCAAGTGTTGATGGTGCCTTGGGTGAGAAACCCTGGCCTAGCGTGTTTCTCAACCTTGTCTTTCATTATCGCCTCCCACCCCCAGGAGCCTTTCAGACATGATTTTCCTAATCGCCCCCGCCCATGAAATTCTAATACTGCATCTCTGTTCCTGTACTGTATGCATATCTACGCTCTACACATTAAAAGGGTAAAAATTTTTTCTCCCCACCCTCCCTTCCCAGAACTAATTGTCCTTCCCCTGGAGGTGTTCTCGCCCTCACTGGGAACTCGAAGTCTACAGAAGGGCTTTATCCATAGGAAACATAGAGCCAACTGAGGCTTTTGAGCAAGGAAATCGATGCAGTGATGGGATTCAATTTTTAAAAGAATCCTGGCAGCCTTGTGGAGAGTGAGAGAGATTAGGGAAGACCCATGGCTCTAAATCGGAAGGTCCCTCCCTATCAGGAGCAAACTTCCTCTTCCAGCAATATCAGCAGCCACACGTCCCCCGCTCACCCACCCTGAGCCCCTGCCACCCTTGGTCACTTGACATCTTCCTGCCTTTTAGCTGCCAGTGCTTGGGAGTGTTTGTGGAATCCCTCTCTGGAGATGCCACTTCCTCTCATTGGTGTGTGTGGTCAGTTCTCCAGCTCTGGGGTCCAGCGAAGCTAAAGGATGCTATTCCACCCAAATATAGATTTCAAGATTGTGCCTTCCTTGTCCATCCTTGGATGTTCTGCACAGTTCCTGACACAGAGAAGGCACTTGATCATGATTTTTTGGCTGAATGAATGAAGGAATGAGGACTTTTCTCCTTGCAAACCTTCTTGCACACATTAATCTAGCCAGCATCTTGTGAAACACACCTACTTCTTTCTGATCTTCATTTTCAGGTAGTTTTGAAATGAGAACCAATGAGGCTGCTTTTGCTCCCAGTGCTTACGCTTCACACTCCCAGCCCCCAGGGCTGTGTGGTCAGAGTCTCAGATCCGGAACACGTGACGTGCGTGGGCCTGTGACTAACGGAGCCACACAGCGCGCGATGGAGGCGGCCTGGGAGGCCGACCGAGCAAGTAATTTCTGAAGAAGGACCCACGAGGCAGAGAATGAGCAGCATGATGCAGAGGGAGCACGACTATTTTGCCACTGCAGCTCAGTCTAGATCTCACGGATCCAGCTAAGTCAAGAATCTGGATCGGGAATCCTCAACTTGTGAGCACCATGGACTCAGCATCCCCAGGCCTTAACATCCACACCAATAAGATGGCTCCTGGAGTGGTTTTGGGCTGAAATAAAATAATACAAAGAGAAATTGCCTGGGGCATATTGGGGGGGCTCAACAGTTATTACTTCTCTCTTCCCCACACTGGGTCTCTTGACTGCAACTTCCTTTTTACATACTTTTTACATGAGGCCACTCTTCATTCTGAGGTTTGCAATGTCTCTTCAATGCCTGGTTCAGATGCACAAATGGAGAACAGAGGGTTGATGTCCCTCGAGCATGTGTGTTCCCCCCCACCCACCTCATGTCCTTATCACCCCATGTAACTGGCTAAGACGCAACACCTCTCCTTGTGTTTGTTTTGTTTTGTTGAACCAGCACACAAGCTCATGGGAGAAGTTTCCTCTGGTCTGAGAGAATCAGGTTTTCACTGGGGCTCAGGCACATCTCAACATAGCCACTCTTTTGCTGCCCCCAGGCAATTTCATAAGAGTCGTGTTATCCTCTTCTTTCCCCCATAAGTGGTATTTCAGGCACCCTATACATCTTTGAATCAAGAGGTTGTTTTGAATCACTCCTTTTGGCAAGACTTACTCAGAGAGGTGAGCAGCCAAGGTCTCGAGTGCTCTCAAAGGAGGAAGGACGAGAAAGATGGCGTTTGTCAGAAAGTTGCAGGCCCTTGAATCTATAAACAGCCTTCTACAGGGAACCAGGAGTCCTCGTAAGATCCTTAGAAGCTCTGAAATCCTCCAGGTGACGTTGATTTGCCGAATTGGTTATGACCACAGAAGCGCTTGGGGTGGCCCAGTTTCTTTCCTGGGCCCCCAAACAAACCAAACACCAGAAGCCATAAGGACATCAGTTAAATGGAGCTGCCCCCTTGTTTTATTTTTCCTTCCTGGAACCCCACCACGGACCTCCTCTCCCCCTGGGTCCTCATTGGGTGGGGGAGGAAGAATTTCCTCATTCCTTTTTCTCTGAGGGGCTTTCATATACAATTTTTATATAAACAGAAGTGGTAGGAGTCGGGGAATAGAAGAAAGAAAATGGCAAAAGCTGAGCCTGAGGGGAGTGCTGAGAGGAAGGGAAATTCCAACAGAGAGCAAGGACAGGCTGCCAGGTCTCAGGGGGCCTCGTGTAAGTCTGTGACTGTCCCGCTGGGCCTCCTTCCTGGCCCCATGGCAGACACGCGCTCCCGTCTTCCCCTCACCCCCAGCTCCCCTAGGAAGAGTTTTTCTGGGAAGCAGCAGACACACCTACAAGTGAGGAAACTCCAGGTACACTTCTTTTTGTGTGTTTTTAATTGAGGTGAAATGCACATGACAAAAAATTTCCATTTTAAGGCAAATGATTCAATGGCATTTAGGACATTCACAATTTTATGCAACCACCACCTCTATCTAGTTCCAAAATAGTTCATCACCCGACAATAACACCCTACATCCCAAAGCAGTCACTCCTAAGCCTCTCTCCTCCCAGCCCGTGGCAGCCACCAATGTGCTTTCTGTCTCTGTGGATTCGCCTCTTCTGGACATTTCATATAAAAGGAATCTCATAAAATGTGACATTTTGTGTCTGTCTTCATTCGCTTACCATAATGTTTTCAAGGTTCATCCACATTGCGGTACTTCGTTCCTTTTCATGGCTGAATAATATTCTGTTGTGTGTTTATACGACCTCTTGATTATCCACTCATCCATTGACGGACTTTGGGGTTATTGCCACCTTTTGGCTCTTGTGAATAGTGCACCATGAACAAGTATTCGTGTGAGTACCTGTTTTCAATTTTCTTGGCTTTACACCTAGGAGTCGTATATGCCCAATGCTGGATTATATGGTAATTCTATCTTTAAGTTTTTGCGGAACTGTCAAACTGTCTCTCACAGCAGCTGAACCATTTTACATTCCTACCAGCAATGTGCAAGCGTTCCAATTTCTGCACATCTTCACCAATGCTTGTTATATTCTCAGGTACGTTTTGATCTCCCTCTGACCTCCTCTCTCCCCTCCATCTTCCTGCTGGTGGATTGAGATCAGGATATAAGGATCTATGTCTCCCTTCATTAGCATCTGGCCCCCTTGCTGGGCAGCCTTGGTCCTCCCTGCTCAGAACTCCAGTCTCCCTTTTTCTAACACAGACACAGCAAGTATACCCGTCCTCTAGAATACCACTTGGGGCTCATTTAGTTTTATGCTACATGCATTGTGGGTTGCCCCACAATGATTACAAAAAGAATCTGTGTCATTAGAGAACATTTGAAAACACAGAGCAGACAGCGCACAGAGGAATACAAGCCATCCACAGCCTCAATACCCAGAAATAACCTCTATATTTACTTTATTTTCTTCTAGTCTTTTTTCTTATATATCTTATTAGTTAGGAATTGGTTTGGCTCGAGGTAAAAACTGCTACCGTTACTAACATCAACACAAGATAGAAGTGTATTTCTGTCTCAGGGTAAGTAGGTGGTGAGCTCCTTCATGAAGCTGCTCTGATGCTGTGTCCACTTTGTTGGGGAGAGGGCCCCCTCCCTCCAGCTTTTGCTCAGGAATGGGTTAGGGTCTGGGGCAGACCCTCAGCCCCCAGAGTCAGTAGGAGCTGGCTGAGGCTCCTGTGAGGGTTTCACAAAAACTCCAACCAGCATGGCGAGCTGAGATGTGTCAAATGGAAGCTCCGACTAGTTAACATGAAGGGGTCTTGTTCCTCAGATCTCTAAGACAATGAACAGCACCCATTTCTCAGGGCATGTGCAGGTGCACCTGAGACTGAAGAAATGAGGAAGGTCCCCGGTGGTCCGTAGCTTCTGCCTTTCTTTCTTGGCTTGGGAAGTAGTGCTTGGTGTCTCAGTAGGATGACTGCACTGGTGATTTTCCCTTTGTCCAAAGGATGCAGTTGATAACTCGAGGTGGTGCAGTGGGATAAGTCAGCAGGTGGCCATCTGTCCCTGGACTCCTACCTGAAATCCATGCCGAACTATAATTACCCTTCATCTTTACAAGCCTCTAGTTTATCGGTCTTCATTGTGAAGTATGTCATATTAGCTCCATTTTACAGATGGAAAAACTGAGGCAGAGTTTGCCAAACATGGTTCATTTCCCTCAGGATTTCCATTTCTTAATTTTAGGCTTAAATTAGCTTTCACTGCTAATTTTATTCCCACAATGTCCCTGGGATCATTTTACTTCTATTGGCTCTACCCAAGTCTACACAAGGCCACTTGAATTGTCAATGTCAGAGTCAAACCTCAATTTTCACAATTAATTGCATGATAGTTAATTAAGTTGACAGCCTGGCAATCCAGCCTCATTTAAAATACTAATAGTTTATTTATTTTTGGAGTCATTTACAAAGCATGTTTTCCTGCCACCATCTCGCAGGATCCTAGTTGAGTATCCCGACGATGGGAATAATAATAATGTGTCTGATTTTTCCATAGTTAGAGTCATAGGAACCATGGATGGCATTTCAAATCAGGATCAGAATTTTGACCTTGAAAGTGGGACCAGATGTTCAGCACAGTTCTCCCAAGAAGACAGAAGTTCTGGTTTAGCTTGTTGCTGTTCAAATAGGTATTTTCCAGAAGAGCTTATTTTCATCATCTTCTGAAAAAAGAAAAGTAGGAAGGTATTATCTTGAAAGTCCTCTCTAGCTTTTAGAGAGTGTGATTGTGCATTGCTATAGGATTGAGCTCACCGGGCAGTGCGTGAGGATCACATTTTCTCACATCGATTTGCCTTCATAAATGTGGAGGTGGAGTTATATATGGTCTCAGGACTGGCCCCGCATTTTGGTTCTTGATATAGAGAGAGATCTGTGCTAAGAAACTCTTGGTTCCATTGTCATGGGAGTATTTTTGCAAGTAATGCAACAGTACTTTCCAGACCCCTCGAAGCTTCGTTGACGCTCTTCCTGTGGATTCGTATGTTGGTGTTGACCCACTGTCCTGACTGGGAGGACCCTGTGCTGCTGACTTCCCTGAAATCTGTACATGTTCTCCATGACATCCCTGGCTGTGCTAGCCATCTGAAATGGCTTCCCCCACACCTCCCAGCGGTGCTCTCTTATTCCGTCATAGGATTTCTCTGGCCTTGCTAATGCCTGAGCCATTCATGATCTCTGTGTGAAGATTCAAAAATGCCAAGAGAGGAAAGAATGCCAACAGAGGCCTTCCAAGCAGAGTGGAGGGAGCAGGGACAAAGTAGGGAGATGTCTTTGCATCCGCGTGCAGGATGACTTTCATACTGAGCATCATTTAAGTCCACGACAGCCCTGAGAGTTATACACACCCAGCTCTGCTTTTATGATGAGGAGCAAAGCGGAGGAGTGAAGTCATTTCCCTGGACGACAGTAAAAACGGTTTGATTTCAAAGCCTTTGTTCTGTCCATTATTCCAGGTGTCACCCCAAAAGGTAAATGGCTCCTTCATACATCCTGGGGACTTGAATGCTACAGCCATTTGCCCTGCTGTAGAAACCCTCAAAGAATATCCAGGGCCCCAGTTTTTGATAGGTGGGATCTCAGATTCAGCATCTCTTGCTGATGGGCACTGGACCTTTGTTGGGTGAGACATACCCTCTGTAGGGTCTGGCCCCACATAAGCCACACCAGCCCTGAGCTAAGCTCTGGGGGATTTGGATTTCTTCTCCTTCGTGGCTCCCTGGAGAAAAAAACCCCAAAATCAAAAACAGCCTCTATTGTGCATCCACCTAAGAGATAGGAATGTGTATTTGCATGCCTTCCAACTTGTGTGTTTGCAAAATACACACAGGCAAGTTTGAATCACTTTGACTTTGAAAGCATGATTTTGAGCAATTATCTGGGGGAAAAAAATACTTCCTCCTCACTAAATAGGCCTGTCAAAAAGAGTCACAGTACAGCGATCCATTGCTAGAAGACACGTGGGTGCTGGTAAACCAGCCCCAACCAATTAAGTAGCAAAATGTCGACTGCATTCAGGCCCTTCCTGGTCCACAGACAGACCTTTGTAAGTTCATTTTCATAGTGGTGTATATGTATCTTTAGACCTTAACTGACAGATTCCCACAGTGAATCCAGTAGGGAGTTATCAATTACATGGTTAGCTAGGCGCTGCAGTGGTATGCTCTGTGGCTTCCTGACAGAAGCAGGCAGAAAAGGAGGTAAAGACTAATATTTCTGGTGCAGAAGGACTGTTAATATTTTAGTCTGGGCTCCTCAAATATGTATGTTTATTTAGTTAGGATAAAACATGCATTTGAATCCTGCAAACCCTAAAATATGTTGCATTAATAAATAGTGATTACCATCACAGTCTCTTCTAAAATATATTTTATTTATCAAATGAATACCCTTCTGAGCTTCTCTTTATCCTTCCTGTGATGGCTAAATTAATTGCATCAAATTTTGATTTCCTCTTGGAGATGTTGTGAACAGTACTTGAAATAATAAAATTACCCTGAGCAGATTGCTTATCAAACCATTTGTAATTGGAGAAGCAGTAATTGGGGCTATGTTCCCTTTGGCTATAGGATAATATATTCCTTTGTTTTCCTTTGCGAAATATTTATTGCGGATTCTCCTTTAGCCTGAGTCTGATCTGGAAGTGGACTTGTCTTTGTGTTTGTGGACGGATGCTGAAAATGGCATTCTAAAATATATCTCCCACTGAGGATTCAAACTCCACCATTAGGGATTTCCTCACAGAATCACAGAGTCAAAAAGAGCTGCAAGGAATGCCACGGATGCCCGAGTTGTTTACACTTCAATAAATGGGAAAACCTAAGCTGAAGGAGGGAAGTGTCTGGCAAATGAGCGGATGGGAGAGCAGGATCTGGAACCAGGGGCTCCTCATTCCTGGATTTGGGCTCTTTCATGGAATCTTTTGGGTTCTTTTCAATATTGCTAATGCCTGTGTGGCCAGAGATTTTAATGTTTGCAATTAATTGTGCTAATTCTTCCCAAGTGAAGGGTAAGTGATGGACCAGCTTTATTATCCACTCTGATGTGGATGGGTAGAGGGCGAAGCTTGTTGAAGTTGCAGAGTTGGAGGTGACACACCTGGCAAATAACCAGGGGTCCTGGGAAGAAACCACCTAGAGCAGGGCTGTTACAGGAGGCGACTCCTGGAAGCCAGCCTGACACAAGTAGCTTACGCATTTGGCTTCAGAACATTCGTAGAAAACAACAAAACAAATTATAAAAATTTTAGAATTGAGTTTGTTTCCTAATTAAGAATTCAGTGTCAAAAAATCCCATTTGTGGAGGCCAGCCTGGTGGTGCAGTGGTTAAGTGTGCATGTTCCACTTCGGTGGCCCAAGGTTCGCCGATTTGGATCCCGGGTGCAGACACGGCACCACTTGGCAAGCCATGCTGTGGCAGGCGCTTCACATATAAAGTAGAGGAAGATGGGCACGGATGTTAGCTCAGGGCCAGTCTTCCTCAGCAAAAAGAGGAGGATTGGCGACAGATGTTAGCTCAGGGCTAATCTTCCTCAAAAAAAAAAAAAAAAGCCAATTATGACCAACAGTATGCATAAAGGCTGCAACAAAAAACCTATAATGAGTTTGTTATTGTAGGAAAATTTCCTCTATGTGTTATAAAATGGGCAGTGCACTCAATACTTTCTTTTGCCCAGAACAGATCCTTGACATGTAACCAATTAAAATAAAAATTAACATCCTTGATGCATAGCATCCTTTCTTGAGTTGAGCATTTTACAATCTTCTGTTAGGATGGATATCCTCTTAGAAAGGATGACACATTGTGTGTCTCTCAGTGAAGACTGAGGAAGTCTTATGCCTGTGCCTTCTTTTCTAATAGGAAAGACCATGATGCCATGAAAGGAGAAAGAAAGGGAGGAGGGATGGAGCAGTTAGGATCTTGGGATGGGTCATGTGACTAAACGTTCACCAGTATGTTTCCCTTTTCTCCTGGCCACACCAGTGAATTACAGTTCCTAGACTTCAGAATTGCTGTTAGATGTGGCCATGTCATCACGTTCTAATGAATGGAATGAGCCCCAGAATAGAACTAGCCTGGATCCCCAAATGATGGCATGGAGCTGACCTCCCTCTGGTCACTAAGACTTTACAGGAGTGAGAGAGAAACTTCTATTGTGTTCAGCCTCAGCGACCCTGCAGTTTATCTGTGATAGCAGGTAGTTATCTTAGCTAATACAGAACGGTGGAACTAGTGAAGCATTCCATCTTTTTGGAGAGCTGTCCCTTGTCTGTTTTTCCCAGGAGTCTGGTATAACCATGTGGCACGTGGCCTTGAGCCATGTTTGTCTTCAGCAGAGCTTGGGCTTCTTAGCTTTAATACTAAATTGGAAGTCTCCACCCAAAAGCAGTACTCTACTTCAGAAGCAGCAAATGTTTTCAATGGAGGGCCGAATAGTTAGTATTTTATACTTCCCAGGCCCTCTAATCTCTGTTTGTGATTGCTCAACTCTGCCATGCAGTGTGAAAACAGCCATCGACAATACGTGAATGAATGGATGTGGCTGTGTGCCAATAAAACTTTATTTACGAGAACAGGCGGCAGGCTGGAATCGGCCTGTGGGCTGTCACTGGCCGACATCCACCCTGTGTGATGACCCACGTTGGCAAAGAGTCCTGGCATCAACTTTTTTCAGAGTGATATTGAGATACTTCTACTCAAATAAGTCAGCTGGCTTCTTTCAGTACATACAAGCTGACCCGCAGGATCCTTCTACCAAAAATACCACATAAATCCTCATGTTTTTGCAACAGCACTTATTTAAAAGAGGTTAGGTTTTCCTTGTCCATCTTCTTGATTTCCAGTGTGGTGTCTATGGGTGGATACCTAGCACTTTGGGTAACAAGGGTGCACAGAGGATATAACAGGAGAAAAACAATGAAAGGGTGGCTCAGAGAGTAGGGAAGGAGCATGGATATTTACTACAGTTGGCTCATCAAGCTTCTAGTGTTGAAGTCTGGCTTTGCCATTTTAATAGAATATGGACTGATATTTGGGCAAAAAGAAAGAACCCTGGACCCTAGCCCAGATCCAAGTGTCTCTGAGTACCCGGCCCCCTCCACCACCACTCTATCAGCAGCCAAGCTCTAGCCGCCCATGTTCTGGACTTTGCAACTGTTTCAGACCTGCTGAATTGCAGGTGACTTCAGCCCCAGCAGCAGAGGCTCCCACACATCCACACACAGTTCCTTCCAGGACTTAACTCTGGAGAGATCTCCATTTCCTGTTGATGACGGTGGTTTTACACACACAAATGCTCTGTTCTGTCACTCTGTCACAGCACATTATGTCAGGAAAGAGGAAACAGTTTGGCCTGTAAATCTATGTCACTGGCACGCAAGGTGTTGTGCTGTATTGTCTCGAATGTGGCTTGTCAACACCACGGAGCTAATAGCAGTGTCAGGGTCCCAGTGCCACTAATCACTTCACATCTCCGCCTAGTAAAGATCTCTCCTCGTCACTGGTGGGAGTCCCCAGGACTGTGTTCAGAGTGGGTGTGGGTGATTCATCCGGATCCTCGCATCGGAATGCTGACCACTCCAGCAGGAGTGCGGAAGTTGCAGCTGATGCCCGAGTTCCGACTGGCTGCCTTCTCCGGTTCAATCAGCCAGGATCTATCTGATACAAAGACCTTGTCTGGCCAAGGAATGCGGATGCTGTGTCAAAAAGTCATGGCTCGGAGCCAAAAATGCACCAAGCTGACCTCCACTTCTCCTTGAGGAGTGGATTTGAGGGGCGTCCCAGGGTCAGAAGGATAGCCAATGCAAGCTTGTCTAAGATGTCTTGGGAACCTGGGGGAAATGTCAAGATTAACTGGGGCTTAGGGAGACATTTACCAAAACAGAAGCACACACCCCTCTGGCTTTGTCAGCATTTCCCCAGGCGAGATGAGTCAAACTTTTATATTTTTACATATGTAACGTGCTTGCAATTTTCAACCAGGGATAGTAGAAAAACTTATTGAAAATAGTTAATCAATTTTACAAAGAAGCCATAGGTAGAGGTGCTTCCAGACCTAGAGTTTTGAAAGTCACCTAGAGGATGGCAGTCTGACTCAGAGCTTTATGAAGACACATTCCTAATATGCTCTCTGTGCTCCACGAAGAACAATGGGTTTGGATGTGAACTGGTTTCTGTTTTTAGATTCCAGGCCCACAATACCCTAAATAGGTTAGGGCTGTGCTGATTTTACCATTCTTTGCATTTTAGTGAATTTTCCTGTTGTGCTTTCACCCAAGTGATCTGTAGAGATTGAGGATAAATAAGAACAGGGATGGCAACCTCACAGTCTACTTGACATCCTTCCCCAATTCTGGGTCCATGGCAGACATCATTAATTCATCAATACTCTTTCCTCCCAAGCACAGATATGACTCCCAATGCTGGTTCATTCAGTGCTCCCGGAAGTTGTTATCAGTTGATCAACTTTGGCGCACATGTTGAAGCTTATTTGCCATCCCTTGATATCACCACAGGAGATTCTAAAGTATTGCGATTTTGATGTTGTTATTTTGTTTTTGAGTTAACGATTAGCTGCACGGGGTCTATTGGACATCTTTTTGATAACATGCGCTGTGCTAGGCATGAGGGCTTCAGGATGAACAAGAGATTTCATCTGACCTCAGGGTCTCGGGAAAACACGGTATTTCAAGGTCATGCTACAAGGTTCTACAAAAATGATGATCAGGGAGTGCCGTGAAGGGACACTTATGCTAAAATGAGGGGGCAGGGATCAGAGATGGCTTCTTGGGGAAGTGATCCTGGGCTTTCCTAAAAGATGCACCCACCATGGTAATTCAAGTGCAGCTTTCAAAGAGAACCAGCTTGCCAATTGGATAGCATTGTAGGACTCTAATATTTATAATTTCTGTTTCCCTAAGGTACACAGAAGGTCTTTGCTATCTCCTTGCATCACAAACCAAACGATGAATAAAGTTATCAGTGGGCTGTGCTTATTAATCCAGTCCTGGCTTTGTTGTTTTAGGCACCATGATCTTTGACACATGAGTAGTTTTCTTTTCTTTTCTCCTTTTTCTTTACTTTGTGATGGTGGTAATTTTCTACCTTGTAGCAGGAGTAGGTTGGAATGCATGTGAAAATTAAAAATATTTTCCCAGCCAAGGCAAGATTTTTCAAATTTGTTCACCCTGGAACCCTTGCAACTTACTTTATCTTTTTCAGGCAAGTCTTGAAAGGATGAAACAAATGGATTGTGAAACCAGAGAGTATCTCATTTTTTAATCCATTGTTTTAGCGTGAGTTTAGAGCTTTCCTATAAAACACGTGGGTTGAGAAAAATTGGAAAAGACCTCTTCAAGGACTTTTCCTTGTGCTTCCTCATGTTTCAAGATGCTTTTTGTATGACGGCGCATATGTCTTTATTTTCGTGTGGGGCCCTTTATGTTCAGAAGCAAAGTAAAGTGAATTCATTTTGTGCTAATGAGAAAGCTGCTGTATGTTGGCCTAAACTCTCTGTGTCCTTTTCTTCTTGGGCTGCTGAACTCGGCAATTCTCAAAAAATGTACTCTCCAAAAATTTCCAGCAGGATTTTCCCCAATATTTAGAGTGAGTCCAGCACAGTGGGCTTTGCCACTTAGAGCATGGTCCAAATGAAGCGAGTGGCCTCATCCTGTCCCTTCTGTATTCGGGTCAGTCCTGGCAGGAAAGAGATGACATACCCAAATTGGGTAATTTGAGGAGAGTTTAATAAAGGGACTATTTATAAAGGTGGAGTCAGAGTGTAGAGCAGCCATGAGAGATAGAGAATTTCCCAGGGTTAGTGATGGGGGTGGCTTGTGCCATCCTAGGCCTGAAGGAGCAAGGTGAGGGAGCAGGTACTGGAGCCAGGTGAGGGTATCTGGAGGAGAGGACCACCTGGCAGGAACTATAACCTTTTGCTGAGGAATTCAGCCCATCCGTGGTGATACCCGCCTCTCCCCAAGAAAGGTCCCAGGGTAGTAAATATTTTCTCCTATTGTTCAAGCCCAACTAGAAACCAGAAAGGAACTCATTGATATAACTCGTGATGGTCAACTTTCCCAGGCATGGAGCAGAATCCAAAAGGGTGGAGAGTGAATCTGGATGGGAGATTCCAGCATAGCTGTCAAGTCAGCCTCTTCCCAGAGAGTAAGACTAGTGGCTATAGTTTATGCCCTACTCTTAGCCTGTTGTTTCTCAACTGTGCCCTGTGTCCATCACCAGGCCAGGATGTTGATACATGGACACCAATTTATCACTGCCCTTGGCTGGAAAAAGGAGCTCTGGTGGTCAGCTGGGCAAAGCAGGTGTGTGTGCTTCTTTTCAGCTTTGTGGGAAGGGTTTTATTTTCTATCAGGAACTGGGCAAAAGGATTACCTGAGTTGTCTGTAAAAACAAGCAAGGAGTTATCACTGCTGGATTTCGTGATTCACCAAGTAAGTTATTTAACCTTAGAGCTATGGGACAACCAGTGACCCTCTTTTTTTGGTGGCTTAATAAATAAAATATCACTATATTGAGAATTCTGTCAATACTGGGCCCACCTTTATGTTTCTTGTGTTTATAACTAACTGGGAATAATGTACCATCTTGGGCAGCCCCAACAACTAACTATCTTTCTTCTTCGAGTGGTTTTAAGAATTCTAATTCAGTTGGAAGGCCTTCTTTTTAGTCTGATTCATTCAATCTCATGAACTAAATGCTTTAACTTACACACATGTCTGATGAACTCTTCTCTGCTTGTTCATATCCCTGAGCACCACGAATATTCTATCCAGCCAACCAGCCTACACCTGCCCTTAGGCTGAGGATCTTTGTCCACAGCATAAATGGCTCCCCAAGCGGTTAAGTTTAGTGGGGCCAGCAGTGGACTGCTGTGGTGCTCAGCTCTCAGGGATTTGAATAAAGAAACCCAGAAAAAGACTGCCAGTTGGGAATAAATACCAAAACTGAGAAGTCTTGTGGATTCAGAGATTGAGCATCCAATTGGGACCCTATGCAAGGAAGAGGGATGGGGAAGAAGAGATCCTGAGGAAACAGGAAGCTGGCCATTAGGGAGGACAACAGAACAGGCATCCAGAGAGGAAATAGAGATGCTGAGAGGGAGGAAGCCAGAGGAAGCAAAGTAGGACAGAGTGTGTGTGTGTGTGTGTGTATGTATGAGAGAGACAGAGAGCGATTGAGACCAACTGACCTGTCTCGTAGTCCTAGAGTCTCCATTCCCCCCAGATTTTTAGTTCCTGGCTCTGTTTTCCATGAGGCCTGAGAAGGACCCTGTCCACAGCATAAGGAGCTCCAACTGGTCTCGCCAACCTAGTTCTGGGGGGAGGTGACTGTCTAGCTTCAGTGGATTTTCAGAATCCTGAGCTACTAAAGGTCAACAGCTGTGTTATTACAAACACCATGGACTGTGTTTTATCAATGCCAAAATGCACATCATACTGACAACAGCTCTTTGTTAACACTGGGGAGCCCCCAGAGCCCCAGGGTAATTCTGTCACCACCCAAGTTGTGGGATGGTTTAGCGAACAGTCCAGGGTGCAATAAAAAAAATGAAAGAAAGAAGGAAGGAAGGGAAAAAGAGAGAGAGAGAAAGCGGGGAGGGCAACAAAAAGAAAGAAGGAAAGAAAAGAAAGAGAGAGAGAAAGGATGAATGAAGGAAGGAAGAGCAACATCTGGTTTCAGACCTGCCAGGACCCCTCCACTCTCTTAATCGAGACTCTGTCACCGTCTTCCTGGTTGTTCGTCTCTGTGTTCACTTGTCATTTTTTAAAAGGAGACAAAACAGGTGATAAACACAATGTGAGAGATTTTCCTTGAAGAGAAGGAGGTGTCACGCTGAGAAAAGGGACCATATCTCAAGGGGAGCTTGCCTCAGGATCGAAAACCTGGGAAGGACAGCTTATTTGGGTCCTGGCTATTTCATTAGATTTATGAAGTTCCTTTGAAAAGAGCAGGGTGCTCTGGGGACAAGTCAAAACATGGCAGCCTTCAGCTTCCCTAAGAGAAGCTGAGATGGAAAAGTGAAGGAAAGGAGTTGACCGAGTCAGTGATGGCAGATACAGCCCTTGAAATGAAAGTCGAAAAGAAATTTGGAGAAATTTTCACCACTGTGCTTGGGAGTCACCCTGAACTGTTTCCCTGATGGTTTTCCAACCTTCCCACATCTGGTGATAAGAGGCAACAGGGCCTGGAGTTAAGAGCACGGATTTTGGAGTCCATGTTAAATCCCAATCCCTCCACTTAACGGCAGTGGGGCCTCGGGCAAGTTGCATCACCCCTTGGACCCTCGGTTTCTTCTTCTATGAAATGTAAGCCGTAGATGAACACCTCCAAATGTTGGTGTGAAGATCCAACAAGAAGGTGAAGAGTTAGCCTCCTGAACAGCTTCACACGTTGCCCTGCCTTAATGAAAGCATTAAGCAGACCTTTGCTATAATCGCCATCTCTGTCTTCATTGCCATCATCACCTGCTTCAGGCTCATGTCCGTGTGGGGCCCCAGAGCCTTGAGACCGACTCACTTCAGATTCCTTTAATCCCACAATATCTGCCTCAAAATAATCCTCAATACGTATTCGTTAGTGGATGCAGGGGAAAAAATGAAAATCAAGTGATCAGGAAGCACACTTTCAAAGATCTCCTTCCACTGCCTGTTTTCCAGGGATCTCCTTTCTCATTCGTTCATTCATGAAACCTATGTGCCTTCAATGTGCTAGTTACTCAAGATGGACAGTGAGTGAAAGGTCGTCCTCTGCTTGAGGCATTTATGGTTAAAGAAGCTGCTTGGGCTTCTGAGCCATGAACTCCAAGAACTCCAGTGTTTGTGTGCCTTTGTCTCCCTGTTTGCACAACCAGCTCCCTCATCTGCCTGGACAGTGTTCTGCACAGTGACAGTGGCCTGCCACAGCTGTAGAAGGTGCTTCCATTTATAGTATTCTCAGAGCCCGGGTGAAGCAAGCCTTCCTTTTTGTCTGCTGGCTCCCTTATCCTCTCCCTGTTATTCCCCTTTCTCCCGAAAGACTTCTGCCAGTCTCCTCTTCAGAAGCCAAGCAGGGTAGCATCACCATCTCTGACTGGCTCTCAGGAGTGGTCAGCTGCTTGTATGTTCATATCCTTGGTTTGGCCGCCATATGCTTTCCTTGATCTTGCTATTCACTATTTTCAAATGCCACACCAGTTCCTTTTCTTAACCCTTGGCTATACTTCAACTTCTCATGGATCTTTGATCAAAGAAAGGCCTTCGTTTCTCTGGGTTGGTGATACTCTTAAAGCATTTGGAAGTCCAGCCAGTAAGAAATGGTGGAAGAAGGGGACACCCACCAAGCTGATCAGAGAGATCAACCCTAATGATTTGTGAAACAAGGGAGATCAGAGCTAGAATGCCTTCCCCTTCTCCTTAATCATTGCATCCTAGATTCCAAACCCAAGAGCCCCATGCTCCCATAGCTTTGATTGGCCACAGCATCCAATCAGTTGGAAAAAGATGATCTCAAACACGTAGAACCCAACACACTTGAATTTCCATCCCTGTCCACATGGATCTAAAAATATATATACTTGTGATGTGTGGAAGGGCATTTAAAACCAGTTGGGTTAAGATGTGCTTGTATGTGTGTGTTGTGTGGTTATGTGTGTCTGTGTGGGTTTTGTTTCTCTTCTGTCAGAAAGAAAGATTTTATTAACATCGGCTTCCCATTATTCCCTCCTAATAACTGTTAGCAAGGTTGGCCCATGGTGGCCTCAAGCCTAACCAACAAGGTTACACAGGGCAGAAAAGTCACCTCATAAAAATCAGCTGAAAGGTGGCAAGATAAAGCAGGCCTGCCAGGGTGCCCGTTGCCACCAGGGAAGTGTCCTCTGAACACTCCTTGAGGTATAAAAATAGCCCCAGGAGTCACTGAATGCTAACTTGGCTTTCTTGCCAAACCTTATAAGTAGGCAATCAGGATTTAACGACCCACAAATTTCCAGTTTTTTAGTTTATGAAAAAAAAATATATAGACATATATTTTTTAACCTCAGAGACTCATCTTTAAAAAAAAAAAAATTATTCACTGACTTCCTCCCTCTCTTTCCGATGAGGAAAACCGGACTATTTATGCTGCATTTTAGGCTTTTTTTCATATATAATTTTTCATATAAATGCACATTTTCCCCTTCTTTCGGGGCGGAAATTTAACTTTTGTGGAAATGTGATGTGTGTTTAAATTACCAATTTCATAGGCAATATGTCTGATAATTGCAGTGAGATACTGAGTTAACTTGTAGCAAGGAGTTTACGTGACAAAAGGAAATCAGTTTGTTTGCGGTCAGCAGAGGATAAGGCGCTGAAACTTTACTATTTGGGAGTGGGGGAAGGTTGGGGAAGGGAGGCCCTGAAATTGCTTTTTATAATTAAAAAGGGAATCTCGGATGTTTTATATCTTGAATATTTACAATAAAACCTTTAAGTGCTTGTCAAGAGGGTAATGTGTCATTAACTGGGGACTCTACCTCGCCTCTCCTCTCGGACATGACAGTGCGGCAGGATAAGAGAAGAGTAATTATAGTTCAGCAGGGCTGCCAGGTGTGATAAATGACTAATCAGCACGCAGGAGCCTCTGTCCTCAAAGGAGGACTATTACAGCGTTATCAGCTGCAGGCCTGGGTGTACGGGGCCCCGAACAGGGATGGGGACGAACCTTGCTCCGTGCAGCTTGGCACGCGGCTCGGGAGCTTGTGGCTGTCTCTTAGTTTTGTCACTGGCGTCTTTGTGTGGCTGCCACCAGGGAGAAGGAAACACACAGGGGCTCCAGCGATCTGCCTCCTGCTAATATTTATATAACACACCCGCCAGCCTCCGTGGCCCAAGGCCGGGGGTGGTTTTTCCAAGGGGGTGGCTTTGAAGGCATAAGACCCTGCAAGGAGCCCATTCTCCGTGATGGAGCCAGCGGGCCTCTCCTATTCCTTTCATGTCTGTTGGGTGTGGGCGTTATTCCTGGTATATTTGACCGCTTCCCTCGTGGGAACAATGCCAAATTGTTCCCTGGGCAAGCTGACAGCTCCGTCCTGTCCCCGAGAACCTGGGGTGCTACCATGGAGGCACGCTGCGCCCTTGTCTTAAATATTCTTTGACTCTGCTCCGAGTCCGAGCACCTTTGGATCTGATTCATTGACTCCGATGATCAGGAAATGTTACCTATCAACCCAGGATAGACCATCAGAGGGAAATTAATCAAAACCCCTTTGAGACAAACTGCATTACCTTGCTTCTTTCCCTATAAGCCCTCATTTGTTTTTTTCTTCTCCCAGCATGCTGAAGGATGGCATGGGAGTAACAAGACCATTTAAAAAATAACTGTAAAAAAAATGTACATCAGGAAATAGGCATCTGAGTATGAGGAGGTGTCTGATGTGAAAAAGGACATAATGTGCTTTTTTTAAAAAAAAAAAGAAGAAGGAGATAGGACGACACTTTTGATACAAAGGTTATTTTTATAACACTTGCATTTTTATCGGTTGACGTATTTTCACAGGGAGCCCTGACTGAAGCCACAAAAATTATGACTCCGGCACCCGAGTCCCTTATCTGACAAATGCAAGGCGAACGGTCTTGTTCTTATCAATGAGATCAGATTTCAAAAATGAATGCAAGACCGAGGCGTTGCTTTGTGCACAGATAACCTTGCAGGCGCGAACTCCCAAACCAGAATAAAAGAATCCTCTATGAAATAATGGGCCAGGAAGCCCAGTCGCGTCACACTGTAATAGACAGTGGGGGGTGGAATCAAAAGGGGGAAAAACTCATTTCATCTCAGTTAATGGCAGGGAAACGAAGGCACAGAAGGACTTTCTTTGGAGCGGAGCTGGTGCGACAAAGACCGGGGTTTCGCCATGTCATGCACCATTTGCCCTGGCACCCGCGCTCTTTTCAGGGGCTGTGAAGCCATTATTATAATGTGAAAAAGGTGGAAAGAAATACTCCCTTCTGGACACTGGAAGGGCAAATGAGGTGCAAGCCTTTTTTTTTTCCTTTCTTTTCTTTTTTCAGTTTTTTTTTTTTTTTCTTTTTTTCTCCCAGGCTCTCTCCTTTCCCTTTATGCATGATGCGCAATGTGCTCAGAAGGGATTCGAGTCCGCCCCGGTAAAAAGCCTGAAGAATGCCAAGGAGTGCACCGTGCCTTTAGATGGACAGTTTGTCTGCCCACCTCCTTTTGTGACTTAGCTCACTGGAAAGCAGCACCAGTGTGTTCTGACCTCAGCTCCTCTCTGCTCTCATCATTTTCAAATAAGAGATTTCAAAGCCCTTCAGAGTCCTCGCTCTAAGTTTTTAGCAGGAAAGAGGCATGGAGGTATCCTGATGCACGGTGGCCAGCCTTAGTTCCATCCGGCTCCCTGTGTGCCTGTAACCCACCCCTGAGAAGGGTGCCTGTGGACTGCTTTCCTGGGCACGGGGCACAGAATGGGAGGATGAAAAGACTTCCCTTTTCTCGGTCCTCGGCTGTAATAAAGAAGGGCTTCTTCACAGTGCTGATCGGCAAACCAAGTTCTCTGTCAATGACGGAACCCAAGTTGGAACTCAAAGGCTGATTAAAATGAGTTTTCTTCTAACTGAAAGATATGGTTGCTACAATCTTTAAAAAAAAAAAGAAAAGAAAAGAAAAAATAAAACTCCAAAGTGGCTTATTCCTGTGTGGTTTATGGGAACAGCAGATTACATACACAGCCAGCATTTGATTCTCAGGACTGCTAAAGTGTGAAGAACAGCAGTGACATTCTAGTCTTCAATAAATCACTATAAAAATGTTTATGAACCCTGCAATTTACTGTCTTTTAAATGCAAATTGAAAGGGGCACCATCGCAAGTGTAAAGGAGACCCGAGGTGGCCTGAAGGAATTATAAAATGTTGAAATAGGTTTTGGAGATTGTGATCTTAAATGGGACTCTTTCCAAATGATTTTGCATTTATACGTCTGTGACAGTTGGGCTAATTTATTAACAAGATTGCTGTGGATCGTGGGGGGTGGAGGCTGGCCTCGCCTTCAACAGCGGCTTTGAATGGATGACATTTTCATTGTGCTGAAGACGAGGGAAGCTGGCGATTCAAAATCTGGATCCCAGAAGTTGTTTTGACAAAATGAAACTAGAACGCGGCCCCTTCGGTGGAAGTCAGCTCCTACACAGATTTTTAAAAATGAAACTCTTATTTTCTGTAATTAAATTCTCCATTTGGAAATTTGAAAGACTGGTGGACAGATGAGGTAACCTTGAAAAGGGCACAATTTAGCCACGCCATGGCAGGTCCATAGACCCCTTACAGCTGGGTGCTCCCTAAAAGGCAGAGCTTGCCTTGTGGTTTGGTTACCACGTGCGTGTTTTTCTGCCTTCCTAGAAAGTGCCAGGCGGAAGAGTGAAGTAGAAAGAGAGTGACAGAATTCTGTTCCAAGTCCAGGCTCACCTCTTCCGAGTCGTGTTATGCTGGCCAAATTTTTGGTTATACTTGACCCCCAACTTCCCCACCTGTCAAGCTATTTGCTCTGAGTTTGCAATGAGCTGATGCCTGTGTAATGTGCTTAGCCCACAGCCAGACCTGTGGGTAGGGACCCATAATTATTAGCTCCATTTTCCCCTTTTGCCTCTCTCCCCACACCTTTCCATTCTCCCTGACTAACATGGAGGGAGAAGAGGAGATTAAGAGATGATGGTCAGTTTCCATCAACATTTGGAGTAGAATTAAGATTATGGTCTTTCCGGGAGATTCTGGCACATATCACATCCCCAAAATGTGAATCAGGCGAATATGGACAGGTAGAGTGAAAGAAAGTAAACAGCCCATGAAAACAGGTTGCTCTGCAATTCCCCCGACTGTTCCCTTCCCGCTTTCCACCTGCCTCATATGGAAAACACCCAAAGTAGGCACTGTTTATAGAGCCATTGCTTGCGAAACATTTCCCCGGTCTCCAACATATGTGCTATAAATGCTGCAGAGCTGTGTCCTCACTTGCTGCTCCTGCAAAAAGCATTTTGCTTGTTTTCAAACACCAGCATCTCACGTGGATCAGAGGGCGAGGCGCGGATGTGCTCGCCTTGGCAGCCCCTCATTCCAACGTGTGTCTCTGGCAAGTCCTGTCTGCTGATAGTGCTGCCACAGAGCGGGCTGTCAGATTCCGAAGTCATTATACCATCTGTTTTTCCAATCTTCTGCTCTTCAGTGTAGACATATGTTCGAGGGTTTGTGTGTGTGGTGGGGAGTGCTTTTTTTTCCCGGGGGAAGAGGAGGAGGACGACGATGCCCGTCCCTACCCAGTTCTCCAAGAGACCTCAACCCAAACTGAAATAAAATTTTAAATGATTCCAAAGTGAGTACTCCTAGCAAGAAATTTTACAATATGGGGTCATCTGAAAATCATCCTGATATGAGCTTCAAAGACAATGTAGCTTTTGTGTTTGCAGATAATCAAGGAGATGAGTGGTTTGGGTTAGTTTTCATTCTTATCCTGGTAATATTCAGCAGAATTAAAAAAATGTATATGATCATTATTATCTCTCTACATCCAGATAGGTCTCAACCTCTCTATTCCAGCCTTATATTTCATTTTTACACTTTCATAGTCTTTTGTTTTTCTCGCTTTCACCTGAAGGATACTGTGTGTACTATATACAATGGTGCCTATAAATTAACTGTTGTGTTACTGATCACACCATGAGGCCTAACATTTGGTGGATTTGTACGCATATTTATTTCTTCCTTCCTCTTCCCTACCCATCCCATCCATCCCACCTAGAGCCCGTGCTTTCTATTATTCCCCCAGAAGGAAACCTTCAGGCTGGCTGGAGGGAGGATAGCAATTGTAAGGTCAACTGGGCATGAGATGGAGACTGGAATAGATTTTCTATGCAGATTTCATGCTGCCTTCCTGGGAATTTCTGAATGTTTTGTAGCATAATGTTTAGCCTCCAAAATTCTTTAAGGAAAATTGCGCAATGTGAGTAAAATGGGAACATTTTTCTCTTGCACTTGGGCCCCGCGACGTGTTGAAATGCACGTCAGCTCCCCCTCCCTGAAGCGCTGGCTACCTCTCGGCCTTTTCCGTTAGCCTGAGCTTCTGGAGTGAAGGATCTGTGGGGTTTTATGCTTTTGTCCTCAGGCCTGGAGCAGAGCCTGCTGCCTGCACAGAAGGAGCTCCACACCGGTTTGTGGAATGAACTTGGAGAAGATCATGACTTTAAAGACTTTTCCAGTGAAGGACTGAGACAGACATATGGAAAGAGAGGTGGTTAAGCACGGTGGTTAGCCCCTGAAGTCCTCATTCTGAGTTCAAATCTTGGCTCTACTACATATGATCTGGGTGCTATCAGAAGAGTTAATTTAGTTAAGCCTCAGTTTCTTAGTATGTATGATGGGTATGATAGTAATACCTCCTTCATCCAGAATTTGTGGTGAGAATTAGATAATTTGATGTGGCAGGAAAAAAACCCACAGGCACTAGGCTCTCAAACTGGCTCTACAATTATGTTGAGCAAACCTACTTTTTTTTTTTTTTTGGTGAGGAAGATTGGCCATGAGCTAACACCTGTTGCCCATCTTCCTCTTTTTGCTTGAGGAAGAGTGTCTCTGAGCTAACATTTGTGCCAATATTCCTCTATTTGTATGTGGGTCACCACCACAACATGGCTGACAAGTGGTGTAGGTCCACGCCCGGGATCCGAACCCATGAACCCGGGCTGCTGAAATGGAGTACGTCAGACTTAACCACTATGCCACAGGGCTGTCATTTCTTCTTAATGTGAAGAAATTTTAGAAATGCCTTATCATTTTTTCCTCACTTATATTTTTTTTTGTATGCACAGGAGTGATCTATGACAAAAATAGACATCTAAGTCTAAAGAGTTCTTGTCCCAAGTATAAAATAAAAATTCTAAGTGATAAAAGAGCACTGTATCATATTTTAATTGGCAACGTTAGTTTTTTCTTAGGGGAAAACAAATAATGCCATCTATTACCTTAGATTCAGTAAAACACAGTCTCTTATCTTCTGACTGAAACATTTAAAGAGTTTCTTCAGGCTTTTGATAAAGACCAGAATCCTTCAGGTGGCTGACCAGGCTCTCCACGATTTGGCCCCCACTCACCTCTCCAGCCCGGTTTAGCACCAGCTCCCTGCTTGGAACCCCCTCACTTAGTTTCCAGTCTGCACCCACACCATCAACATCTCAGCTCGCAAGGTTCTGCCTTTGTCTGAAATATTCTCTCTCCTCCTTCTCACTCTTTCAAGCCCATCTGTGGTAGACATAATAATGACCCCAATGTCCACATCCTCATCCCCACCTCCTGTCAGTACATGACATGACATGCCAAATGAGGAATTAAGGTTGCAGAAGGAGTTAAAGTCACTAACTGCCTGCCCTTAAAATTAGGAGATGAGCCTGGATTATCCAGGTGGGCCCAATATAATCACAAACTTCCTTAACTGTGAAAAAGGAAGGCGGAAGAGTCGCAACCAGAGAGACAGCAGAGTGAAAAAGGCTGGGCCCGATCTTGTCATCTTTGAAGATGGAGGAGGGGCCATGAGTCAAGGAATGCAGGTGGCCTCCAGAAGCTAGAAAAGTCAAGGAAGCGAATTCTTCCCTGGCACCTCCAGAAAGGAACATGGGCCTGCTGACACCTTGATTTTAGCCCAGTGAGCCCCATTTTGGACTTGTGTTCTCCAGAACTGTAAGAAAATAAATTTGTGTTGCTGTACGATGCTGAGTTTGGGGTAATTTGTTACTGCAGCCATAGGAAACCCATACACCCTCTAAAAGCCTCTTGCTTGGGGAGCTCTTCTCCAGCCTACCCCGAGGGCTCTTGGAGCACCCTGTACCTGCCCTCCATGGCACTGTCACAGTTTGTCATTGTGCACTTGTCTGTGTGGTTGTTTGATTAATGTCCATCGCCCCCATCAGACTGTCAGGCCAGTGAGAACGGACATCCTTCATGGTTCGCTATGATTGTCCCACAGCCCAGGGCCCACCACTGCCCTGGGGCCCAGAGGAGCTCAGTATTTGTGGAATGAATGAATGAATGCATGAAGGAGTCAATGAATACATTAATTAATGCACAAGAGGAAAAAAGGCAAGCCATTATCAACTTTATTAAGCACATATCCCACATCCAGTGCCAGCGAGGGAGCAGCAATTTCATTTGCTGCTGAAGGTACTTCTGAAGGAGGGGTAAAGAAGATGCCATCCCCAACCCACTCTGGTTAGACACAGGCTGGCAGCTCTGCCTCCTCTCTCAAGACAAAGGCCTTTCCCCCACTCACGAATCGAGCACAATCAGCTGCTCCCCCCTCCCCACCCCCCCAATCTCAGCGGGAGAGTGAGGCTGAATATTTCTTTAAGGGATGCTGTTGAGTTTCTTCTGGTGGAGCAAAGGATTTGTAGCAAAACCCAGCATGTAACTTGAGTGTTCTGTGAAGCCAGATATCGGTGCCAAGCTAAATTTGTGTGTGCAGCTTCTGTTTAAGGCAATTATATAGTGTGTAATACCCAGTAGAGAAATTAAGTCGAAGTACATTTTGCCCAAAGAGATTATCCTCTCAGTTGGATTTATTTTAAACAAGTTTTGCCCCTTATACATGAAGGTGCATGCAATAAATCACTTATGTAATAAACTACACTATATTATGTGGGGGAAAAAATGAGCTGATGGTAGGGGGAGAGACTTCAGATGGAGCCAGACTTCAGGCACGAAGGGAGGGGAGAGAGGAGGAAATGGAGAGGGAGGGGCGGTTGTGCGGCGGGAGGTTGGAAAGGGTACAAATGGCAGCCTCTCCGGAGCCAAGCTCGGGATGTGCTGGAGGGAGGTGCTTCTGTAATAATGCAGCGGTGTCTCTGCAGAAAAAGTTACAGAGCTTGTCTTTCTAGAGCTACCTCTCAGCCTATCTTAATTACCAGCCGTCCACAGTGAGACTGGAGGGGGGAAAAGATGTAAGATTTTATTAAAGATGAGAAAATGGGGGAAAGGTGTGTTTGGGGGTCTTGGGTAACTATGTGCCCGGGCAATAGTGATGGGTTGTCATGGTAAATTACATCAATAATAATCTAGGAACGAATATAGGACGTCCAGTAAAATTTGAAACTCAGGTGAACAATGAATGAGTTTTAGTGTTAGTATATTCCATGGACTAATAGGGATAAAACATACTAACAAATTCTTAATCTGATCTGAAATTCAGGTTTCACTGGATGTCTTGCATTTTTATTTGCTAACTCCGACAACTTTCTCCAGAACAGAACTAACAATGAAGATTACTGTTATAGCAAATAACTCATTTCGAGCCCTCACTTTATGGAGGGCCTTCGTTAAGCGCGTCACGTGCATCGTCTAATTGAATCTTCACAAGCAACTAGGCTGGAGGCCCTGTGTTTATTCCCATTTCACAGAGGCATAAACTGAGATTTATAGAGGTTCAAGCCCACGCATGGTTTCTCTCCATCTGTAAGGAGAAGAATCAGGCTTCTCACTGAGGCCCGTCTGGCTCCAAAAACGCGTGCTCATAGTCACTAAGTTATACAACCTCTTCTAGAGGCTGATTTGAAAAATAACTTGATGACGAAACCTGCTGAGGGAGACTGCCTGTTCTCCTTAATGCAGAAACGCCTCGGAGCCCCCAAATCCATGCTGTTTAGGAAAGAAAAATGATCTCTCTCAGAAAATCATTTAAAAACTTCCTGCCGCCTACGCCTGGCTTGCCACGATGTGTGTGCCACAGGGCCTTGAAGCACACGTCAGGAGCAAGACGATTCAGACCCCACTCTCACCCACCCAAGAACCTCTTTCCAGAACCCTCCTTGGAGGAGAGCAAAGAGAAGCCACTCCAATTTATATGTTTGTCATTTTCTAACTTTGAGAGCCCAATAAAACCAAGTGCTCAGTAAGAATCAGACATGGATAAGCTGCTTGTCATTTATGATTTAATGCAGCATAGTATAAAAATAGGCAATGAAACCAAACAGCAATCAAACTCCATTGTCACGAGGACTGGGAGGAGCAGGGATGCACGCTAACATTTGCCGAGAGCCGGCTCTGTGCCGGGAACATTACATAGATGCTTTCCTTTCATCCTACTGTATCAACGCGGGGCCTCTCTTGTTTTTCTAATGCTGAGTAACCACGAACCCCGCAATTTACTGGCTTAAAACGACTGTGTTTATTAGATCTCATGATTTTCTGGGTCAAGACTTTGCATAGTGTGTGGCCGGTTGACTCTCCTCTTCCATGTGGCCATTGATGGGGGTCACTGAGTGGTACTCTGTTGGTGAGAGGGCTGGGCTGGCAGGGCACCATGGTCTCAGGGTGCTTGGGGTCCTGTAAGGTGGCTGTTCTGACAACATGGTGGAAGTTGCTTGACCTTTTCTGAGCTCGCCTCGTAAGTCATAGGGCATCACCTCCACAGGACGCCTTTGGGGGAAGTGAGTACCCTCGTGCTCCATGAGGGAAGCAGTCCCAAACCCACCGGAATAAAGGGAGGGACATAGATACTGTCTCTTGCTGAGAGGAGCACTGAAGAATCTGGTGGTGTTTGACTCGCTCTGTTTTATCCCAGTGCATGCCTGAAACCATGGCTAGCACATAGAAGACTCTCCACGTATAACCGTCCAATGAATAAGAGTGCCTGGCAGTACCAAACAGCACACCGGTACTGGAGATGCTGCCTCCCCCAAGGAGAATTCCTGGGATAACAGAGAATCCATTCATGTCTGCCAGGCCGACTTGAATCTTTCTAATTTTCCATTGGCCCAGGAGCGCAGGAGCAGAGCTGAAAAGTACGCGGAGGCAGAAAAAGCCTCGGTCAGAGGCAGACCCTGTTAGCGTTGGCCCCATCAGCCAGGGTCTCCTGGTTTCCATTATAGCCCTGCGGTGGAAAAGGACAGCATGTGACTGTGGGCACGCATCAGCATCCCCATCCTGCCCGGTGCCCTGTGATTGTGCGCCCCTCTTCCCTCTTAAATATCCTTTTGAAGCCCATGTGTTCGGTCCACCCCAACTTCTGTTTATCCTGTGCAAAGTGAGGACTGCTCAGATTCTGGGAGTTTCACGGGAAAGTATTAAATGTGTTTTGAAAATACTTGAAAGTCCAGCTGTGTATGTTTTAGTTTTATATTTAGCCTTAAATTAGAGACTCCATAGACCACAAGTAATAAAAAGACACAGCAGGGACTTGCGTTCTCCTTAAGTTTGCTGGGGCTGCGCCCCTAGGTGAGATCTGATTTGTAATTTTTTTGGGTTGTTTAATTCCATAGCTTAATTCTGGCCTTTATGCTTTTAGAGGTCTCCTCTTGCATTTAGAAAGGAGTTATTGTTGTTGCTTTCCCTTCTTTTGAATTTAATAAAAGAAAAGGGAGAAAGGAGGGGAAGGAGAAGGAAGAAGCACAAATTTGCACCTTTCTGTGCCAGATCCTGTGCTGGGCACATTGACGCAATTAGCCCTCAACACACCCTCCAAAGAAGGAAACTGAGTCTCAGCGAGGCTGGGCTTCCTGATCTGCCTTTCTCTGTTGCTCTCACTTTGCTTTGAGCTCCATCTTGCTCTCTGCCTGGGACCCGAGGCTCCCTGACCCCACCTCCTCCTACCTCCAGCTGAGGTCCCCAAGAGCCTGTCTCAGGCCAAAGTCCAAGGCTGCTGGCTGACCCGTGGAGGAGAAGGAACATGTGATTTCCCAATATCATTGGCTACCCAAGCCAAGGGCAAAGTCACAGGAACGAGGTAGCCTGTAGCCAACGATGATGGCGTGGTGTGTGCGGTATATGAGACTCCTAGTCTGCCGTAACAAAGTACCACAAAGTATGAGGCTTAACAGCAAAACTTTATGGTCTCACGGTTCTGGAGGTTAGAAGTGCCAAATCAAGGTATTGGCAGGGCCATGCTCACTCTGAAAATTCTAGAGGAGAATTCTTCCTTGCTTCTTTCTAGTTTCTGATATTTCCTGGCCATCCTTTGCCTTTTGTGGCTTGTAGAAGCATCATTCCAAATATTTGTGGGGCGCTGTGTTCGTTTTCTATTGCTGCTGTAGCAAATCATCACAAACGTGGTATTTCAAACAACCCAGATTTATGATCTTACAGTTCTACATGGCAAAAGTCCAACACGAATCTCACGGGGGCTAAGATCAGGCTGCTGGGAGACTGTGTCCTTCTGGAGGCTGCAGGGGACAATCTCTTCTCTTGCCTTTGCCACCTTCTAGACATCTCCCACGTGGCTCAGGGCCCGTTTCTTCCATCTTCAAAGCCAGCAGCATTGGGCTGAGCCCTTCTCACACTGGTATCCTTCCGGCTCTCTCTTCCACTTTTAAGGACCTTTGTGGTTCCATTGGGCCCACTGAATAATCCAGGGTCATCTTCCTATTTCAAAGTCAGCTGAGTAGCAGCCATAATTCCATGCAGCCTTAATTTCCCTTTGCCATGTAACCTAACGCAGCCACAGGTTCTGAGGATTAGGATGTAGACGTCTTTGGGGAGCCATTATTCTGCCTTCCACAGACACCTGGTCACCTGCCAGGCACTGTGCTAAGCAGAGAGGATACAGCAGTAAATGGTACAAGCAAGGTCCTTGTGCTCATGAAGCTTACATTCTAGTGAGGGTGGAGGGCTCCGAAGAAGTCAACAAGCAGATACAGCGATTACAGGAAGTGTGTGGGGCGTGCATGAAATAAAAAGGTCTTGTGATGGAGCATAATCATGGGAAGGACTTACATGACTAGAATAATCAGAGAAAGCCTGCTGTGAACCCTAAAGTATGAAAAAGGGACCAACCTGTGCAGAACGTGGGAAAGGTGTTCTAGGCAGAAGGAACAGCAAACACAGTAGCCCTGAGGCTTTTAGAAAAACCACTCTGGCTGCTTTTCATAGAAGATATTGGAGAAGGTGAGCCAAGATGGTTGTTAGTAACTGCTGCAGTGGTCCAGGATAAAGATGACAAAGGCCTTGTATGGCAGGCTGAATGATAGCACCCAAGGATATCCATGTCCTAATCCCCGGGACATATGGATGTTACCTTCCATAGAAAAGGAAAGTCGTAGATGTGATTCACTTAGGATTTTGAGATGGGGAGATGATCCAGGTGGGCCACAAAGTGTAATCACAAGGATCCCTATAATAGAGGCAGAGGACAACTACAGAATTAGGAAATGTGATGATGGAAGCAAGAGATTGGAGTGATTCAAAGAAGGGGTCCTGAACCCAAGAATGTAGGCAGCCTCTATAAACCGGAAGAGGCGAGGGAATTGATTCTCCCCCGGAGCGTCCAGAAGGAACTAGCCCTGCCAACGCCTTGACTGTAGCCCTGTGAAACTGATTTCGGCCCCCTGGCCTCCACAACTCTAAGAAGATCAATTTGTGTTAAGCCACCAAGTTGGTGGTAATTTGTTATAACAGCCATAGGGAATTCATACATCTTGCTAGGGATGTGCTGAAGATGGAGGGAAGAGGCCCAACTGAAGAGACCTTTAGGATTCAGTATTTACAGGACTTGGTCCAGTAGGATGTGGGGGATGAGATGGTCAGAGGACTCAGGATGAGTCTGAGGTCCCTACCTTGGGTGACTGAATGGAGGATGGTGGTGTTAACTGAGATCAAGAGGAGAAGCAGAGGGGGGAACGAGGGTTTAGTTTGGGATGTGTTGAGATTGAGCCAATCGGTGGTATATAGCAGGCCTTTGGGGATATGAGTCCAGAGCCCAGTGTATTTGGGCTGAAGATCCAGCATCAAGCTTAGGGCCTGGAATACTTTAGGCACTCACTGAATGAATGAATGAATGAATAATTGCTTTTGAGGTGGGTATCCTCTGTGAATGCTGGTAGCTGACACCATCAGATTGGGTAAGATTGCTCAGAGCCCTCATATTTCTGTTAACCTTTCTGCTTAAAAAAATATCCCATGAAATCCTGTCATATTTGAAGGAAATTTCATTTGGGCCTCATTCTCCCTCCATGCCTCTATGAGTTTTATGCTTCGGGAGACACCATTTCACACCCCCATCTCTCAATCAATGAGTGCCACCTTTAAGTGCTGGCAATTTCTGGGCCTGGCAATGGTAAGAGAAATCTGTGTGATCCCCAATATATATTAACCTTAATAAATAGGCTGAACGCTTTGAGTTATTATCTCCTTGAAGCTTACTGCAGGGTTAATCAAGGGGGAGAAGATCCTGGGTGGTACTGTTATCAGATGAGGAAACAGACGGTGTGAAGTAGCTTGCCCAGGATCCCATCACTGCTCAGCAACCAAACCAGGATGCAAATCAAGAGCTCCTTCCAGGATAAGAAAGCTCTTTAGTATTTATCATCTTACTAATAATAGTAGAGAAAGCAAATCATCATAACTGCCCTTTATTAGTCACTCGGAGGATCCTAGGCTCTTTACCAAGCACTCTGCATGCAGATTATTCCTCGAAACAACCTCAAGAGGTAGTTTCTTTCATTGTATTAGCTATCTGTTGCTGCAGAAAAAATTACCGTAAATTTAGGAGCTTAAAATAACATGTATTTATTATCTCACAGTTTTGCAGGTCGGAAGTCCAGGTTCAGATAGCTGTGTCTTCTGCTCAGGGTCTCATGAGGCTGAAATCAAAGTGTCAGCCAGGGCCAGGGTCTGTCTCATCAGAGGCTTGTGGTGGTTGACAGAAGTCATTTCTTTGTGACTGGAGGGCTGAGGTCCCCATTTTCCTGCTGGCTGTGGCTGGGGGCTGCTATACTCAGATCCTTGCTGTGAGGATAGATGCCTTCACAATATGGCCATTTGCTCTTTCATGGCCGCAGAAGAATCTGAACCTCTCTCTTCAGGAAGGCCCCAGTCCCTTTTAAGGGCTCACCTGATTGGGTCAGGCCCACCCATGATCATCTCACATTTGATGAACTCAAAGCCAGGTGCTTTGGGACCTTAATTACATCTGCAAAATACCTCCATCTTGGTTGGATAGTGCAATCCAATCATGGGAGCTAACTATCCCATCCTCTTCTTAGGTCCTGTCCATACTGGAGGGAATTTTAAGGGTGTATATCTTAGGAGGTAGGAATTTCGAGGGCCATCTTGGGACCCTTCCTCCCACAGTCTGTGAAATTCCCATTTCACAAATGTCGAAACTGAGACTTAGAGGCATTATGCGACTTGCCCAAGGCCATGGAAGGACAGAGCTGAGGTTCCGGTGTGAACCCATCAGACTCAGGAGCCTATGCTTCCAACACCAGGCTGTACCACTGTCACACTCCACCTCGTCCCAGCCCCCAGCCTTCACCTGAAGGTGCTGACCTTGCTGTTCGCTGTCCCCAGAGAAGTGCAGGTCGCCGCACCTGTCCCAGGCTTTGTCCTCCAGCCTCTCAAGCTTCCACCTGCATCCGGAGACCAGAAGGGAACTGAACAAGTGACAATGGCTTTAAATGGAGCCACATTTGTATAATGAGCAGCACATGCACAAAAAGGCAAGCTAAAAATGTCCCCGACCTTCTAAAAACGGGCCGGCTCGGCCAGGTATTGAGTCGGCTCCATGACGCTAATGCAATTATCCTGATTCAGGATCAGATTTATTCGCCATTAAACATGCTTTAACTTGATTGCAAACAAGTCTTGTATTATTTAAAGGAATCGACGGAGTTGGCCCAGGGAGGTGGTTGATGTCAGCAGCCACCTTGCTCTTCCAGACTTAGGACATGATCATCTTAGCTGCTTAAAAGGCCCACTCAGAACAAGGACTATCCGGAGCTGTTTAAGGAAAGCAGGAATAGGGCGTGAACGCCCGGGCCTGTGAGTGTCATAGGGACTGGAGCTCCAGAGCCTTGAAGTGTGTCCTGCTGTTTGCAGATGAGTGCGGGCTTCTGGAATTTGTGTGGCTGGCGCTGCTGGTTTGTGATGCCGTGGTCCCTCTACGCAGTCAGCAAATATGCATTGATGTCTAACGGGAGGCTAAGAACTGGGCCAGGGGCTGGGGAGATAGTGATGAACAAAAAGGAAACACGGGGCCTGCCCTTGGGGAGCTTTTCCTCAGATGTCAATCAAATTGTCGTACAAAGAATGTAAGCTTGCAGCCAGGGTACATGCTGTGGAGGAGGGAGGCACAGGAGACTATCCCTAACGGGGAAGTTTTGACCTCATCTAGGAAGCTTGTTGGAGAAAGTGAGGCCTGAACTGACTGAGGTTAGGAATTAATCAGGTTAAGAAAGGAATTTGATAATTTGTCTGTTAGCACGTGACCTTGGGCAAGTCACTGAGCCTCTCTGAACCTCAGTGTCCTCTTCAGAAGAAATGGAATGCAAGAATAATGGGTCTTGGGCATGCTGAATTTTAAGCAAGCTGTTCTGAAAGGCTGACCTAGCCCTCTATTCTTGATTTTGTCTTTAAATCTCTCATGTTTCCTCTCTACCTTGCTCATGTCTAGAGTTTTTTAAAATATCAGTCCATGAGGCCAGTGTCTGTTTATGAAGCTGGCTTCTCTACAACGCTTCAGCAAAGGTTTACTGAGCATCTGCTGTGTGCCAGGTGGAATGAGGCGCTGACGACTCAGAGATGAGCAGAATGTCCAAAACGAGAGGCACAGTCAATTTAGAGAGCAGTGTGTGCTGAGAAAGGGGTTCCAGAGCATCAGGGCACACATGGGGGCCAGGGCCCTTACCTCAACCTTGGGAGTCAGAGAAGACCTGGGAGGGCACGGCCTTTACCCTCAGACCTGCATTTGCTAATCACATAAAAGGGGAGACCCAGCCCAGAGCAGGGGTTCCCAGACAAGTCCATGAGTGATGGGAAAGTGCTCCAGGCCCTGGGGTTCCCCCCCTCCCCCTCCTGAGAACAAAGGAGGTACAAGCCCCTGCCTTGTTGGGGCAGGGCAAAGAGACACTGAAGAAATATGATCTAGTGTATGAGAAGGTAGTGAGTGTTTTGAAGAAAATAAATCAAGGAAGAAGGAGAAGGAGGAGTTGGAGTGGGTTCTGGATTGTTCTACAGGGTGGTCATGGGAGTCTGCCTGAGAAGGGAGGTTTGGGCGATGGCTGGAGGGAGGTGGGGGAGCCAGCCTGCAGGTGCCTGGGGAGGAGCGTTCTGGCAGAGGACACCAAGGCCGTCAAGGATCACACCTGAGGCCCTGGAGGGACAGTCTGTGGCCGGTGTGGCAGCAGTGGGGGAGATGGAGGCAGCGAGTGCACGGGCTGCACTGCGTGGGACCTCTGGGCTTGGCAAGGGCCTGGCTTCCACTCTGAGAGAAATGGAGATGCTCTGGAGGGCTCTGAGTGGAGGAGGGACAGGACCGGCTCAGGACGATGGCTGTCCCTAACATCTGCCATCTTTCTCTCTTTCGACGTGAATATAGAATAGATATGTCTTTACATACCTCTCTGTATGCTATATGGGATTAATATGCATATATACATACACATATATACATCACACTTCTTTTCTTCGAATCATTTAAAAGTTGCGGGCATCCTAACAGTTCACCCTGAAATTCCTCAGCGAGCATCTTCTAAGAATAAGGACATTCTCCGATGTAACTACTTCACGTCCACAATACTGTTATTGCACCCAAGAAAATTAATGCTACTCCAGTAATATTGTCTGACAGGCAGTCTATATTCAGATTTCCCCACCTGTCCCCAATTGTTCTTCATAACTTTTGTTGCAGTTTGATCCATAATCCAGCTGAGAATCACCCTGCGTTTGGTTTCCATGTCCCTTGTCTCTCTTAACCTACCATATCTCTTTGCTGCTGTTTGTCCTCGTGACCTTGGCATTTCTGAAGAGTAACCCTCTGGCTACTGTGTTGAAAATAAACCGTCACGGCCAAGGCCGGCAGCACGGACAGCCGTGAGTGCATGCTCTTGGCCAGCCAGCACTGTCCCATAGAACTTTCTGCAAGGATGGACATCTTTCTCTGCACTGTCCAATGCAGTAGCTGCTCGCTACTGTTGAGCACTTGGCATGTGACGGGTGTGACTGGGCATCTGAATTGAAATTTTATTTGAGTGTTATCAATGTAAAGAGCCACATGTGGCCAGTGGCCGCTCGCTGGGCAGTGCAGCTCCAAGCTGAGAGATGGCTGTCATTAGTCAATGAAGGAAGGAGTGAATGGAGAGGGAGTGGAAACCCGGGCAGAAGGAACAGTCTAGGCAAAGGGTTAGGTGTTCCACAAAGCAGGAAATCTACCTGCATTTTTCCTTCTCGGAGGCTGGCCAGCGCTTGAAATACCACAGGCAGGCATTGGGCCCAGGGTTCTCTTTCCTTCCAGGTCACGTCCCCTCCCAACAAGGCTGCTGGCAGACTGGGCCACTCTTTGTAAGCCTGCTGAAGGAAGGCATAAAGAAAGTCCCACCATCCCACAGTAACTTGGTGGCTCTCCATAAATACCCTGTTAGCTGTCCACCTCTACCCTGATCCTCTCCTCCTGGCCCTGCCTTCAGGGGACGCTGCTTCTGGCTGCCCACACACCTCCCACCTACTCCAACCTCCAGCCCCAGACGTGCATTCCACATCGGCTGCCTGGGTGGTGTAGGCTGCATGCCCTGGAGGAACAAAGGGGCTGCAGCTTTGGCTCAGAGTGCAGGGAGAGGCTCCCCTCTGGGCAGCCGTCTACAGGCGCAGGGGTGAAGTGCTCAGCTGTCCTCCAGTCCGGGTCTGTGGTGGAGTGGGGAGTGGAGCACCGATATATCTGACCCCAGAGAACAGCTCCCACTCCCACCTTGTCCCTCCCCAGTTCAGAAAACTCTTTTATCTTCTCTAGAGTTTTTTTTTTTTCCTAATTTCCTCTATTTCTGTGTGCTTTTCTTGGGTAAAATGTAAGTCCCCCATGAAATTACTCAAAACCCAGGCATCTGTGACAAGGACACCACATACACTTGAGTTGATGACCAGGGACATTGCTTATTATTTTGGTTTCCACCGGGACACGCCACGCTCAGCCCACTCGCCAAGGGTTAAATCTTGCAGCAACTGGGCCCTGGGTCTGCCCAAGCTGGGTTTGCATCACACGGATACATTAATCTACCCACGTTGACTTGGAGGACCAATCTGAAATCAGATGGGAGCTCCCGGAAGCAAAGCAATTGCAGGTTCATTTGTTACTTTTATTATCTCATTTCGTCTTTTTTTTTTTTTTTTTTTAGCCAAATTGCCTCCTACGTGGGAAAGGTTGGGGTCTTCTTTACTCTCTTCTTCCTTCTTGCGCTGCCTCCCTCCCAGGTGTTTGTAATCACATATTTTTCATTTGGTTTCTGGGTCCAGTGACATGAGCACCAGAAACATCTCCTCCCCAGAGAGGAGAAGAGGATGCTCCGCAATCTGCAAGGATTTTTCCCTCTCTTCCTTTTGTCAGCTGGCATGCGATATGCTTCTCGGGCAGTAATTTAGAGACTGTCAATTTCTGAGAGCCGCTGGGAGCAGAGCGATTGCCTGCATTTCCTCACTTCAGCTCGAGTTGGGTCTTTGAGCTGGCAGAGAGCGAGGTCTCTTTCTGGGAAGAGATGGTCCTATTTAAGGAAGGCCCTGGGTTTTGTCTAGTTTGAAAGGTTTTCAACATCTTCCCGAGATGGTGGTCATGGGAGGGGTTGTGGTGACACGTCGGGCTGGAAAACGCTGTGCCCGACTCGTGATTTATATCCAAAGATACTTTCCTGGGGAGGGTTCCGCTAGCAATGGGCCACTGACACATTATGAATGTTTTCCTGTTTTCTGTTGTCCCTGAATGGAAAAACACTTCGGAGGTTTTAAATTTTCTCAAGATGTCCATGTTTTCCTGGATCATCCCTCAATTTTCCATGGTATGAAAAATGTAAATGTGGCTACATTTGGTTCAGGGAATCCGGCAGTTGCTGCAAATCCTTCTAAGGTTTGTAGTCCCACAGCTGTTTTTCACCTGGAGAATCCCCGACTTGGCGAAAACAACCCAGTTCCCAGCCACTGCTTTCTGAGCCACCACTGAGTTCCCGCGACACTGGCTACATTATTGAACACGCTTTACAGAATTCCTTCAAAGGAGACACTACAGTCCTCATTCTAGAGATGGGAAAACTAATGTGCAGAAATGAAGTCACTTTCCCACAAGTGCGCAGCTGGCAAGTGGATTCAAATCCTCTTGGCTTGATTCCAAGGCTCCCAATTCTACTTTTCCTTCTTTCTTTTTCCTGCTTTTGTTCAACACCCGTTTATCCAGTTCTCTTTTGCAAAATTTTATTTTGCACTAACTGTTCCGACGAGCATTTATTTAGGAAACAACGTGGTTGCCCCTAGGAGGTCGTAATGCTCCCTGATAAGCAGGAGAAAGAGGTATCCACCAGACAAAGGCACCTTCAAATGATCAAAGGCAGGAAGGAAGAAAACTGATGACTAAGCGTGACATGAAAGGAGCTTCCTCTTTCACCTCCTGTCACCCTGAACCTCTGTCCCCCAAATTTTGATGTGTAAGAGGCCGTCGGATGCTTCTGCCCATTTTTCTTCGATTTGCTGTTGGATTGTTACAGTATGAAGGGCTTTCCCTGGGCTTCTTTGGTGCTCTGGGCTTAGGCCCTGAGATAGAACAGAGGATGAATCACGTAAGGTGCCTGACCTCATGGGCCTTACAGCTAAGGGGAAAAAGCAAGACTTTGGAGTCAGACGGACTTTAGCTGGAGAATTCCAGTTTTCCCTTCTTTTTCTTTTCTTTTCGTTTTTTGGGGAAGATTAGCCCTGAGCTAACATCTGCCGCCAATCCTCCTCTTTTTGCTGAGGAAGACTGGCCCTGAGCTGACATCCGTGCCCATCTTCCTCTACTTTATGTGTGGGACGTCTGCCACAGCATGGCTTGACAAGAGTGCCTAGGACTACACCCGGGATCCGAACCTGTGAACCCTGGGCTGTCGAAGCGGAATGTGCGAACTTACCTACTGCGCCACCAGGCCGGCCCCCAGTTTTCACATTTTTTTAGGTGTGTCACCTTCAGCAAGTGATTTGATTGTCCTTGAACTTCCTTTTCCCTTTTTTATAAAATAGTAACAATGTTCTCCTCAAGTGGTCTGGGAGATTCAAGTGTTAAACTGAGTGTCTGCTACATAATAGGTCCTCAATACACATTAACGTCTTTATTTCTTCTTCTCCCAAAAAGCAGTAACTTTTCCTGGAGGGAACCCCAGCAGATGGACAGGATCCTGCCACCAGGAAAAGGCCTGCCTCAGCTCACAGTTGCTGGTTGGGTTCCGTACTCTCATCTACAGCAAGGGTTGAAAGCAAAACACGCTGTTAATTTTTCCTCTTTATGTTCCCTACTTCCAAGCTGTGTTTTTAATCTTCTGATTAGACTAACAATTATATCCACAAGGCCCTGAGTGTTTCAGAAAGGTTCTACTAGCAGAGACTGAAGGTTTCTGTAAGGCCTCCTACCCCAGCAGGGAATAATGAAATATCGTTAGGGATTCTCTCTTCCCCTTTGGATTGAAACCGTTGTTCCACTTTCCTCCTCCTGGGGAGAAGCAGAGGTGTGGTCACAAGCCGGAGCTCACGGCTCCCTGAATCCCCTTCCCGTTTCAAGTTCCCTCTTTCCCATGAGCAAGAACTCCTGTTTCTGTCTTATCCTCTTCCCAGGCCCCCAGGCCCGCCTTGGCCCACCCAGTCATTCTTAGAAGGTCACCTCGCCTCCTACTTTTTAAAGAAGAGTCAGATCATGTGATCCGAATTTCAGTAAAGTCCCTAATTCCCATCTTTGTCTTTTTTCTCATCCCCTTGTTATTTTATCTTCTCCGAAATCTGCTCTTCCGCTCCTGAGCTTGATTTCAGTTACTGTGGCCCTTCTTGAGGGCCATGCTCATCAGTTAATTCTCTTTCCTGATGTTTGATATTCCCATTTACATGCTTCATTGTCTCCGGCCGCACTTACCCGCCCAATCACCTCTATCCAAAGGAATCCTGAGTCAAGCCATGCGCCTTCTGGAGCAACAGGCCTATAGCATTTCCTTCGAGGTTTGGGGTCACCAAAGCAGCTACCCTCAATATTCTGAAAGTGGGTACAGTGGGTTGTATATTTCTTCTAAAATGGGACTTTTTTTCAGAAACATGGAGTTTGGATCCCCTGGATAGTGTTACTTCCAAAGCTTAATTTAATTAGAAAGAATAATGTAGACACTGACATTAGCCAGGCTAGGTAGATGATTTGACTCTATGTCACCCAGCTAGTTAACTGTCCATCCATCACATGCCTAGTCTACGAGAATTGCAGGTGACTTAGAGCACGGATCAGCAAACTGTTTCTATAAAGGGCCAAATAGTAGATATTTCAGGCTTGGCAGTCTATATGGTCTTTGTTGAAACTACTCAACTCTGCCCTTATAGTTCAAAAACAGCCATATACAATACAAGAATGAGTGAGGAAGGCTGTGTCCCAATAAAACTTTATTTATGGATGCTGAAATCTGAGTTTCATGTGTCATGAAATTATATTCTTCTTTTTAATTTTTTTTTTTTTTTTTGGTAAAGGCATTCTGTAAAAGCCTTTGAGTCTTTTGTTATTGCAAATTTTGATTTGAATATTTCTACCCCCCTTATTTGCATAGCCAATCACAGATGGGCGATACGTAAACAGGCTGGTGGGCTGCATTTGACCTACGAGCGAGTTTGCTGAAGCTTGGCCCCCCTAGATAATATGCAAAGAAGTAGTATAATATATGTAAAAATAAAATCCAGGTAAAATACGGTAAAATGTATATTTTCAGGGCACAGTATCCATAAAAGTTACATATTTAGACAAAGAATTGGTTCTGAGTTTCCTGGTAATGAAAGCGAAAAGAGAAACAAAATCAGTTACAGAATTTGCTGGCCATTAGGGCACAATGATGTGAATTTCTCATTGAAGGCAGAGGTACCATGGCCTTCAAGAATCTTCTAGATTAAACATGGTGAAGAAATTTGATTTTGCTGCTCATCATTGAGCCCCCACTTATTTTTCCCTCACCAAGGCCAGTCTCACAGTATTTGTTCTACTATATAAAATCAACAATCAACCCTTTTCTGGTCATTGTAATAGTGTAAATTATATCTGACAGTTGTTAATTAAATACCTAGTCATGCTCTGGAGCCAAAGCCAAATAGTGCTCCGTAAACATTATGATTTGTCAGTAATCGATGTGATTTGTATAATTTGTGAGCAATCAGATACTTTATCCAAAAGTAGATTATTGACTTCCATGCCTATCTTGGGAGAAATTGCCACTTGGTCTGTGTCTTCGCAGACCCAAGAGAAGAAGAATTTGACAATGGTCTGATTAATTGAATCAGTGGTTTGGGGGAGTGGGCTGTCTGTATTGATCCAATTAAATAGATAATTGTCAGAATTGAGGTCATGTCTATAAGACACCACCATTTCAAAGCCAAAGAGATTGTTTCAAATATGTAATGCTCACCCAATCAATGTGGGCTGCCTCCTCCACATGAAATCAACCAGAAAGTGATTGATTCCATAGAGCTAGAAACTGGGGTCTTCCCTATTTTTAGCAAATGATTATATGCTAAATACAGTGCTTTGAATTTTTTGTTCCCCATAGACCCAAGGGCGGTGATTCATTATGCAAATAAGGGGGATGGAAATATCCAAATCAAAAGTTGGAATGATCCTCAAAATAGTTCCTCTTAGGGGAAAACACAAAAACAAAAAAGAAGGCAAGCTGGTATCCTCCATATCTGTGAGCTCAGGAAACAGCCATATGTGTGTATTGAATGAGGGCAATACACTGGGAGGGCAATAGGGAGACTCCGTGCTCCCTAAGGGCACGACTGTATTGCAGGCACAGTGAGGGGCAGACTCCAGCTCTTGGTTAGTGGTCAAGTGGAAAGGGAAAAGGTAGAAGACTTGACTTTAATTTCTACATCAGATTCAAAACTCAGTCTCACCAGTAACTAGCTGATGATTTTAGGCAAGTTAGGCAACCTCACTAATCCTGAATGTTCTCATCTATCTAGTGAAGGTAAATCTACTTAATTCATTGGGTAGTTCTGCCCAGACCAAGCACACGGTCAAGGTTGATTAGTCTGCCACTTCTCTACTGACCCTCACCAAGGAGAGGAACTAGTTGCTAACATTTCTCATTTGCAATGTGGCACCAAGCCTGCATTTCTCATCTCTTCTGCACTGTAGCAGTCAGTATTCATTGGACAATTGATGAACATCTGCCACCTGTAAGCTGTGTCACAATGAGCAATGACTTAATTTCTTTGTGCCTCAGTTTCTTCATCTGTAAAATGGGGATGATAGTAATACCTGCCATTGGGTAGTTAGGAGGATTAAATGCATTGATGATACAGTTACAGCATTGAAAGACAGGCTAGGCACATAGAAAGTGATCTATAAATGCTAGCTGTTATTATCATCCTTTTTATTACTAAGTCATTGTCCAGGTTTGCTGGATAGAAATACAGATCTCTGTGAACAGTGTATGATAACAAGTATTCCTTGGACTCTGTTGCTTAATCTCACCATATAAATAGTTTTATATGAGATGGTAGAGATGGGCAGGGGGACGTTCCAGGCACTTGAGGTAATAAAATCAACAGACAAAAAAAGAAAAAGTGCTGTGATATAAAGCTAAATGCAGATGTATGAAGTGCTGATGTCCAGATTCGTGGATCTTCCCACACCTAGAGTGGATTCTTCTTTGCGCCCGCCATTTTGGAAACTTTGTGAAAATAAGTGGCCACTTTTTAGGTTTGATGTCTTTAATTCTACCACAAAAGTATAAAAAGCAGGTATCCTGCTGTTTATAGATTTTTTTAAGTAAAGGAATATGTTAATGAGCTTAGCTTGACAGGGAGCTGAGGGGATTCTTGACATCAAATGGTGGGTAGCTAAATAGGTCACCCCAAGTTGTTCAGCAAGAATAGAAAACCAAGGGGATACAGAAGCATCAGAAATTTGTTCTCAGGGCGGAAGAGCTATTTTTTTTCCTTTTGATCCCATTCATAATTGTATTTCTAATGCTAGTCCTGTGGTTGACACATAGAAGGTGTTTATTACATATTTGTTGAATGAATGAGTGAGTGAATGATATGTCTATAAAGACAATGAAAAGGCATCCTACAGATCTGTGTGCAGCAAAACAGTTTTATAGACACTTTGCCTGCCTTTGATCAACATTCTTGGAAATCTTGAGCATCACACTGCACCAGGGAATGGATGCGGATGGAATGCAAAGATGAGAGAAACCGGGTCCTTGCTCTGGAGACGCTCACACTGTATTCAAGGCTCTTCACCTTTGTGCCACGGGCCACCTTGGGGACCTAGTGGAACCTATAGACCCCTTTTCAGAATGATGTTATTAAATGCATAAAATACAATGCATAGGATCACAGAGGAAACCAGTTATATTGACATACAGTCATCCAAATATTAAAACGTGATCTAGTAATAAATGTTCTTCCTAGTTAACCCATTAAATAACACATCTAGTGGGGGGTCTGTCAACCACTAATTATCAAAGTAGTGATTGAAAACGATTTTTTGAGATATCAGCTACGACTCTGAGATATAGCTATGAGATTTCCATCGTGACAAACTCACAGATGCTTCTAATGTTATAGCAGTTTGTTGCCTAAATGAAGGAAATGGTAAATTTCAGTGAGGAGTTAATGAAATAAAGGTGTAATGTTCTGTCCAGCCTAGTACGCCTTCTGGGATCGTACCCTCTGAGAGCAGACTCGTGCCTGGGAAGTTCTCCTTACAGGCACACAGGAAGTGCCCCATAAATGATAGTGATCACTATTGACCGGCTTTGACAGATGAGTAGAAGGGGGACAGGCAAAGACCGAGAGAGCTGGGGTGGCTGATCTCCTCCAGGTAGAGGGAACCGCCGTGCAAAGGCACGAAGGCCTGAAACAAGCCTGGGAGCACCCAGAAGGAGGAGAGGGGAGAGAGGGGACAGTCCCCAAAAGTAAGGCTGGAGCTTTAGGCTGGCATCAGCTTCTGGTGCACTCGGATGGCAAGTTCCTGGAACACACGGAAAGCTTGCTCTGATGCCTGTGAGGGGGGCAGACTGGGGGACAAGAGAACTTTCCAGCAATCTGCCCCACAGCAGCCCGAGTCGGTGTCAAGCCTATTGGCTTATCCATCATTTCTTGGACATGCCCCAGTAGCTAGTAAATAAAGCTGTCTGCTTTAAATTTTGTCCCGGCGCCCTTTTACAGCCTTGCCTCCCAGGAGCCGAGTCCCATTATATTCCAAAAGCGTATGTTCCCGACTGTTCATTCTCTTTCCAATAATATCTTTGCAGGACAAAGAGGAATGGGAAGGGAACATACTTTCAGGATGTCAGTCCCAGTTTTAATTACAAGTGTTCGTGGCCGTGGCATTCATGTAATTGGGGGGCTGATTTATGCCAAATAATAAGCACTGATGTGAGAGGCTGGAGCCCAAGAGGGAGGGGCAAAGCAGAGGCAGCAGCTCCCCCGAGCCCGGAAGTGGGGCAGCACATGTCAGTGGCTTTTCTCAGAAGCATCCAGGGGTCGGATGGAAAAGATGACCTGAAGAGCTGGATCTGGAGAGAGAGTCCCTACTTTGCACTTTCTTGCTCTGTGACCTTTTATCAAGGTATTTCCTTTCTCTGAGCATCAATTTCCTCCTCTGAAAAATGCATCTGATAATAGCAGCTGTGGTGTAAGGTATCTAGAGGATTAAATAAGATAATGTAAATAAAGAATTTAGCAGTGTGCCCGGGATATAACAAGCGCTCAATGCTGTTGGCTTATTGAAAAAGTAATAATAACACCTACAATAGCCACAATAATCATAGCAACAACAATCATGTTCGACTATGCATCCAGTTTGAGGAGAGGAAATATGACCCGGGGGCTTTTTCATTAGATATATGGCGCACACTTGACCTAATGGAAAGCTTGAAAGCAATTGGATAGGAACACAACCGTCCATCTTCCTGGAGTCTCTCGAGCAGTGTAATGCAAGAATTACTGTTCTCTCTTTGCATTTATGCATTGCATTTCTCTCTTGGACTCAGAATGCTTTATAGTGCCCCGATTAGCTTCTAGCATCCTCTCACTGTAAACTCTGGAACAACAAGGCATGTGCATGATTTCCTTGAGTAATTTCCTCAGTGGTGCTTAGAGAGCGGGAGGCCTGGGAGGGGAATGCTCATCCGGAAGTGTTCAGGTTGCCTCCAGCAGGATTGCTGGCCAGGAGACTGGACGCTCACGGGGGGCTTCTGGAAGGTCTGAAAAGCCCAGTGACCATCCAGCATAGGCAAAAATGTGTGCATTAAAATGGAATGGCAATAGAAAGGAATGACTGATATATGCCACAACATGGATGAACCTCGAAAACAGCATGCTAAGTGAAAGAAGTCAGATGCAAACACATATTGTATGATTCTGTGAATGTAAAATGTCCAGAATTGGCAAATCCATAGACAGAAAGTAGATTAGTGGTTGCCAGGGGCTGGGGCAAGATAGGAATAGGGAGTGACTGCTAATGGATACGGGATTTCTTTTGGGGGGTGATGAAAATGTTCCAGAATTAGGTCGTGGTGATGGTTGTACAACCTTATGACTACACTAAAAATGACCTAACTGTACACATTAAAAGGATGAATTTCATGGTCTGTGAATTATATCTCAGTTCTTTAAAAAGGCATGCCTGGGTAAGGCTCTCAGTGGCTCTCAGTGCTGGCCTCCTAATCATGAAGAATGCCCCCAAACTGGAGCTTCCGAAAGGGCCCATCAGAACCCAGAGGTTGCAGGTCCTGGGGCGGAGTTAAGTAACTCTGGATGTACAGATGTGAGCGTTTATTTCCCTGTGCTCCTGGCAGCTGACTGGTTGCTTGAGCCCCCTCCATCCTTGGGGAAGACCCTTGATGCTACCAGAGACATGCAGCGAATGTGCCCATTGCACGTGAAGCCACCATTGGGGGTGGGGGCAGGGCACTGGTTCAGGAACCCCCCATTTGGGAACCTCCCAACGCAGTGCCTGCATTTTCCAGGGCGGTGAAACCCCCCATTTCTTTAGCCCTGTGTCTTCCTGAGGGAGATGCCCTGGAAAGGAGTCTTTAAAGATGCCTGGGAGTCACCTGTTGAATAAACACATGCGTGTGGGGTGTGGGTGTGGAGGCTGAGCCATGTGAGGCTGACGAGAGCAAGTGGAGAGGATGGGGCCCTGACGGGCTGTGAACTGAGTCCCCTGTGGACTCACAAGGGAATTACAAGCAGGTCAACAAAGCGGAGCCCGGTGGGGGAGGATCTCGTATTCCTGCTGGAGAGTGAGGGTCTCTTCCCTTCTTTCCACTCCTCCAAGGGCGGTGAGGAGCCAGGGAGGTTTTTTTTGAGCAGGGAAATCATAGAACTGGATTTTTTTTTTTTCCGGAAAGAAAGTGTCACTGGCTGTGGGAACGGGGAGATTAATTGGGAAGCTCTCTCAGTTGTCTAGGAAGGAGTTTGTGGGAAGACCTGAAGTAAGACAGTAGCATCTCGTAGTGGGTTGAATGGTGGCCCCCAAAAGATATGTCTACCCAAAATCTGCGGATATGACCTAATTTGGAACAAGAGTCTTTGTAGATATAATTAAACTAAGGATCTGAAGATTAGATCATCTGGATTAACCGGATGGGTCCCAAATCCAACAATCCACATCATTATAAGAGACAGAAGAGGAGAAGACACAGAGAGAAGGCCATCTGAAGACAGAGGCAGAGACTGGAGTGATGTGTCTACACAAAGAGCACTGATTGCCAGCAGCCCCAGAAGCCAGGGTAGAGGCACGGAACAGCTTCTCCCTCAGAGCCTCTGGAAGGAACCAACCCTTCTGACACCCTGACTTTAGACTCATGTCCTCCAGAACTCTAAGATAATACATTTCTGCTGTTTTAAACCACGATGCAGCCCTAGGAAATGAATACACCTCCTAATGGGCGACTCCACATCCATTCTGGAGACCTTCTAACCCTTTTTCCGCCCTGCTGCCCTTTCAAAACACCAAACAGATCATGTTAATTAATATCCAGCCCCTTCTTTAAATTTTCTCATTCCCTTTAGATAGTAATCCAAATTCTCAACCTGACCCTGAAGCTCTTGTCAGCCCTTTTCACACTCTCCTTTTCTGTGCTTCAGTCACCCCACCATTCATCACCTCCTATCTGTCACAGGGCCTTTGCACATCCCCTGCTGGGATGCTTTTCCCCTCTGCCATCCTACTGAACCTTCCCTTCTCAGCCTAAACATCACATCTTCTGAGATGACCTCCCTGACTCCCCTGGCCAGGGCAGCTTCCTTTGCTATGGACTCTCTTAGAACCACGTTCCTTTCTTTCCTATCATTGCTCCCATTTTGCAATTATGCACTTATTCATGTTACACACTTGATCAATGTCAATTTTCTGCCCCAGATGTAATCCCCATCTAGAAAGTCCATCTAGAAAGAGCAATATGTGCTTTTGCACACCCTCCTGCCTCCAGGAGATAGCTCAGTGACTAGCACATAGTAGGCTCTCAATAAATTTTTGATGACGCTGAGTGAATAAAGATGGATTGCAGTAATAAAGATGGTGGTGGTATTTAGAAGATAATATGGCTTCTATGCAAAATGAAAAATCCCAGCATTCTCCATGGTATTGTAATTGCTTCATTCTTTCCATTAGGTGAGTGGCAAGGAGCAAGGCCGTTTTCTGTACTCTTTCCCGTAGGCCTTTCTCCCTCCCATTTTACACCTAGTCTCTAAATACTAAGAACAGCCTTCCACTGAACAAGGCAGATAACCTGTCTGTCATCATTTTGGGAAACCCGATTCCCCATGCTGGAGAGCATCAACAGCAACATCTCCTTTGGCCCTGTGGCCTGAATTATCAGAATCTGGAAATCTCTTCCTTTTGAAGCGTATGGATTTGATCATCGTGGCAAGCCAGGCTTTCAAAAGGAACACCCTCTGGAATATATTTGTCTCCTCATTTCTTCACCAAAGATGAGTAATAACTTGTGCCCTGCTACAGGAAGAAGTGTTTCTCAGGATGGTTTTGTGGTTATTGAATGTCTTCTAAAGACCCCCGAGCATATGATGGAAACAGTGCACATCTTCGAGCTAGGACGAGATAACGTCTCAGTGTTTGTGTAAAGGTAGGAAGCTCACTTTATTCTCGTTGATGTCCCCAGTACTTGACACAGTGTCTAGCAAATGGAAAGTGCCCACTGGGTGTTCTTGGGCGACATTAGGACTGTCTTATTGAGTGTGTCCAAACTACCTACATCCAGTCTAGGAGTTTAGACAGAGAGTAGAAGGCTGGTCCCTGGTATTTGCTTTGTCCATTTGATGAGCTACTATGCTTAATCCACTAAAGATCTGATGAAAACACCCAGATGCAGGCTGCAAATTTATCATTTTTTTCTTCTTCCTTCCCTTCCCCTCTTCCTTTCTCCCTCACCCCCTTCCTTTCTTTCTTCTTCTCTTCTTCCTTTCCACCTTCCCTCCTCAGCTCACCAAAATTTTTCTGATATTTTTTACTGAATTAAGAGGATTTTTAAAAATGTGCTTCATTGTGTGCTCCTTTTGAGATTCCACCTATGCCCCCAGTGAAAAGCAAACTGAATAAATCCGTATTCTAAACTTTTTTCCTTGAAAGTAGGTTTAGAATTTAATTTTTTTCTTACGTTATCTGATAGTTACATTTGCTTTCTTGCGTATGTGCAGGCAAATGATTTTCCAGTTTTAAAACCAACCCAGATCACGAAAGTATTCTGGAAACTGGTGAGAGATGGCATCATAGTTTCCTGAGCCACTTGGAGAAATTTCCCATGTAAATTTGTAGCCTTCAAGAGTGAAGTTGGGGACAAAACCATACCTAGTACATATGCTGATGTATTTGAACCTTGGAGTATGGAGGACATCACCATGTCCTCAAAAAATAAATACAATAGAAGTCATATTTGAGGATGACCTGCCAAAGGATTGATTATCCTGGAAACATATTTTAAATGGTGCCGTTGGACAAACAGGCCACCCAAGGTATGTCAGGCTGGCAAGAAGATAAACAGAATTGATTGGTGAAGAATGGAGCCTGTAACTGGAGGCTGCAGGCTGGGGCTTTGAGTCTAGATGCATAGCGGGAGAACTTTGCCCCGCCCCTCACAGCTGGCCCAGCTCAGTTCCACATCTCTGAGTCTTCCTGCCAGAACTGGATGGTTCTTACGTCCTCAGCTGCAGAATGGAAACATGCACATTAGCCGCTGAGACAAAGGCAACTAGTCTAAACGCCTCTTAATTCCCTCAATACACGCAGTAAACCCGAAATGTCCAGCGGTGCTGTTGTCAAATAAATCTAAGAACTCTTAAGGGGTTCTGATGTGTGATAAGTTTATTTAGCCATAACTCATCTGAAGTTGTACTATTTTAGAATCTTGGGGAAGTGGAGGACGTTGAAAATGGAACAGGATACTCCTTAAATTAGGATAGAACAAAACCTATAAAAACCATGTGCCTTAGTTGTTGGCTGTTTCCTCAAAACTTAGGGCAATATATTTTTATATAAAATTGACATTTCTAACTTTAGTGAGAAATTGCTTAGCCTTTAAACTTTGGGCATTGATAGACTTAATTATGCTTTTCAACAAGATTTTTCCTATTTAATATTTCCGTTGAGAGCTTCCAGGAATCTCAATTTTTAATTCCACTACGGATTTACTGGTCTTGTGACTCTCTCTTTAGTATAAAGACTGTAGATTCATCCAACATTGTCTGCTCTTCTCAAATTTCAACAGTGCTTTAAGTCAAATAGAAAAATCCAAAAGGAAGTATAAATGGACACAATCATTTTAACGGTGTGGTAGGGCCAAGAGCCTGTACGTTTTATAATTTCTCCATGATTCTGACGGTGGGTAAGCAACTGCTATGAACCAGGATAAGCACTAATTTACCCCATAATCCAGTTAGACAATTGTTTGTGACATTGTATGACCGAAAAATAGCATCTGCCCAATAGATGCTATTTATAAAAGTAAACTGTTACAAATGGAGCTTAGTGTTAACCAGAACTTTATGAATAAGTAATGAAGCCTAATTTTCCGTTATTATAGCCATTGTTTAAAAATGCATGTCTGCCAGGACATTGTAATGATTTTGTGTTACTTAGGAGAACTTTGATGATTCTCTGCTTTTTATTTTTTTAATAATTACTTTATTACATCTTCATTAAGGTTTCTCTCCTCCTGTGCATCTGTAGACCTTCTGAAAAGTAAGCGACAAATGTAGTCGTTGCACTTTTCCTAACCGCCTCCGAGACTACTGAGCACTTCAGACACTTTTCATGTCACTTTTGCCCCGAAGCATCACCAGGCTGCCCTTTGATGTTCACGGGCAACCCTGTTAGCGTGATGGCTTATGGTTCCCGCACAAACTCTGTACAAAGGCACTGACTCTGGATGGAGCGTGGTCCCGTGCAGCAGGAGACACCAGCTCACAGAGGAGGGCTGTCTCTACCTGTCTGCTTTTAGGTTTGGCTCCTCCAAAGATTACACACCCCTGCCCTGGTACAACATTTGTATGGTTTGGAAGGATCATGCCCTTGGGTCCTTAAACCATGGGCTGGCAGGTGCTCACACCAGCACATTTTGCTATCTGGACATTTGTGGCCATTGTGAAACACCAGCTAGATTTAAGTGCAGACTCTGATATTCTGAAGAATCCAGCAGAAAAATATATAAACATTAGGGTTTCTTTAAAGCGTGAAGGGTAGCCCTCAAGTTACGCAGAAGCCTTTGTCCTCTTCTGGGGGGAGGTGCACTGAGGGCTTCTAGGAGCTTCTCAGCTGGATTTGCCATCCCTGGAAGGCCCACATGGAGGGTATTGAGTGGTGTGTGGTGGGTGTCTCCATGGGGGACAGTGTTTGGTGCTGACCAGAACACTGTGTGGCTGTCCCCATCCTGGCACCGCTGTCCTTTCACAGTCTATTGCAAGCTTGAGGCCCTTTTGTTTTGGGCCTTCTTGAGTTGGTCCACAAAATTAAGGCATTAGACATTTCCAAGTGGACTGAAGAAAGGAACTCTTAATTTCCATGGGAGCCATGTTTCACTGGTTCTCAAGAGTTTGAGATAAATCAATTGTCAAAATCCAGAGAGAAGAAAAAGCTACTAACACTCTACGGATTTGAGTCCTAAACTCAATTTATCTGGACATAGATGAGATTTTAACCTCTTTTGTTTTTGGGTTTGTTTTGTTTTGATTTATTTGTTTTTTAAGTTGTGGTAAAATATACATAACATAAAATTAACCATCTTAACCATTTTTAAATATCCAGTTCAATGGCATGAAGTACATTCACCATGTGCAGCTATCACCACCATCCATCTCCGCGACAGACCTTTTTCATCTTCTCCAACTGAAACTCTATAACCGTCATAAACACTGTCTCCCCACTTTCCCCTCCCCCTAGTCCCTGGCACCCACCATTCTACTTTCTGTCTCTATGAATCAGACTACCCCAGGTACCTCGTATAAGTGGAATCCTACAGTATTTGGCCTTTCATGAATGGCTTATTTCACTCAGTGTAATGTCATCCAGGTTCATCCATGTTAGAGATTTTTGACCTTTCTAAACCCGAGCCTCCAGATTGAGGACTGTCTGTCCCACCATTAGGTAGGTGTGGCTGGCCCGCTTCACAGGAACGTGGGAACTGGGTGGCATCGACGGGCCTGGCCAAGGAGCTATGCAGGGGGCCTCTGATTCAGTCTTGGAGAAGGCAGACGTGATAGGAAGAGCCAGCCACCTCCTTGTAACTATGGCCAAGGTCACGTGGTCTGCGTGGGCTGGTGGAAACGGGGTATAGACCCGAATGGAATGCCTTCTATTATGCATGCTTGACATTTTTTTGTATTAATCTTTTTTCTCTCTCATCTATAATATTCCCCACACACCACACTAAAGGGATATTCTAAGCATTAATTCTCCTGAAAAGCCTCATGCCCAATGTAAAAATATTTCACTGTCTCAGAAAAAGGCACTCTATATAAATGAAAAGCACTACTATTAGTAATGACAATAATGTTTCTGACATCCATTTGGGTATTCTATATGTTTTGATAGGATTACATAAATAATGAAATTGTATGCAAACTCTCTGAATGCAGAAGGCATTTTCTCCGAGGTGTACACTGCCTGGGCCTGGCACTGTGGTCCTCATTTTTCTTGAAGAGCTGCATATTCTTCAGGCTCGATGCAGACACGCTGCTATCCTTAATATTCTGTCCCCTGACTTCACCGAATGATCCTAAGAGTGGCTTCCCCAATGCCCGGGGCTTAATTCCCAGATATTTATTCTGTTGTAGGATGATTATCTTTTCCTGGATTTTCCCAGAAGCATTTATCTTTTCAACAGCAAGTATATTGAATGATTTTGTGTCATTTTCTTTAAAAAAGAAATTTAATTATTTAAAAACAAAAGTACTTACCAGAGCCTACCCACAGTACTCACAGCTTTGCTTACTGGAATGCATAAATTATGTGAAGGAATTACTCATTGTATCGCTAAACATACCTCCCATTTTCCTGGGCAGTCTATGAGGTGACATGTGGTCTTTTAAATTATTATTTTAAAGATAAAAGATAATGGAAGTATAGCATTAAATATATTTTGTAAAGGAGCCACGAGTGGGATTATTGAAAGATAGGAAAGACAAGTAGATGATCAGAAAGAGAATTACCTATAACTCATCAATAGTTAATTGTGTTGCTGATTATTTTGACTAGTCAACATTGTCTGCATTAAACATTTACTCTAATATCCAGAAAAATAAAACAAACAAATAAATATACATTTGGGAAAAAAAATACCTATAATCCTATCATCCCCAAACCAGTGTTTTCATTTTGCGTATACAATATGAATTTTCCCCGGGTGATACCAACTAGAAGTCCTAATAAGTCTTCAAAAGCAAAAGCAAGTTACCTTTCTAGAATCATTGGCCCCCGCTATACAGCTAAAAACCAGTCCCTTCTTATCTCTTCCTTTGGTTTCTAAGAGTGGGGAAATCCAGGAAAATTCTAGACTGTCCAGAATAAGTAACCAGGATCAAAAGGCTGACCCCATTAGAAAGTGACCAAGAGAGGCTAGCTGAATTGAGGGGCTGGGGTCAGGTCTCTTGGTTTGTCTGTAAGTGGAGGGCGTGCACCAGGCCGTTCCTCAAATATCTTGGGAGTTAAGGAATTCTGGGGCAAGTGGTCACAGCTTCTTAAAGGAGCCTCCTTGGACAGTCCCTGGAGTCTGGAAGGCCATGCATACATCCCCACCAGTGCCCCTTGGCGTTTTGCTTGCAGAGGTACGTGGTTAAGAATCTGTCTTCTCCTGCTGATCCTCTGGGCGTGCTCAACAGTCACAAAGGGCCGATTTTCAGCCTTTGAGATGACACCACGCTCTTCTTCCTGTCTTCCCACTCTCTCCTGTTCTCCTTCACCAGCTCCCGGGGCTATCCTTCAGTCTCCACAAGATCCCTTGTGTTTCGAAATTAGACATTTTCTTGGCTCAAGTTTGTCTCTCCACAGGTGGTCTCTCAAACAGCGCACCCCCTGTAGCTGTCTCCCCACCTTGGCCACCACGCCACTGGGCCCACTCTTTATCCAGATTCCCACCAGATAATGCCCATCAGATAGCACCTTTGCTGAAAAATCCAAAAATCATCACTCTTCCTGCATTAATCAGACAATGCCCTTCGTGTTCAACTTTGCAATTTAAGTCCCCGTCTTGTCCCATAGAATTATTGCCGATTGATCTCTGTAGAAATGTCTGGGTTTTCTGCATTATTAATGACATGCAAGGCTTTTGACAAGCCTTCCTTTGGTGCAGTTTGCTCTGACAGTGACTATGGAAGTGCCAGAGTCAGGGCCACCCTCTGTCTGAATTATCGGAGACTTTGGTTTAATAGAGAAAAAGAGATGGATGCTGCACCTTGATCTTTTCCTCTGGAGAAGCTTCCCAACTCCATTAAATTGGCAGTGGCTATCTGGAGCTCGGTTTTGAGAAGAACTGTGAGACTATATCTGCACTTGATTGAAAGAGTACTGGGACTGATTAGCAGTGTCTGCAGTGGGTGGAGGATTAGGACGAATACACACTGCCTATCTGCCATGGGTTCTGAGTTCATCCTATCCCAGAAGAGTTGACCTTGAAGATATTAGTGTCAGGTGATTTTAACATAAGAAGAAAGGTGCAGTTTCAATGGGAGTGCCAAAGGAATTGTTCTACACGGGCAATGAGTGGTTTGGAAGTCACCTTTTCTCAACTCAGTATCTTGACTCCATTCGACCACAAAAAAAGAATCTGATCATGGCGACTCGTGTATCATGGCTCATGTGTTACCTCTATTTCTTATTGCTGCTTCTTTGACACCCTATTGAGAATGCGAGGCTCCCCTTTTAGACTGGGCCTGGGGCTTCCCGTCAGTGATTTTCAGTTTATTAGATCCATCAAGGAGCAGAGAAGAGCACAAGGCTGCCTGGAAACCTAAGGCAGTCAGAAAAGCAACAACCATCTCTGCTCTGGAATTTCCAGCTTTGTCTGGTTCTGCTCCCACATCTAGGAGGACACTGTTTTCCTTACCCTTCCTTGCCTGGCAGATGCCTGGGCATGGGTGAGACCAGAATGGTTTTGACTCACAAGTCTAGTAGGGGAGGAGGGAAGGATGAACTGCCAGGTCCTGGAGATTGGAGGTGGAGGGGCCCTTATTGAAGGTGCTCTGTGCTGGGTACTGGACTGGGGGCTCCTATGTAGGGGCCAATAGATAAGCCTATGAAATGGGTGTTGGTATGGGAGACTGGGACCCAGCAGGTGTCACCTGCCCAAGGTCACACTGCTAGTGAGTGGCAGAGACCAAGTTGAAATCTGTGTGTTTACAAGGTCCCTACAGTGGAAACGCGACCTGCTGCCTCCCAGCAGCTGAGACGGGAGGGACACATTGCCAAATCCTCCAGCCTCCTACAACCTTACTTTCTAGTGAAAAGTTATTAAACCTACTGGGATGGTAGGAGAGGTTGTCTTTGTGTGCATTTCTGGGAAGGTTGAGTTGCTTTATCCCCTACAAGGTCATCTAGGACGTTTTTATCCCCAAGGTCAGTAGATCTTTCCTCCAGAGATTAGGATTCTGCCTGGCTTCTGCCCGCCCTCTGGGTGGCTGGCTGTGCCAACAGAAATGCCAGCTGCAGCTAGAAGGACGGGTGCTCCATCCGAGAAAAGCGCGAGGACGCGCATTTCTTTTCTCGTATGGTTCCTCCCCTCCATAACGAGAAAAAGCTAATTAACGCGTGATGGCAACCAGGCTGTAATATCTGCCAGTTCCCTTGTGCGGGATCCTCTTTAGCATTCTCTCCGCCTCCCTCCTCAACAATAAATTCCGATTAGTGTTTGGGAGAGAGCAGTATCCAGTTCAGAAGGATCTGTCCCCTCAGTGAGCCTCAGGGCAGGGGGAGAGACCACCTGCACCTTTTTTGTCACCTAGCACCCTAGTGGCTCTTCGTAAATATTTGTCCTTACTCATATATGTATAGTTATTCCCATAAAGATGCAATTGATTGTCTCCTTAAGATAAAATACATCAAAGGACATTTCAAAGTATAGATACTCATTATAATGAAAACAGAGGGAAAATGCTCGTGATATAGCATTAGGTGGAAAATGAAGGAAGGGAAATCCTGAGATTCTAATGATGGAAGAAATTACTAAAATATGTGTTAACATACACATACAGAAAAAAGACTGAGATGTTACTAATCTCTAAGTGGCATAATTATGATTTTTTTAAATGTTTTATATTGTCAGAGTTTTCTGAAGTATTGATGACTCAAGTCAGAAAAACAAGTGTTTTCAAACATGGGAGAGGGTAATTTACAAATACGCGTTTCGTGATCACATAGTTCTATTGAGTTACTTCTGGAATGATTTTTTTCAAAGTTAATGCCTAATGCAAAAGGGATTTTTGATGGTTTAAAATTAATATGACTTGATGTTTAGCCTATACATTGGGGTTCTTGAACCTAACATGGAGAAACTGGACTAGATATGCTGTATTAAAAAAAAAGTTAAAGAAAATGAAAATTCTGGCTGCTTTGTTTTGGCTGGGGGATTCTTTTTCCAGGTGACACTCATGTTACTGTTTTGAACCCAGGATACTGTGCTGCATATTTGCCAGGGGTTGCAGAATTCAGATCTGGCTTTGCAGGAATTTCTGTGTCCTTGAGGACAAGCCATTAACCTTCCTGGGTCCTTGAATGTCTTCATCTCCTGCCAGCTGACACCAGTTCACCTCATCAGAAAGGGAGTTTCATTGAGGTTCAAGTGAGAGGAGACTTAAAATAAGCCCACTGGCCCCACAGGAAGCCACAGGGCAGGCAAGCCCAGGAATGACTGGGGGGGCTTCCTCCTGGAGTGGCCACCCAGAACGGGAGGAGATATATCTGCCCACAATAAAGACAGATTAGAGCTGGCTGGGCCTCAGGCACCATCCCCCTGCTCATGACTGTGTCCATGGTCAAGGTATCCAGTTTCCCTGTTGCCAGGTGCTGCAACTGGCATGAGTTTTGCCATCCTCCCATAGGACTCTTGATTCAACATGTTACAAAGCACCATTGTTCCGTGTGCCATCTTTCTGAGAAGAATGCCTGGGAGAATGGAGAGAGGCTTTAATCAGGTGACCAGGTGGGCCAGGGGTCCTAGTTCCAGTGACTCTGGCCTCAGGTTCCTCACCTTGTTCTCTCCTCTCTCTGGACCTTTGTCCATGCTGTTCCTTCTCTGCCTGGAATACCCTTTCCTCCATTCATCATCTGATTCACTTCTACCAGTCCTTCCAAACTTGGCTCACAGATCACTTCTTCAGGACGCCACACTTGATAGACTCATAGGCTGTGCTCCACACCATCCTTGGTCATATTGGGGATTTTTTTCTGATTACAGAAAGTAACTTAGCCAGTGCTTCTCCAGCTGGTTTGCCCAGGGAAGGGGCCAGGCTGCATCCATGGATGAAGCATGGGCTTCAGGGTCTGAGGGACAATGGTGTGGATCCAGACACCACTAATTACCAGTAGATTATCAGTTAAGTATATTTCACCTTTCTGGGCCTCAGTCTTCTATCTGTAACAGAATTATGGCGAGGATGCAATGCACTGATACACATAATACATCACGTACATCATAATGTAATGTAACCCACCCAATAGTGTCTAACACAGTGTAAATATTGGCCCCATGGTCTTGCCCCAACTTAAAGAAAAAGGTGGAAATCTTCCTTATGTGTAATGTCTCTTAATTCTTTACTTTCTTCCTTTGCAAGGTCCATCATTTCCCCTCCACCCTTACTCCATTGTCCTATTTGTCACCTCCTATCGGCTCTCACCCCCTCTAGGTGAATGCCTACTCCCCACTGGAAGGATTCTGCCCAGCACTCCTCTTGCAAGTCCCCTGAGTGTATCCTGTCCTGTCCAGACCCAATCCCTCTGGGGTCCCAGTGTCCCATTAGGGACCTAGGCAATGCAGCAGGGATCAGCTCCTTAGTTCCGCAGACACAGTTGGCTGGTTGGGGGAGCCAGAGAGGGCTGAGGACTCCCAGGGTGAAGGAGATGCTGGTACCTGGGAGCAGAGGATCGGAACTTCAAGTGACTGCTGTCAGAAACAGGCCACCAAGAGCAATCCCAACTCAGAAAGGCAGACTCCATCGCTGTAGATGGCAAGGGAACGAAGCAATTCAGGACTAGACCTTAGATTTGAATCCAGGGCTTGAGTTTGTGTTTTGCTTTTTTCATTCCAAATAGCTTTGCTCTAGTTTCCAGCCAAAATTCATGCAAATATTCCAAAAGTGATAAATAGCAGACTTTTAAGCTCTGCTTCCCCTCCACTTTCTCGTACACATTTAGAGAACCTAGGGGAGCCCAGTAATTGTTTTCCCCTCTCATAAGTACCTTGGTGGTTTCTTTTATGGAAATAAATGGACATTCACCCAGGTTCTTTCTGCAAAATGGATGTGCATTATGTGCCTCTCCCATCCTGGCCTTTGTCTTCCAGAAAGTATGGGAAGGATTAATTCACTGCCTACCTACTGCGTGCCAGGTGCCTTCACCTGCCTCCTCTTGGGTAACCTGCAGGCACAGTTTCCTCCACCTGTATCCAGGTAGAGGCTCAGATCCACTCAGTGACTTACCCACGGTCATGTCGTGACTGGAGGGCAGAGCTGAGTTGCTGGCAAAGCCTATCCTCTCCTACACTCTCCTCAAAGTGGAGACTTTACCACCGTTTCTGCATCACGTCATGGGTGGAAATGCACTCCCTGTCCGACCTTTTGGCCGGGAACATGGAAGTTCTTTGACTCTGTTGCCTAGCGGAGCCCAGAGCTGGCCCTCTTTCCCAATCAATGCATATCATTTTGCCAAGAGGCAGAGTCTGCTGCTGGAGAGATTGATTCTCTGGTTATTTATCTTCCTCTGCCCAGTGTAAATTGGTCAGCCTGATCCTATTCGCATGATAAAAATCGTAATGTCTCAAATTACTTACTCAATAAAATGTGGGTTTGTCTATTATTAGTGATCATTAGGGTTATAATGCAGCATGGAAATTTGGAGCAAATTAACTACATATGCAAGCTGTTGGGCTCATGTGCAGTTAATCATAGGCACGCAGTTCCAGTGGGCAGAAGGTTTTGCAAGAATCATTTCACAGAAATTTGTGAGCGGGAAACTGAATACCCAGATTTTTTTCTCCTTCTGTTCCCCCTTAATCTGAATTTCTCAAATGCATGTTTATCTAATATAAAGGTGAACCATGCAAGTACACACACACAAAAAAGAGCACAGAATTAGAGTTCAAATTAAAATAGCTTTTAATACTTCCATTCGTATGTCTCTGGGTTTTCAAATGATAAATCCAAATTCCATGATGAGCAAACACCTATGGACCCCCTGATTTTCTCATCCGTCTTGCCTGTCTGCTAAGATTTACTCTCAGTCTTTTCTTTTGAGCCTTTCTGCTCAATGATGTAACGGGACAAGCTCTACTGTTATAAAGACGTTTCCCATCATACCTGGGCACAGCCATTTCCTCTGTGGCAGATGCTTCCTGAGCACGTGGGCAGGTGAGAGGAGCTGACTTCGGCTCCTTGGGTGTGAACATGAGAGAGATGCAGCTTTGAATGGCAACGTAAGTTTTTTTTTTTTTTTTAAAAAAAAGCTATGTATAATCTGTTTCCTGTGAGGGTGCCAGGAAACTTGACAATGAACTTTGTGAATTAAAGCTACCGGATGAATAGAGGTGGTAGCATGGTGGTGGAAATTAGAAGTTTTTTAAAAAAATTTTTTTGGTTTATGCAGTTTTCCTCCAAGGAATTTGACTAGTTCTTTGTGGATTCTGAGAGCAAAACTAAGACCAAGGGTGAGGGTTAGAGTCAGGTCTGAACCTAACTCAAAATAGATTTAGGGAGAAAAAGGGACTATATTAGATCAGAAGCTGTCAAGTACTAGGGTAGGTCTGACTTAAGGCATAGCTGGATCCAGGTGCTTAAACAATATCATCAGGTAACTCTCTCCGCTTGTCAATTTTTATTTCTTCTGTGTTAGCTTTATTCTAAGAAATGCTGTCCCTGCGCAGCAGCCCTTGGGTTACCTCCTACTGAGATGTACAGAGCAAATTCTGGAAACAGAGTACCCTCCGGCCACTACTACCAATAGTTTCACTAAAAGGACAAGGCTGCCACTCATCGCCTCTGCATGGACCAGTCTGGTCACTTGTCCCCCCAGTCACTGTGGCCAGGGGCTGTGAAACTCCCATTGGCAGGTCTGAGTTACGTTTCACCCTTGGAGCCAGCAAGTGGCATCACCCCCACCCAAACCTGTTGCAGTGAGGGGCAGCCCCCAAAGGGATGCACAAACAGCTCTCTTGAACCTCCTCTGGGAGTTACCATGTGTATGAATTTCCTATGGCTGCTGTAACAAATGACCACAGACTTAGTGGCTTAAAATAACTCAAAATTATTCTCGTACAGTTCTGGAAGTCAGAAGTTTTCAAATCAAGTGTCTTCAGGACTGGTTTCTTCTGGCAAGTCTAGGGCAGAATCCATTCCTTGCCTTTCTAGCTTCTAAAGGGCACCTGCATTCCTTGGCTTGTGACCCCTTCCTCCATCTTCAAAGCCTATCACTCCAACCTCTGCTTCTCTCACCATATCTCCTCTTTCTTCTCTCTGCTTCTGTTATCACACTGCCTTCTCCGACTCTGCCTTCCTTCCTCTTATAAGGACCTTTGTGATGACACTGGGTCCACTCAGATCACCCAGGATAACCTCTTCAACTCAAGGTCCTTAACTTAATCACATCTGCAAAGTCCCCCTTGCCGTGTAATGGAATATATTCCCAGGTTCCCAGCATTAGGGTGTGGACATTTTGGGAGGGGGCATTGTTCTGTCCAGCACACCATCCATGTGTAGAAATGTGGCATAGCTCTTTCATCACAAGTGTGAATCTCCTTTCAAAAGGGCATGTGATGGTGTGGAAGGCACCCGCCCCTGGAGACCTGCAGATGTGAGGTGTGGCCCTCAGCCCACCTCTAATTTTGTCACCTGAAACTGTTTAACCTCTGTCTATTTCAGCTTCTTCAACTATAAAAAGAAAGTGTTTGTAGATGATGTCTAAGATGCCTCTTTAAGCCTAAAATTCTAGCATTTCTTATCTAAATGGCCCTGGATTTGTTTCCTAGGGCTGCGGCAATGAAGTGTCACAAACTGTATGGCTTAAACAGCAGAAATGTTTTCTCGTCGTTTTGGAGGCTACAAGTCCGAAGTCAATACCCACTCTGAAGCCTCAGGGGCAGAATCCTTCCTTTCCTCTTCCTAGGTTCCGGTGGTTCCCAGCAATCCTTGACATTCCTTTCTTTGTAGACCCGTCACTCCACTATGTCTCTGTCATCCCATGGCCTTCTCCCTTGTGTCTCTGTTTCTGTGTCTCTTCTCCGCTTCTTATAAGACACCAGTCCTATTAAACTTAGGGCCCACCCTGGTCTTAACTAATTTCGTATCTCCAAAAGAAAATCCCATTTCTGAATAAAGCTTTATTCTGAAGTTCTGGGAAGGACTCGAATTTGAAGGAGATACTATTCAACCCAGTACAACCCAGACTCCCACAGATGTGAATTGCTGCCACAATTAAGAGAATGAAAGGGATTAGAAACAAGAGAGAGAACCTGGTGACTTTCTCCTAAGCCAGCCCTGATTCCTTTTGTGATTGGCCATCTGCTTTTGTGGACACAGATGCAAGGTAGCAATGCAGAGCAGCTATACTCCAGGTACTTGGTGATGTTTGGTGACAGTCTGATTGACTGCATGTGTATGATGCCAGAACACAGTGTGACCATAACATCAGCAGATTTGCACTCCTGCATAAATGAGGGGGAAAAGATCTGACAACTCAGTGATTCAGATTCACAGACTCTGTATTTAGAGCCAGAATGTATGGGAACCATCACTTAATTCAGTATCTCCTATCTACAAAGAGTTGCAGATAGAAGTCACTTACAAAATATCTGAATAGACAGTACCCCTGAAGACATCAGTCCTGTGCTCGGGGTGGCTGTAGACTGGTCTCCCTCTGCTCCCTAAAGGACCAGGAACTCATGTCTTCAAGGGCATCAGGAAAAGACATGGAGTCAAGGGCCTCAGATTGCAGACATGGAGAATCATCGTTTATTTCACAGAGCATGGAGAAGCTTCTTTGGAAAAGCTGGTCTTCAAATTTCTATTTTTGAATGCGAGGGCAGGCCAAGAGAGAGCTGACCTATCTAGGGCTTGGAGGTTGTGTTTTTACCTGCGAAAAGTGATCCTGAACCTCTCCATCCTTGCAAAGCCAGATGGAAGCCCTGAGCCGCCAGCCCCTCCAGCCCCACACACATGCCGTGCACCTGGACCGCCACTCTACCTGTTTACAAATTACCCCCATTTTCTGCTTGGTTCAGCAGCAACTGTTCACCATCCCCCGTGATGTAATTAGGCCTTCGGAGTTCATGTGTGTCTATGATGAGCTCTCCTGTGTTTTGTCTTGGTGCTTCATTTCTGTAGCAGTAATCATATATATATATTAAAATTTGGTATCAATTGTTAGGCTAAATTATGCACAGTGGGCCATCCTAACCTGCCATTAACATAACGTATGCTAAACAATGTGTTGGGTTTTCTTCTTTTTTTCTGGTAATTATACTCTAAAGCATCAATTGCTTATTTGAGTAAGTTAAACTTTGAGGTTTTCCTTGTTTCTTCAAACTTTCAAATTGTTTTGGCTGCCACGGATGCAGACAAAGCACTCCTTCTGCCACTGGTAGAGGTAGCCTCGGTATTTCCTTCCTGAGAAATCCAAGATCCACTTAGTGGTCACCAGCATTGCAGCTGTCCTGATGTTTGGGGCTAAGCTGGAGTTTGGCACGTCGCCACCATTACCCCCAAACCAAGGGGCCCCTGGCCTTGGTGCAGACATGGGAGTCAAACCCAGGTGTCTGCTGGATTCCTAAAGCATCCATGCTCTGGGCAAATATGCTCTGATCCCCTATAAGGTGGCAGGTGCTGTTATCCCTTCAGGAGATCAAAAGTGACCAAAACGATTAAAATTTCTGTCCTCTGAGGGTTTATAATGCAAGGGTCAGCAAACTGTTCCTGTAAAGGACTAGATAGTAAACATTTGAGGCTTTGTGCACCATATGGTCTCTGTTGCAACCACTGTAACATGAAAGCAGCTATGGACAATACATAAGTGACTGGGCGTGGAAGTGTGCCAGTAAAACTTTATTTATAAAAACAGGCAGAGGGCCAGAGTTTGCTGACCCCTAGTCTAGTGGGTTGAGGCAGAGAATATACACAAATAATTTAGTTTTTTTAAGCCAAAGGGTAATTTTAGACTGTGGCAAGTGATAAGATGGAAGCATTGTGATGGAAGCAGCACTTGCCAACTTTTTCACACCAGGGAACACACAGGAAATTTGTTCAGCACACTGAGTTAAATGGATGAGGCTGCTCGGGGATGGCACCTGGAAGATCCGATACACTGAAGGGAATCAATATCATGGCACGTTGGTAACCCATTTGCAGCTCACCTGGGACATTCCATAGTGACCAGGGAGGCCAAGTTTAGATGGCATAGTTGGGGGGTTTCTCCTGGATTACATTTGAGTTGAAATGTAAATAATGAGCAGTAGTCAGCCCTGGGGAAGCGTGTAGGGTGGTAAGAGTGCTCCATTAAGGGGGCACTGTACTCCAAGACAAGAATAAGCATATCATGTGTGGAACTGAAAAGAGGCCAGTGGGGTTGAAAAGAGCAGAGAGCTCCTTGGAACTTTGGAATGAGATGAGGTTAAACAGGTTACCTGAGCTTAGAAAATGCATCATAGGCCAACGTCGTGGTTGCTATGGCTGCGTAACAAAGCGTGTCTCAAGTCAGTGGGTTATAGCAATAAGTTATATTACTCCAGTGTCTGTGGGGCTCAGCAGAACGAGGCTGGGCTTGGCTGCACTGTTCTGCTGGAGAACTTCCTCCTGTGTCTGTGGATTGGTTGTTTTGCTCACGCATTCTTGTGTCAACTGGGGCTTCTGCCCTAGGCTGGACATGGATGGGGTACCTTAGGTGGGGTGATACTCCTCCATGTGTCTCTCATCCTCCTGGGATCAGCAGGGCTAGACCAGGTGTGAATTTTTCATGGCAGTGGCAGAAGCACAAGAAAACGAGTCGAAATACATAAAGCCTCTTGAGGTCTACACTCAGAATGGGCATACCCATGCTCTCTACCACATTCCATTGCCCAAAACAAGCCACATGGGTGAACTCAGAGAGGTAGGCCACTGCAGACTTACAGAGCAAAGGGCACGGATCCAGGGAGAATGAAGAATGGGGATCCCAGCAAGACCTTTTGCTTGTATAGTGTTTGAATTGGATAAGAAGTTGTTGAAGGCTTTACAGAACATGAGAGATGTCATTTGGTTTACAAAGGAAAAACTATTAATATAGCAAAACATGTGAAGGAGACTAGATTAGGGGGTTAAGGGTAAGAGAGGAAGTGGGAGGATTAGGGTGGGCTGAACCTGTTGAAGGCCCAGAGCCTCTCGTACACCTTTAGGAAACACAAGATGAATTGTTAAGCTTCTCCTGCTGGGCTTTACCAGGTGAGCTGACAGTTATCACCTGTATCCATCAATGTAAGTCCCATAAAAGCAAAGCAGTTGAGGACAAATGAGAAATTACAGCCCAGATTAGCAGCCTTGAACGTTCCCCGTGAACACAGAACACTTACCCAAATCTCACATCATAGCCCTTCACCAGTTATTGCTAATAGCAGGACTATTCCCAAGGAAGCTGTAGTGATTGTACTTATCATCACAACAATCTAATAAATAGGTGTGAATTCCAGCCCTGCTGGGTGAGTGTTTCATGCCAATCAGTTAATATATGTGTGGCTTGAAGTTTGAGCCCATTGGGAAGAAAACGTGTTTTTAGAAGAATAAGTGTTAGTTTACTGTGGGAAAGGAAGATTTTCTTGGGAAATGGGGTCACCAAAGATTTCTGTATTTTGTGTGGGAGAGTATAATAAAACCTAAGTACATAGTGTCTTAAATACAATAAAATCCAAAGCAGGTGTTCTGATCAGCAAGACGCTCCCTTCCAAGTGGTGATTGAGGGACCCAGGCTCCTTCCACACTGTAGCTTCACCATGATCAACAAAGACCTTTGGAAGTTTGCCACATTATTCAATCCAGGAGAAAGATCATGCAATCTCATGCTTGTCAGCTTCATTGGCCCAGGCCTTGAAGCGGCAAAAGTTACTTCCTTTCATATTTCACTGGCTACAGCTCAGTCACATGACAATGCCTAACTGCAAGGGAGGCTGGGAAATGTAGTTTGCCTGTGTCCCGGAAGGAGAAGAAACAGGCTTAGTGAACAGCTGGCGAGTCTCCACTACAAATTCCTTTAATGCCATCCTCTCATTCTAGCAGTTGAATGATTTGTTCTGAGTTTCACTTCTCTACAAGGGGATAATCATAATGAGAGTTAGAATTTATTGAGTGCTTTTCATGAGCTAGGTGCTGCGTATATGTTCTCTCAAGTAAATCTCCAGGTAGCTGTGAAGAATGCACTATGTTATTCCCATTTTACAGATAAGGGAATAGAGGGTAGAGAGATTGAGTTCCTTTTATCATCTGTTTAATGGGGAAGACGTTAGTACCTGTCTTACAAGAAGAAGCAACTGGATTGCTTTTTCTGTTTTATCTACAGCAACTAGTTTGGGAGGCCAGAGTGTTTTATTATTGCACACATACATAATTACAAAGTCTTTAGGTGTTTTTCCTACATAAATTTATGTTGAGATTTAATTTCCACCAATTAGAACCCAAATGAAGCCGTTTTAATGTGATTCATACACCACGGAAACGTGGCTCTGCTCCTCAGTGCACACATAAGGAAACAATATCGAAGTGAATTTTAAGTACCTAAAGTTGTGTTAGACTGTGAACGAATATCCAATTCAATTTGTAGGAAACTTTAGATTAATTAGGTTTATAATTTGCACAGTAAGATAATGTAAATGCGTTGCTACTGCTTGACTTTTCGCTTAATCCTCTGAGTGGATGTTTAATCTTTTTAATATTAGAATTAAAGCAACTTGGAAGATATGAATATTAATCTAATTATGTTTCAATCACTTTAATTTCTTTAATGTTTTAAATAACAAAACAACTTTCCAAATTGGTTTAGGTTGGGGAGCCCTTTTAGAGGATTTTGCGTCTCATCAATAAGTGCAATTTAAAGGTTGCAGGCTTGGGAGGTGCCACCTTAAGTTTACAGTTATGCAAATGGAAACCATTAATCCCGCAGCCTGGGCGATCTGACTTGCAAGGTGTGCTTCAGAAATTTGCAGCTTCTCCTTGAGGAGGAAGAGTTTGCCAGCATGAAAACTCCAGTAAGCAAATAGCTTTGTGGCCTTCCAGCCGTACAGAGTGAGAGCTTTCGAAGAATCAGTGATCAGTTAGAGCGTGGGGAATTTTCCTCCTTTTTCTGCTCTTCTTCTGTTAAGGAGGGGAGAGAAATCAGAGCAGGACGTGAGCAGTGCCTGCAAATTTTATTACCTCATTATAATTGATACCTGCTCTTGGAGCCAATAAAAGAAGCTGTATTCGGCACTAGCTGGATAAAATGTTTAATGTTTTAGGCTGTCAATGTTAGCTGTGGTTAGGCTGACATACTTATGAGCTGCATGTATATATAGTTCTTTACCCACAAAAGCATGCTGCAGCGGGGCGTCTTTCAGAGATAATAAAAGGGTTCATCAAGTGTCTATATGATAGCTACTTAAATCGCTGTTGTTTTAGTTAGGACTGCAAAACATATCCCCTGGCTATCTCAGTTCCTCATCTTTCTTGGCATTTCAGGAATTTCAGCCTTTTGTACAGACTATTCAGTTGCTTCCTAAAGAGGGGGGAAAAGCCTTTTGGTATGATTTCTATTTCAAGATGACAATAAGGAGAAGCATTTCCAAAGGGCGGCCACTGGACTCTCAGATTTGATCAGCAGAATACATTATTTTCTGGAACTAATTACAGATTTTAAAAGGGTAGTGGAAAATTAACCAAAGAATTTGTTATAAAATGCAGTAGTGTATTCCACAGCGAGAAACAATTCTAACAAATGTCAAGTGAGATTTTCCATATTTTGAGAGTTTATGCGTGAGATGTTTCTATTTACCTAAAGGTTAGTGAAATGCCCTGACAACGGCTTTCCCATGGAGTTTATGTATATCATCAGAGATCTAAAATGGCAGAAATGTCCAACATTAACCAGTGAATATAAAGCTAAAATAGTCAGTATGTTACCACACAAAGGGCACGGTCTGCTCGCCATTGATAGCTATCAGCATAGACTCTCCGTATGGGGGGGTCATCGCGTTCCTAAGGAACTCAAAAGGACAAAGTTATCGTCTTACCGCAGCTGGGAGGTATATGCACTAGCAGGGGTCATAAAATCTGCAGAGCAGGTGGATCTCCTGGAGGGTGCAGATCCAACTGGGTTAGTTAGTCAGAGGTCATTCAAAGTTACGACATGGTCTATTTTCTACAATATGGCTTCCCTTATGTCAAGTTTGTGTTGAGCTGGTTTCAAGTATAAGATACAATGGGTAGAAGAAAAAAAAAATCCTTTCTCAGATGTGCACCATTTAGTTGAATAAAGCCAACAATAACAAGACTACCACCGCACTGGCTATTTCTCCGTTATTTTGGTTTATTCTGTTTCTTTACGCTTTCTGGTTAACTTTGTACATTAGCTGAGAATGTTGTGATAGATTAAAGAGAAATGCAGTTTTTACTATCCCGCCCTCCTCCACATTGTGAGGGAGAGTTGCGTTCTTCTCCCCTTGAATCTAGGCTGCCCTTAGTGGCTTGCTTGACCAATATAATGTGGCAGAAATGATGCTCTGAGACTTCCAAGGCTGTGTCATAAAAAGCCTTACAGCTTCCTCCCAGGTATCTTGGAATACCTGCTCTTGGAGCTCTCAGCCACCATGTAAGAAGCCTGACTACCCTGAGGCCGCCATATTGAGGGAAGCCCAAGCTAACCATGTGGAAAGGCCTTGTGGAGAGTGAGATTCTTAGCCAGGCTCCATCCATAAGGAATCATTCCAGTTAAGGCCCCAGATACTGGGGAGCAGAGATAAGTCACTTCCCATCCACCACTCCAAGAACATGACCAACTGCAGATTGATGGGCAAAATAAACAATTGCTATTGTTTTAAGACATTGTGTTTTGGGTTGTTTCTTACAGAAGAATAGACAACCAGAGGAAACACCCAAGGGCAAGTCATTATGAATAGCGAATTTAGTTTTTCTATGTGGCCCATGAAATTAGTCTCTTTATTTTTTGGTACTACCAGGTATCTGTAGCAACCCAAAGATTTCTCCTTTCCCAAAACTCAAAGTGAGTCAAACTCCTCAGGCTTGTGGATGTTGAGAACCAAGCTTTGCTTTTTATATCCTTTATATTCTCTTTATGGATTTCCCTTTGGAAGCAGGGACTTTTCATCTCCCAGATGTAAATTTCTCGTAAATATTTGGGCTCCATTTTGGAAATTCTTCCATTCTCTGATCTGTTGCCTAATCTTCTGTTTAGCAAATATTTTCCATGAAATAAAGGCTTTAATTGTAGAATTACTAATTTGAATAGCATAGTTTAGCATAGCTCAGCTTGTAAAAATCCCACTATCCCCATTAATTCCTCATCTTGGATTTGTCACTTGAACCATTACTTCAGTCCAGGGTTTCTCAACCTAGACACTACCAACATTTGGGGCTGGATCATTCTTTGTGGTGGGGGCTGTTCTGTGTGTTGTAGGATGTTGAGCAGCATCCTGGCCTCTACCCATTAGATCCCAGGACCCCCTCTTGGGACACCCCAAAATGTCTCTAGACATTGCCAGATCCCTCTCCCTTGACTCTCTTGGCTGTGATAACTCTTCCCTATTACCCCACTCCTTTGACTCAACAAATCTTTCTGGCTAAGTTTTTATGACCTTGAAAATATGGGAGGATTGAACTTGATTTTCTTTAAAGGAAAAATGTCTACTTCCTCCCCAATGCCATAGGAATAGTTCAAAGCTAACAACCGCCTTTCAGATGGGCTGGGCACTTCCAGCCTCTAAAAAGTGGGGCTAAAATTCAAGAGAGTATAGTAGAGTGTTTATAAGGACCGGGTGTTGATTACTTCTCACTGTTGAAAATATCATTGTCAATCTCATCATTCAACATTACAAATATGAAGGAGAAATATGAAGGATTCTAGAAAAAGGCAGAAGTGATTTTTGCAGCCATGGGGCTGAAGTGAAGAGCTTAACCCACTAATCTGTTATGACTGTTCAGGGAGTGCTGGAGCTGGTTCTCTGACGCACTGAGAGTACTTCAGAGGGAGTGTGAAGCGGCATTATAGTTCTGTTTTTAATGGTGGAGGCGAGAATTGCCTGGATCTCTTTCAGAGTACATCGCCAGTCTTCCCTGTTTTCGCCAGCCGCTCACCCCAGCATGGGGGCATGAATTGGAGTGGAAATCAACGGACTAGCGTTTCGATGCAATTGCCCCAAATTATCAGAGAGAAAAGAAGACCACTGTAATTCACCAGCCATAGCATTTTTACCAACTGTTTTTGCTAAGCATTAGTTTACTGTAATGTGTTCAATTCTCGGGTCCCTTCTCATCAGAATTTTTCTATAAACACCATTATTACTGCTGTTGTGTTTTCTGTGGCTGAACTGAACTGAATTTGGAGATTTGACCCACGTTAACTCCCTCATCTCCTTCAGGTAGTTGGTGAATCTTTGGGAGCATAAATCAAAGTCCTTGGATCTTTGAAGAACAAATTGGTTTTTTGGCAAGTTTCTGCTAAATGAGGACCACGGGAAGCAGCCTGCTCAGGTGTTATAGGGTAATCCATGGTTTACATTCCCAGGGAGCTCAGACTAGGTGAGGCAGAAGACACTGTGCTCAAAACTTGGAGTAAGGGTCAGGAGTAAGACCTGGCCTTGTATCCCAGCTCTGCCCTGTCCCAGCTCTGCGGTCTTGACAGGTTGCACTAAGCCTTGTTTCCTCACCTGTTTTATGAGCTGAATTTTCCTTCTTTCCATGTCCTTAATGTGGCATGGATATCTCTCCACATTATTAGAAATACAGAGACATCATCATTATAAATGGCTGGATCATTCAAATTGCTTTTTGCATCTGCCTCCTCTCTGGCTCTTATTCATTTTCATGATGCTATTCGCATAGTGATGGCAAATCTCATCCTGCAAAAATGTGACTTTTGAAAACATCTCTCTTTCTCACACTAATCTGTGAGCTTAGCCAGGGTGGAAATATATCTGATTAATTTTTTTATTACTTCTCTTCCCTTGGCACAGTTCCAGGATACAGTAAGTACCTGGATATAGAGCGCCCCCCAGACATAGGTGGTGCCCCCCTTACAAGCTGTGTGATGCTGGGCAATTTACTTCTCATCACTAAGCCTCTGTTTTGTCCATATAAAATGGGAGAAAACAATAATTCCTAGTTTCCAAGGTTGCTGTGAGGAGAAAACAAGTTGCACTTAGTATCATGTTTGACTCAATAAATGTTGACTCTTCTGAATTGTGTGATTATTGTTACATTTACTGTTCACTGAAAATGCCTGATGGGTGTACTGAGGGAGGGAGGGAAGGAAGGGAGGAAGGGAGGGACGAAGATTATCAGTTTTGATACATGGAATTAAAAATTCACCTCTCTTCATGGTGAATGAAAATAACTTTACATTTATGAATTTGGCCTGATCCCTGGAGGGAAAATTGCCCTTGGGCATAAGATTTATGTAATCAATTGGCTAGATCTTATTTTGGCCGAGCTTAACTTCCATCTCTGGGTTTACCCACCAGTATGTCTGGGCACACTAGGAGACATCCAGATTTGGGGCCAGATATACAGATCCCAAAGAATAATGAATGCAGACCAGCCTTTGCCACCCCAATCTGATGGAAGATCACAGGGAAAGTTGCCAGCTTTTGCAAATGAAAATACCGGACACCAAGTGAAATTCGAATTTCAGATATACAATAGAGCACTTTTTAGTATAAGTATGTCGTGTATATTGCATGGGATATACTTAACTAAAATTTTATTTTCTTCTGTACCAAAAAAATTATTCTTTTTTTTTTCTTTTAGTATGTATCCCATACAATATTTGGGACATACTCATACTAAAAATTGTTTCTTTCTGAACTAAAGAATTATTCATTGTGTATCTGAAATTCAGAGTTCACTAAGGATCCTGTATTTTTATTTGTTAGTTCTGGCAATCCAATTTACAGAACAACTGGAGAAGGGTTTATTCTTCCCCACGCACTTTGGAAACATGGAGACTGAAGGCGGCACATAGCACCTTAAATCTGATTTGAAAGTAAAACAATGACTATTGACCAGATTTATGGTTTCTTGTCAATAAGACTCTGACTTCTGGAGATTGTTATCAAGGTTTAGCTTTATAGGAAATGTCTTCTCTTGACAATGACATTTTAAATTAATGTGAAATTACATTTTAATTTAATTCACAGGGAGTCGTAAACAGGTGGGAGAATTATGTAACAATAATTGTGTTTGCAAGAAATTGATTTCATCCTAAAATTGCATGACTATGCTATTACGGTTTGTTGTCATGCTGAAATACACCATTTAACCATAAAATACAGCGTAAAAGACATCCTCATGTTGCAGCCCTTAATCTAGTGTGTAATTGCTTAAGTAAGAACATTAACTATATTGTCAACTACCTGTTCTCAAATACCTTAACTACCAGCTCACCAATATGGGTTTGGGCTTGACATCTGCAACATATAGAGTAGAAACTCAACAGTATTTGAGAACTTGCATTGCATCCCAATCTTTTTATCAAGCAGAGTTGAGACCTTGAAAAATGAGTAAGCTTGAAACATTTTAAAAAGTTGTTCTCTTAGTAATCTTACCACATTTATCGAAGACATTACCCTTTTGCTACTTAAAAATACTTTGGACGGGTTCACACACACAAAAATAGCTTTAATTAACAACTTCAGTAATTTATCATCTTCAGTTTCTTTTTCCCCAGAAAAGTTGCCTTTGGTACACTGAGAGTTCATTCATTTAAAGTTTGTCCTTGGCAATTCTTTATTGAGCAGGTTCCATTTTATTTTATTTTTTTATACAAAGCTGATAAATAACTGAGAACAGACAGGCTCAAACTGATTATATTTCTGGATACAAACCAGATGTGCAGTTAATCAATCATTGTTCCTGTGTCAACTACCCCCGTCCTCACCTATACTTGGAAAAAAAAACGAACCAGGCCTGATTTCTCGGCTGGTTCATTTCCTTGAACTTGGTGAGAGTCTAGCTGCAGTGGTTCCAAAAATAGTTTGGAAAATGCAGAAACCTGCAGCGCTCGTTCTGCTGGCTGCACTGTGAGTATAGACTGGCGTGAATTTCATAGCGCGCTTCCCTCTCTGCTGGGACTTTTGGCGACTGCCTGTCGACTGGAGAGGATCTTGAAAAATAAAGCGACGGCGTTGGTTGTGGATGCCTGTGCAATGGAAGGCCCAAATTATGTCTGATGCAGGCTGGATTACTTCAATTTGTGCTGAGTAGAATCTCATTATATCTGTCCAGTACTGGCTGGTAATAAGTAGCAGGATTACTCCCTTCTTTCTAAGGGCTTGGAAAACCAAAAAGAGTGCATTGAAAATTATCTGACCTTTTCAAAAGTAACTGGGCACTTAAGGAGTGTTTCCTAGTCTCATTTTGTAAACTGAATCACAAACCAAGCTACAATCTTGTCTTTGTTTAATGTAACCAATGAGACCATCGGCTCTCTTTAGTTTGTGTTCTTTCGGCATGTTAAGATCCTCAGTCTCTCTTCAGGTGGCTTCAGGGAGCTAGGTGCATGCTGTGATTTGAAGGATAGTGGCCAATAATTATTACAACTCACATTGGTTTATCAAAGCTTATTGCGTGCAAGGACCATTCTAAGAACTTTCATCCACGCAAAAACAGTGCGAAATAGGTATTCTTATTTTACTGATGAGAAAACAAGCACAGAGAAGCTAAGGGGCGTGCTGAAGGTCACACAGCTTATAAATGGCAGAGCACTCAGGCTGGTATTCAGACTTACAAACTCGTATTCCACACTGCCTCCCTGGGGACGTCCCTCTAGGATGCAAGGGAGATACACTGAGCTGGCGTAATGTTCAGATTCTCTCATTATTCCTTTAGGCTAGGGCAGAAATGATAACCACGTTTTATTTTATGTGCCAAATCTGAAGCATGTCTTGACTGCCAGAAATGTTAAGAAGGACTCTGGAGTCCTGTCTGGCTTCCAAAGGATTGAGTCCCGTGATCAATTTGGAGCGTCTGCACTGAGCATGGGAGGGTATGTCTACCAAGCGTTTGCCATCTCTGGTTTAAAGCATTTGAATCTCGGAAAAAAAAAAAATGCAAATTCTACCTGTGGGGATACACATTCAGCAACTAGTGGCTGTCGATGCCTAGACAAGAGTTAGTTTATTTAGAAAGCAAGACTTGGTGAGGTTGGGGCGGAGTACAGGTAAGTTCTGGGCTGTGTGGGAGCCCATCCATGGCAGTGTTGGTTCCCAGGAGTGAGGAGCCCACAACGGGAGGAGAGAAACAGAAACAAAAGTTACAGCTGCACTGAAAACAAACTGTCCGCATCCTAGTTCTGCTCAGGGTGACTCCTCTTAGGACCATGATTATGGTTTTGAGCATCTTAAGAGCAGAATCGATCTCAGCTAATATGTCTTCCGGGCAGGCAGTGTGCTGGGCTCTGGGTATATTTACCCCCTCCAGTCCAGTTTAGAGCAGCCTTCCATGGTGGGTATAATTATTTTGATTGCGTGCCCAGGATGTGTGATGACTGAGGGTGGCTATCCTATTGGCAAAGCAGGAATTCAGCTCTCCAGCTAGTGCCCACATAGCTCCCTTCACAGCACCTCCCAGCCTTAGAAACATTTTCTCCAAGGAGGGGAGCATGGTTCCTGACGTCCTTAGAGCCAGGGCTTCAGCTGGAAGGCACAAAGGGGAATTCGCCCTCCCTGCTTCATCTGATCTCTGAGCACAGAATGCCTGGCTGCCCCAAACTGAGGGTGGGCGAGCCTGGCGAGAGAAAAAGCATAAGAGGAGCGCAAGGGCATCGTAGGGTTTAAAACCATAATGGAACATCTCGTTTTCTTGGTTCTCCATTTATGAATAAAATGCACAATACCTTCTGGCGTATGCTTTTAATTATCTTCAGTTGGATGGAGAAAAGGTAATGGGGACCTCGTAATAGTCGTGGAGGGACTATTGGAATTTTATTTCCCTGGGGAAGGCAGCCACTGTTTGCCAGGGAACCAAGGCCTTTCAAAGTTGAGGACACTTCCCAGTGCCACACGGCGTAAATCACAGCGCAAACTATGCGATTATCCCCTGCAGAGGAATCGAGTGTGGCTTTATGGGATTCTTCTCCAAGCACTTAGGAATAATCTGATATAAAACAGCAGGGGTGGAGAGTAATGACAACTTCAAATTAGTTTAATGAATGTTTACATTTAAAAAAAAGGCTTTTCTGCAAACCTGAAAATACAAAGTGACAGCTTCCTTTCCTATTTCCCCAGCCAGAGGCACCTCCCGGGTTTTTCAACCAGAGGAGAAAGTTGACTTGACTTAACTCCTTCAGGCCCGGTGTGCTCAGGCTCCAACATTGTTCGGTCTGGGTTTGAACAGCCCCTTGAATGGCGCTCAATAGTATTTCCACTAGAAACATCAGATCGGCGTTGGGGGAACATCTGTTTTAAGTCAACTTAGACTCAATCCAGGAAAAAATAAATTTCTGGCTCTCCACCTGCTCCGAAGGTCAATTACCCACCCAAATCAGCCAGAGATGGCTGATGGGCTACAGATGCGGAGGATATTTTTAGCTGGGTTTTGGCAGGTAAGCTGCTTGTTGGATGCAGCAAGGAAGGGCGAAGTGGGGAGGCTGATAAACCATTATAGTGTTTTAAGTGTGGTGCAGTGCCAAAGCCCCCAGCAAATCCATCAGGCGCTTCTGGGCCATTTCCCTCCTTCTGATGGAGAGGGATTCGTTTTGGCGAAGGGAGCAGGGTAGGAAATACTCACATTGCTCGCATTATGTGGCGCGGACCTCAAGGTATTTTGGACAAGAAATAACATTTGTGTTTCAGATATAGTTACCCAGCCTGAGCTGCCTCTGCTCTTTTTAACAGTATTTTCAAAGAATGTGCTTATTTTTGGTTCTGAAATCTGCATATTTCCCAGTGTGCATGTCTTGGCCCCCTCCCTTCCCATTAGGCTGAATTCTGTCCTAGGTTGCCGGATGCGGATACGGAATGTTAGTCAAAGGTATGCAAATTAACTCTGGCTTGGCTATAGGAGGAAGAATCACGATGCAACAAAAGCTAGAAATAAAACAAAAGCAAACAAAAGCCCGAAGGGTCTGTGCCCTCTCAAGAATGGCTGGAAACCCAAATGGTGAATTCCAAGAATTGGTTTAGAAACAAGCTTGGGTCTACTTTGGCCTTCAAGCCATCACTAGAAAGATCGAATCGTGCTCACTGGACTGGTGTTTTTCCTTCCCTTCTTGACTAGCATGCCAGCACCTCAAGAAACCTCTGTGAAAATTCCACAGGCCTTATGAGCCAGAAGAAAACTGAGTAAAAATAGCCCTCCGATAGAGCAAGCTTCCCTTTCTGTGCGATCTAAGGTGTTCACAAAGCCTAAGTATAAATAAATAGCAAGGTGATAGTTGTTGCTTCACAAGCTGAAATCAATTTTTTTTGGTGAGGAAGATTGGCCTTGAACTAACTTCTGTTGCCGATCTTCCTCTTTTTCCTTTTTTTCCTCCCCAGTACATAGTGGTATATCCTAATTGTGAGTCCTTCTAGTTCTATGTGGGACGCTGCCTCAGCATGGCTTGATGAGCAGTGTGCAGGTCCATGTCCAGGATCCAAACTGGTGAACCCCTGGCTGCTGAAGCAGAGTGCGCAAACTTAACCACTATGCCACCGGGCTGGCCCCTGAAGTCAGTTTTTAAGTAGGGATTTCCAAGATAATGAGACTAATACAGAAGTAAATAGATGACAGTTTTCAGTTAACCAGATTGTGGAATGAATGAGAACCCGGATGCTCCTGGAGAGCCCTATAGCCAGGCCATTGGGAGACACATATTTGTGTGTTTTAGAAGTCTCAGAAGTGCATAAAATTTCCTAATTCTCAACAAGGCACTACACCAACAAGTCTAGTGTTTGTGTAAATGATCCTTATGAATCCTCCAGCTGATAAGAGTTTTATTTCATCAGGGGCAAAAGTGCAGGTCTAGACACAATGTCTAAAAGGTTATTGTGCAATAGTGGGGCCCGTTCACTGACATATACTCAGTGTTCTCATGCAGGGCAAAAACAAACTAACACACAAAACGCACCCTGACTCATTTAGAGAGAGAACAGGATTGAGAAGCAATAGAAGATGATGGTTAAGGGCGTAGCTTGGAGGGATGTGGTGGGTTCCAATGAGACTCAGTTTTCTCATCTGTAAAATAGGAATAATCCCTAGTCCCAAAGGTTATTTTGAGCATTAAATGAGATGATATGTGAACAGCCGCGGCGGAAATTGTGCCGTGGTCATCATCACGTTTGTTGTGATTGTTGGAACACACGTGTGGAAACACCAGGAACCTCATCAGGAGCCATTGCGCCTAATTCTTAAGCGACTTGCCAAGCACAGGAAAGACTGAGCCGAACGGCTGTTTAATCGTCAGTCGGGCACTGCCGACCTCTTTGTGTTCCTGTGAGGAGTAAATGAGAGAAGGTGACAGCAGAAATCCAGCTCTGAGCAGGGAGAGTGCAATTCACAGGCTTCAATTACGTGTAAGTGACCAGAAGCTGCCTCAGGTGCTCCCGGCCCGGAGTGCAATGAAGGAGAAAAGTAAGTTTAACTTATTTATTAATTCTTCACCCTCGAATGGCGTTCTACTGTTGTGTTGATGTGGAGATGAGAAGGTGCTGAGAGGATATTTAGCTTACCATGGAGAGCAGCATCTTGAGGTTCTGGTGGCTGAGACAAACGCATCAGGGATCCGTGCCTTTATGGGCGGAGGAGCCATGCACGTACGCATGTCTGCATGTGTGTGTGTGTGCACACGCAAGTGTGCAAAGGGCGAATGGGTCGCCGGGATTTGCGAGGGTGTTCTTTGTGTGCATGTATGTGTCTCTCTCCTCTGTCTTTCCAGTTGCCACCTTAGTTTTTATTAGTGTTTTCGCTTTTTGCTATGGGAAAATGCAGGAGAACAGTGAAAACCTGGTGGGGTTATAAAGGTTCCAGGATCTTCCTGAGTTCTCATGACCATTGTTCCTAAATCCGTTAGTAGGTTTCATTAGTTCATGTCTCTTCCCTGAGTCCCACCTTCCAGTTTTCCCCGACTGCACTGGACGTTAAAATCCGGTCCCTTCATCATGCTCTGCAGAGCCCTTGTCCATCCAGCGTCCCATCAAGCCCATCTCCTGCCTTCCTTTCCTCGAACTTGCCAAGACCCCTTTCATTTAGTAAGCTTTGAGCTCTCTGTCTTCCCTTCCTAAAGCACTCCCCATCCCCACCCCACTCCTACCCAGCACCCCTCTTGCATGCTTCTCTGGTTGTTCTCTGTCACTGGACTCTACTTCCTCCATCACACTTACCACGTGCACTAACTGTGTTACTTATTTACTTCTTTTTTATTTCTGATACGCTCTGGAATGTAGAGGCTCTGTCAGGGCTGAAAAGGAATCTGCCTTGGTCTCATTATCAAGTGTGGAATCAGGCACCCAGTTATGCTCAACATAGGATTTGTTGAATGAATGAATGAATGAATGAATGATTTCTAGGAAGCCTCATTGGATTTACTTCCCCTTGTTCCTGAAGGCTGACCTCTCTGCAGCTGCGCTGCCGCTGGCAGAGCTGAACAATAGAACTGGATTAACTGGCCTTCAGGTGCCCACTCATTTCAATAGGGAAGTTGCATTCCCTGGGCTCTGCGCCACAGATGCCTGCAGCCTCTGGGGACCACCTGCTCCCCCCTGGAAGGACCTCGCTCCTGGGAGAGTTGGCCTCTGGAAACAGTCCAGGTCAAACAAGGTACCATATAAACGTGGCTTGTCGGCATCTTCCACTTCCACTTTCCCAAGTCTTTGCTGCCTCGATTTAATTTCAAGCTGAAAAGGTCATTATCCAAGTCCCAGGCAGATGCGGCTGACTCTTTGGCAGAGATGACAGGTCAACATCCATTCAAAATCTCAAAATTTCCTCCTGCACTCTGCAGGCGAGTGTTCCTGTTGTGGAAGGCGATGGTAAGGAGGGTTGCTTGTGCGTTAGGGAACTGAGTATGAAGGTGGTCATTATGACGGCTTGTTATGAGTGTCCACTACCTGCACGGAGGCCCTGAAAGGAGGCTCAGTGAAAACGATGCTTGGGGCCCAGCATTTACACATCCCAGCAAGGCCTTTCCCCCTTCTCTAGGCAAAATCATCATCACACAGTCAAAGAGCAAACGTTTATTACGGAGATTCCCTCTTCCTTTGAAGAAGTCAAAAGACTACCTATTGTATAAGAGATATCCTTTCAAAAAGACTAGTCGTTGGTCCATTTATTATTCCTCCTTGCAACAAATATTCATTAAGCACCACTTGGATGCCATGCACTGTGCTGGGGGCTTGTTATACAGAGGGAAACAAGACAAATGTGGCCCCTGCCCTCAAGGGGCTTATAGTCTAGCAGGGGTACAGACAGTAAGAGAAGAAACATACACATTTAAAATTTGTTTCCAATTTACTAGCTGTGTGATCTTGAACAAGTCACTTAACCTCTCTGTGCTTCAATGTCGTCATCTGTAAAATCGGATAGTTAGTTCTGATCCCATAGGACTGTTATCAACATGAAAGGAGTTGTAAAATACAACATGTTTAGAAAAGTACCATGTCAGTGCTAGCTATTTATCGCAATAAGCCCTTTAGAGGAAACGACGTCCTGGAGGAACGTGGCATGGGGACGACTAAGGTATTAGGCAGATGAAATTTTCTCTAGGTCATTTTGTTAGCAAGTGCTAGAGTCCTAATTCCAGCTTCAGAACCTGTGCTCTTAAACTTGTCTTACGCTGCTGCTTTCAACTACATACATGGATAAATTACAGAATGCCGGTCACTGTTTCCCTCTCCCTCTGTCCTTCTCTCCCCATCCTGTGCATTCTGTCATAAGACGTTGTTGTTTCTATCAGGCGAGCAATCAGGTAGGGAGAGCCGGACATTTGAATAGGCCGTCACATCACATAACAAAACGTGGGTGAGGCAAAGGAAGGGGTGTGTGTGCGTATGTGTGTGTGTGTCTGTGTGTAATGAAAGAAAGAAAGGACATGCTAAAATGGAACAAAAGAACACTGCTATTTCCATCTTTCTGACTATGAAATAGTCCCTCTTGAGTCAAGTCAAGCAAATGGGTGTGCGACCTCTTTCTCCTTTATTCCTTCTCGTCTTTTCCTATTGCGCTTTGCCCTCCGGGCCCACAAGCAGCTGGGAGGTCTTATATTTGGGGATTCGGTGAGTCTGATCCAAGGCTACAACACAGATAGGCAGTTAGTGCCTCATTTGTTGTGTTTCTCTGTAAAATACTATTCCGGCTAACGCCCCGTTTCTCTGGGCCCCCTAAAGCAGAAGTCCTCCAGTGAAGGATCTATATTTTCTGCCTCTGTCTCCTCTCCTCCATCTCTCTTGAACTCACTCCAAGCAGGCTTTCGTTTCTGCCCCTCCTCCCCATCTGCCCCTGCACAGGTCACCCTGACCCACGGTGTTCAACCCAATGGTCCATTGGGGGTCCTCATCTTACTCAGACCATACACTGCCTTTGACACCTCTGAACGCTCCCTCCCAGAACACTTTCTCCGTTTGTCTCTTGGGACATTACTTTGCTGGGTCATCCCCATGCAGTTAATGTCTATACGCTGGGATGCCCACGGGTCCATTTCCCCTACTTTCCCTCTCTCCTTATATCCACTTCCTAGATGATGCCATCCAGCCTTGTGGCTTTCAATGCCATCCATATGCTGATAAATTCCAAATGGGTTTTTCCACCCCAGACCTCTCCTGAACTCCAGAGTTGTATATCCATCTGTCTACTTAATCTCTTCATTTACTTGCCCAATGAGCTTCCCAAACCCAGAAGCCAAACTCTTGTCCAAACCACAGTCTTGACCTGCAGCCCCTGCCCCCGACCCCAAACTCTCTCCCATCGCCACCTTTCCCATCTCAATATACAGAAACCAAACCCCCCGAGTTGCTCGAGCCAACAACCTTGGAGTCTTCCCTCCTGCTTTTCTTTTCTCCCACCCCCCCATCCAGTTCATTAGCAACTTCTTTGGACTCAACTTTCTAACTATATCCAGCATCTGAGTATTTATTACCAGCTGCTCTGTGACCACCTAGGTCCAGGCTGGGTTGCATGGGCTGGATTATTGCAACACCAGCATCTGGACACGGTCCCTCTGCACTTGGCCACCTAGAGTCCCTTCTCCCTTCGATGACCAGAGTAAGTCTTTTAAAACACTGGTTCTGAAACTTTGCTGGGTATCAGAACCACCTAAGTCACTGGATAAAAAACAAAGAGCTGTCCCCATCCTCCAGGGAGAAGTCTGTGCCTGTGTTCACATCAGGTGATAGACACTGTCGACAAATGAGGCCTAACCTGCAAGAGAAGCAAAGCTTATTTGAGCTCTCAAGAATTGCACTTTGGGAGACGCAGATTCAAGTAGAAACTCAAATATGCTCCAGTGACAAGAGAGGGGTTCAGGGTTTGTATGGGGAAAAGAAGGAAGATGAGGTAAGTTGTATTAAGGAAGAGTTCATGGGTGCTAGATGAGGGAAGGCTGGGTTTCTGCTTCGTAGATGGACTTGAGATTCAGTCATCAGGCAAAAGGCTAGACTTGTCCTTCCTTGAGTGGTCAGCGATTGGGTCATCAGCAAAGTCCAATATCATCAGTCCTAACAAACAGGATATTCTTGTCCTTATGACTTCTTGGATGTGGGCAGTTAGGTTCAGTTCTAAGATAAAGCAAATAAGGCGCGCAAGGCAATTCCTCTGAAATGGCTGCTCCGGCTCTCTTTTAATATGGATCCACACATGTCATCTTTGAAAACACCAAAATCTGCGAAGCATTGTTTTAAAGCAGAAACTAGAGGAAAGCATTCTGAAATCAGGAAGAAAGCCAAGACCATTTACAGGGTCCTGCATGGCTGGAGACCCTGCCTCCCCCTTGACCTCATCTGCTGTCCTTTGCCCTCTCACTCACCCTGCTGCAGCCACTCTGACCTCCTGGCTCTTTCTGAAACGCTCCCTAGACACTCCTCCATTGCTTCCCTCCTCCTGGCATGTTCTTCTAGGCGCCTGCAAGGACTCATGCCCTATAGGTGTCTGCCCAAAAATCTCCCTGAATACCACCATGTAAAATAGTTCTTTCTTTCACCTTCATGCTCTCTATCCCCTACCCTGTTTTTCCCCCTTTATGGACAGAGTATATTTTTGTTTATTTATGGTTGGTCTTCCCCTCTAGAAGGTAAACTTGTTCAGAGCTACATACTCTGTGCCTACAACAGTGCCTGGCAAACACACAGAAGTGCTTAGTAAATACTTAGTTGGTTGAATTGAAATCATGTGGCGCTGACTTAGCGTTGCAGGTCATTTGCAAATGAAAAGCCCTTCCTTCTCTTCCCTTCTACTTCCCCAGGAAGCCAGCCTCCTCAGATAGCCTCTCTTGGGAGTACCTCTAATCCAGGCAAAGGGCTTTAACTAAGCCAATAAATAATTAGCCTTGAGATGGGAACCTACACAAAAGCAGAATCCACAGATTTTCTAATTGATCTTGCTGTCTTTGCATTGGCCATGGTCAGTCGTGGCACTATTAGCTGCCTGTGCAAGCCCCCCAGGGGATGGGGAGGGTGGCAGTGGAAGATTCCTTAACCCAGTGCAGACTCACTGCTCAGTTCCCGTTAATGGAATGTGATCAGGGTGACTGAGGAAAGAGCACTGGGCAAACGCCTCTGTCATCCTTATAAAAATAGTAGCGCAGTAACCATTGACATTTATGAACTGCCTAAGAATGCCAGGACTGTGCCAAGTGCTTCTCATGGCTTAGCTGACTTGAGGCCTATAACCCTCTTGGGGATGAGGACGATTATGCCTCCCCATGATGCATATGGGGAAACTGAGGCGTGTTATGCATCTGTGTTTGCTGGAGTCTTTCAGTGAGAAGTAGCAGAGTCAGGACTTGAACCAAATCTAGTGATGCTGAGAGCAGCTCCCTGCACCTGTATCCATTCCCTCCTCCTGAATGCAGAGTCATTTCAGCTCCTGCCTCACAGGGTCCTCAGAAAGCATTTCATGCAGAGGAAGCTCAAGAGAGAGGAGCTGGGGGGGTGCTGTTCTGGCTCAGATGCCCACATGTAACCAATTCCTACCTGTACATTTCACAGTGGGCATACTCGCCTTTGTAAGATCTGCATCATCTTAGTGTGTGCCCACAACCCAGTCATTTATACATTTCACAGCTTGACTTGGTAGATTTCAGAGTCATTTGATTAGTAAAGTGCAGAATAGATAAACTACCTGGAAAGATATGGTACCCTACCCCCTCACCCTGTGTGACATCCCACTTCTCCGGGAAGAGTGGGCTCACCTGCTGAACTTTACAAAGGGGTCTGCAGTTAGGTGTCCCTGTAACCTGGAATGGGGACAATAAAGAAAGCTTCAGCGTGTAGCACCTGCTTGATGGTGAGTATGATGAATGCCATTTGGAGTTGCCAGTTCTTTTACGCACTCCGTGAAGGCCGCACACGCCTCGCATTAATCACCACCAAGCAAACGCAGGCTTCCAGCAAGAGAGCCAAATGATTGGGAACAAATTCAAAACAGCTTTATTTCATTGACAGACAGGACCTTTTTGTTAAACTCTGGTTTAAAAACCTTTTACATCTCTGTCTCGTTCACACGTTAGCGTAGTCATTCATATTTATGTAAACCCAAGAACTTGGAGCCGGCTTATTTATCACAACCTATTGGCAGGCAAAGGATCACATAAAAAAAAGAATCTTTATTTGAATTTTTTTTTAAAGCTATTAAACAGTGCTAATGGGAATGACGCTGTTATCAACCATTATTGAAGTAAATGGGTTTCTGAGCTGAAAAAAAAAAAAATAAAGAAAACTTCCAAATGTCAATGTGCACATAGAAAACAGCAGTTAATTAAACGAGGCAGTGTGTGGTCAGCAAAGATAGCCGTGTCTGTACTGTTAGGGAAAGCGCAGAAGCTGGGGAGGAGGAGCAATTGTCTGGGTTAACCTGAGTTTTGATAAGCAGCACCAGTTAGCCTTAGGTAAGAGCTATATGTAAACAACTTTGGCCCAAATTACCAAACTGATTCATTCAAAAGTCTCTTGTTTTAAGCATTTTTCCCCCTAACTGACCAAAAATTTACTCAAACCTTTATGTCACATTATCCAAGGCATACTAATCCGGTATTCAAGCTTCTAGAATTATCTTGAAACATCTTCTATGAAAAAGAATCTGGTTCCTGTTCCAAAATAAATGCAGAATGTTCCTGATATCTTTTGAGTGTTGCTTCTAAAGAGTTAATCTTTCCAAGATTGAGAAAGTTGACTTTAAAGAGAAAAGTTGAGCTCTCTCCTAACACCAAGGCAGTGGGGGTCAGCCTCAGCACCTGGTATTTAGAAAACTCATAAACATGGAAACCAACACCTGCTCCAGGGGAACATTGTGCTCCAATCTAAGGAATGCGTTGTCTGTTTTTTTTTTTTTTTCTTTGTCAGAAACCAACTGGGAAGCGCCCTAAGTTAGAATAACTTCTGAGAAGTGAACTGTGCTTATCAAATATTCTCCAGCAAAATGGGTCTCTTGCCTCTCTGTGAAAATGACAGATCAGTCCAGGTGCTTTCAATATATGATCTGTGGATGGACTGCTAGGATTTTTACTTACTCCCTAGTCTGGAAGGGTGGAGCTTCTGGCCTCAGTTGTGGTTGGACACCGATGAGCAAAGCTCCTTGGCAAATGAGTGAGGCAGCCAGGCAAATAGGTTTGGACCAGTGTAGCAGTAAGGCTGTTGCTGTGGGGGAAGGAAGAGACACAAAAGTTCAGGTCGTGATGGGTAAAGCAAAAGAAGTCAATAATCCAGGGAGCTGGCTGGCTTAGGACTTTAGTCACTAGGGCAGCGTTCAAACAGATGATTCAAAGGAATCATGTTAAAAAACCTTTTTTACACTTTGACTGGTTTCTTTAAAGCAGTACAAATCAAGTTTTTCTCATCTTGTTAAACCAGTGATTCTGTATTGGTCAGGGAGTGGGGGAGATACATGAGTGTGGTTGTCATCACCTTTGTGGCAACTTTTTCAAACAGCATCCTCACCCAGCATGGAAATTGATGGCAACGCACCTCCAGGGCGGGTTACCCTTTACTCTCCCCCGACCCTGCCCACCTTGAGACTCAACAGGGCTTGGGGAATGTACTGTGGAGGGGTGGGTCCCACAAGTGAATGAGGTTAAGAACCCTAGGCCCTTTCTTTTTCCTCTGATTTATTTCCTAGAATGTCAAACATGCGTACATTTCCAGGCTAATAGTTTCTAATCAAATGTGTGATTGCTCTATTCTGATGCATGCGAAGTCTTATATTGTGACCATCCCAAAGAGCATTTATTCTTACTTCCTACCTGCATTTTGACAGGCTGACAGTGACTCTTTCTTCTTAATTTGGAGAAAACAAATTTTTAGGTTTTGGAATTTTGGCGTACTTGTTAAAGGAAGCGAGAACGTCATTTCAACCGTCTGAGAGTATAAAATAAGAAAATGCAGAAAGAGGATGTATGTTCTTTCCTCTAGCCTCTCACAGCCCTATTACCCAAGAGAGTTCGACATGTACCCAAACCTAGTTTCATCTTGTTTTCTTTCTGGTTTGAAACCTAGAGTTTTTATTGCTTGGTCTCTCCTCGTCTATTTGCAGCAAGCTGTTTCAGATCCTTGAGGTCCTAAGGCCTTGCTGGCTCTCTGCCAGCCTCCTGTCCTGCTACAGGCTCAGGCTTACATTGGGTAACTCTCTGCTGGTTTTCCTAAACCACTCTTGGGTCCTTCTTGGCTTCCAGCCTCGCATTCCCCTTCACTTCGTAAACGTAGCTCTGTAAGTTGGTCCCTTGATTGCCTTAAGTAATTGATCTGTTGGCCTAAAAAAGAGTGGTTGTGTTTCAGGGGGTAGGAGTTAAACTAGACTCTGCCCAGGAACAAGTGTGTTGGTGGGAGGTCCTCTTCTCTGGAGACAGTGGTCAGTGGCGTTGCAACCCAATCCATGTCTGGTACTCCAAGTGGGCTCGTTGGGTGGTAAGGTGACCAAGTCTGCTTGAATTTGTTTGCTTGTCCATTTATTCACTCGTTCACTCATTCACTCTCTTCTTAATTGTAAAATCATTTATTATATACATTGCCAACTCTGTTGGAGGTCCTGGGTCACATTTTCTGCCAAGCCACTCTGCCTGCTGCAGAAACAAGGCCTCCATATGGAGAACATTCTATGGGTATGCACCTTGCTGTTACTCCATTGCAGTATAGACTTTAGAGTTCAGGCAGGGACTCTAGTAAGAGTCCTCTCTGGGCAGAGAAAAGCTACACTGTTCATCTAGATCTTATTAATCTGCAATAATTTTGATATGCTTTTCTGAAGTTGAACTTTATTTTATTTATGAAAGTGCTTTACAAATATTGGCTATTATTGAAGCTACAATTATTAATGATAAAAATTAGCAAAACTTTCATTAATTATCATCATATCATCATCACTGGGGCAATATCATCCTCTCCTTTTCTTTTGTCTTCCAGCAATTCTTTGTCTGTGTGTATATTTATCTTACAACATAATCCTAGTATTTAGTACATGCTGAGTCTTTGATTTCTTGCTTTCAATGTGTGTCTTTAGAACCAGAATATGTGTAGCTGTTTTCTGGCGTGAGCTTGGGCTGAAATGATGAGAAATTTAGACGACATTTCCAGCTAAGGTTAAGCCAGTACTTATCTAGAGATAGCAGTGGTCTCTAACCCAGCATAAGAAAGATAGAAATAAACCCCTCAACCACTGCCATCTGTAACATCCATCTATCTTAAACTTCTTAATGAAAAACAAAAGCGAAAAGACTCAGGCAGGCTTCCCCCACCAAGTTATGTGTGAAATCAAATGCTCGTGTAGCCATTTCCATTCTGAACTCAGATAATAGAGGTTAATGGTTTTTAAGGTTTTTGATTTTGGTTTTTACATGCAGAATCTTTAAAAAACAGAAAACCAAAAAAACCAGAGGCTGGCCCGGTGGTGTAGTGGTCAAGTTTGCACACTCTGCTGTGGCAGCCCAGGGTTTGCTGGTTTGGATCCTGGGCATAGACCTACGCACTGCTCATCAAGCCATGCTGTGCTGACATCCCACATAGAAGAGCTAGAACAAGGACTTACAATTAGGATATACAGTTACGTACTGGGGCTTTGGGGAGAAAAAAAAAAGAGGAAGATTGGCAACAGATGTTAGCTCAGAGCCAATCTTTGTCACAATAAGAAAAAAAAAAAAAGCAAGAGTTCAATGACTTGGAGGCACACTCTCAAGACCAGAATTCGGCATCCTGGCAAGATTCCAGAGGATGGAACAAATGCTCTGTAGAATGGCTCTTAGTGGCCTGGAGAAAGTGGTAAGAAGTTGAAATGCCTGAGTTGCTGCCTTGGCAGATGACTGAGGAAGGGGTGTAAAGGCACAGGGCAGAAAAAAAAAACTAAATATTTTGCCAAAATCTAACATATACAACAGACATGAGGGAAGGGCATTGTTTTAAGTGGGAAGCTTCAACCCTCCCAACTGCTGCTCATTTGGATTCTTTCCCACCCCTCAGGAACCCTCAAGACTCCAGAGAAACTCTATGTGAAAATCACTATGTCAGTACAACAGTCATGGCTTTGTTTGAAATTCACTATAGCGGTGTTTCTCAAAATGGAGTTCCTGAGTCCCTTGGATTGGAGACCGCAACCAACTGAATTAGAATCTCTGAGGGTACAGCCCAGGCTCTGCATTGGTTTCCAGCATCCCAGGCGATTCTGCTCAGCCCTAAAGTCTGAGAACCATTGGACAGTAGAGTTACTTTTTCCAAATCTAATTTGTGTCCATTATAAAAACAATACATATACGTTCAAGACATTGGTGACTAAGAGGGAGGGAAAAATCTCTTTTGCTCCCACCATCTTCACCTAAAACTTTTAGGACTTTGAAACATTTCCTTTCAGTCTTTATTTTTGATACAGAAGTTTTTGTTTATAATATAGCTTTAGCCATCGTTGTTGCTGTGGTGTCATTATTGTTTAGACGTGGTAAATCATTTCATCTTCATAAGAACTCTGTGTGATAGGTATTACTATACTCATTTGGCAGGTAAGGAAATTGAGACAAGAAGAGGTTTACATACCTAGTTTATATTCACCTTGACAGCCTGTTTTCTTCCCTTACAACTATAGTCATGCGCCACAGAATGACATTTCGGTCACCGATGGACCACATGTACGACAGGGTCCTGTAAGATTAGTACTGAATAGCGTAGGTGTGTAGTAAGCTATACTATTTAGCTTTGTGTAAGTACACTCTGTGATGTTCACACAGTGACAAAATTGCCTGACGACTCATTTCTCAGAACATCATTAAGCAACACATGACTATATGTCAAAAGATTTATTGTTATTTTTTATAATCATATTTTCCTTCTTGCTTTGGACTGTAAATGGCAGACTTTAATTTCAGCTCTAACATTGGACCAATTTTCAACATTATAAATGAGGCATTTGTTGAAGTGGGTTTTTTTTCTTTCCATATGTAGAACTATTTTCTTGAAAATGTATCTTAAAAATTGAATCTGTGGTCAAAAGAATTAAAGCACTGATATATTGCTGAGATTTCTAAAAGAGTACCACCAACATATATTGAGTATAATCTTCTCACAAGGATGTTATGAAGTGCACCCAACTTCATATTAGGGAACAAACTGTCACATTTTAGTGAAATTTGTGGGTTATTTATAACCACACACAGTATCGTGTTTGCTCCCTTTCAGAAATCTAAGTAAAAGAATCACTTTTTCCTAGTAACTGGATGACTTGATTTCTTACAATCTACTGGGCCTTCTTGGAAACTCAGAAATGTAGCCCTTTCATCTTCATTCACAAAGGGTTTATTCTCACCCTTTTCCTTCATCAGAATTCCATGAAGCTGTTGTGGATCTGTGGAAGACTCAACATAACATCTTTTTCAGAGAATCAGAGTCATGCCACTGGCTCATTGGCTGTCCAGCCCGCCTCCAGGCCAGCCCCCTACCTCTAGTGTCCTAGAGCTTTCTAAGCGGACTCTCCAGTGTGCTCCAGCCTCAGGACCCAAAAGCCTGCCCACACCTCTTCATGACTCTCAGTCACGATGATTCTATCTACACTCACGACAAGTTAGGTGGCGTGGAAAGAGCACAAACTTGAGAGTCAGACTAGTGGGATTTAATGCTAGGCTTCACCACCTATTCGTCGTGTAACTGTAGTCAAGTTATTTGTAACTTCTTGCTTCAATTTCCTGACCTGCCAAATGGGCACAGTATTACCTATCACACAGAGCTGTTGTGAAGATGAAATGATTTAACATGTGTAAAGAACAGCAGCAACAATGACAATGGCTGGAATGCGTCAGAGCCTGTCACGTGCCAAGGTCAGTGTTCATCACTCTATGCGAATTAGCCAGTGTCATCCTCATCGTTATCTTACGAGACAGATGGGATAATTATTCCTATCTTGCAGATGAGACTTAAGAGATGAGCTGTTAGGTTGAACCCTATGACATTGCCATTTTTGTGGGTAAAGGTGGTCAACTATGGTCTGTTTCAAACGGCTCAACCTAATAATTTGCCCAAGTCTCATAGAGAAAAGGTGGCAGACCCAGGATTTTAACCCACTTCTGTTCAACTCCTAAGCCCACGCTTCTTGGTGTTAAATTGAACTCTAAAGCACCTGGCACCATGCCCTGGCGATATCAGAGACTTCAACCTGTTAGTTTCTTTCTTTTTTTTTCCGCCCACCCAGCCCACCATTAAAATGTACCAAAGTTGTAAGATCAAACAGGGTCCCTGCATTTTGATAAACACCAGAATTCTGAATTTCAACGTGGAACAGGGTATCCAGAGCAAACACAATGGGGAAAATTGCCATGGCCAGTCCCGACAATATGCGGATTGAAAAAACACACGCATGCACACAGACCTGATTTGAATAGTATTTCTGAGTGGAAGCTAAGTAGGAGCTGAAAATGGCCTTTTAAAATACAGAACATAAGGATGCAATTCACAGAGATGGCCTAAACTGTAAACATGCAGCTGTGGGGTTTGTGCGGCTCAATGCTTACATACCGACAGCATACAAATTGTCAAGTACTTAACGTTCCATTGTTGCTGAAAGGGTCTGCCCGGTGTCCTTAAATGGTCCCCCTTTTTTTTTTAATCACAGGATTCATATCTCTCATAGCATATAATGAAATATCAATAAGAATAGCATCCTCGGGATAATAAATAATGATCTTCCCAAATTCTTTGGTTTTATTATCATTTGCTAATAGAGTTCTTTAAAAAAAATTCAGAGATTGAAGTTTGCACTCTCCTGAACTCCTACAAGGAAGCTCTGTGCAAGGAGTGTTCACGAATGTTCTAGACCCTTCTCCTAATGAACCTCTCTCAGGAGTTCCTGTGGACATTTATGGGGTTGTCTTCTCATACCTGCTTCCCCTCTTCTTCTGGAAACTGTATTCCTACTTGTTCTCCCTGTGGCCACCCTAGAAGGTGTCTTTTTTACCTCGCCTCACTCACGGGAGCTCTGTTGATTAATCCATGGGTTAGCACCTGCCCAGAAGCGCGGCCAAGAAAAGCCCCCTCCCCAGGGTGTTCGAGCTGGGAGTTTCAGTCTCTTTCCATTGGTAGAAATTCTAGGATATAAAACTTGGGAGGTGTCAGCATTCACGTTTCCCGCAATGTGGAGAGAGGACACAGCAGATATTCAGACAGCTGGGTCCCTGGCTCCAGTATTCCCCTAGGTCTTGCTGCCTCCCTGACTTTCTCATGGTTTGGTTACTTAACTCTTCCTTGCATTCCATAGATAGAAAAATTCTCCCTCATTTAGGGTGGGCTTTTGTCAATTGCAAACCAACCATCATAGGAGGGTCTGCTCCTGGCCATGCATGGCTTTGGAATCACTGTCTCATTCTCATGGCTCAGGAAGGAAAATGCACATGTGGTGTGTGCTGCTACGGTGTGTGCAAATGTGGGTGTGGTGATGGCAGGGCAGCAGGAATTGGGAGGAGAGTCCCATGAGTGCCAATGGACATTTCTTCCTCTAGGTTCCCTCTGCACACTGTCCAGAGCTCCATATTTAACTCTGACTGTGCAGTATCATGTACATCCTTTGACCATCTCGCTTTAGGGGACTCTGAATGACTTGGAAGGTAGGAGTTGCCTTCTCAAGAAGTAAATCCCCAGCATTTAGCACAGTTCCTGGCTTTGAACGAAAACTTTATAAGCATTTGTTGGATTGAACTGAGTTAGTTGAAAGTATTTAAAGGACTTGATGGATGAAGGGGATTGAACAGTTTATAGCCCAGTCAGACCCAGTTGTGATGACTCCTGACCCATCTCTTAGAATCAAACTGGAATAGGCTCTTTCATCAAACATGGAAGCCTTACTTTCTGCTTCAATCGCACATTCTAATCCTCTGCCACTGAGCTGTGACAGCTTGAGCAAATCGCTTAACCTCTCTTAGCCTTCATTTCTTCAAATGGTGGAAATGAGACCTACCCCCAAAGGTTATTGTCAGTATTAAATGATATGGTCCATAGAAAGTGCTTAACCCCTATGCTAGCACATAGTAGGTACTCCTTAAATTTTCTGCAATTATTTTCCCCTCCCAACCAGAGATCAAAGAGGATTGACCCTAGAGTTATTTTTTGACAAAATTTGGCAGATAAATTAGTGGAGATGGTCAAATATATCACATTTGACTTGCATTGGCCAAGGTAGGCTAAGTACTATAGCAAATAACTTTAAAATTTCTGTCTTAACATAATACAAGATTATTTCTTGCTCATGCAGCATCCAATATGAATGCACTCAGTTGTGAGGCTCTCTTCCAGGTAGAGATTTAGAGATACAGGCTCCTTCCATCTTTATTCTTTGCTGTCTTTATTTTGGGCCTCCGTGGTCTCAGCAAAAACAGGAGAGAATGGAGGAATGACAATGGATACTGAAGCATCTCAGCCCAGAAGTGACTCACATCACTTCTGATCACCACACAGTGACCACAGCTAGTTACATGGCCCAACTTAGACATGAGGGGGCTGAGAAACGTACACTCTGATTGGAAAACAATGTCCCAGCAATGCCTACGGAAAAGGAGGCTGGATCCTCGGTAGTCCACTAGCCATCTCTGACATGGGAGCAATTGTGACTTTTTTTTTTTTTTTTTTTAAAGCAAAGCAGTTCTTTTGTTTCTCCACATGAGTACTGGTGGTCACAAAGCCATCAATCTTGCTGGCACATTACTTTTTTTTATTTTCCCCCTGCGAAATACTCTTTGACCATGGCCGTAAGTACAGACAAGTGCTGTAGGGTGTCTGACTGAGTAGTCATTCAGTCATTGTCCTCTAGTGCACATCACTTAGATTCTGCATGATGAAAACCTCCTTCTAGCAGCATAGCCCAACCTACTTCCATCTGTCAGTCTAGGTAATTTTTCCTGCCTATCTAATTCTTCCCTCTCTTTTTTCATAGGCTGTGAAGGAAAATATGACAGAAGTATCACCTGTTCATCCATCTATCCATCTGTCCATTCACTACCCATCCATCCATTCATCTATCTATCCATCCATTCATCCATCCCTTCATCCATCCATCCATCCATCCATTCATCCATCCCTTCATCCATCCATCTATCCATCCGTCCATCCCAGGTACCTCATCCCTGTGACTCTTAGATTCAGGCTTTCTTCCTCTAGGTTGTTTGCCCTTTCCCTGCTGCATTCTTGAACCATATAGCTCCCATCATTTCTACTTCCTCTTGTCACCTGGTCTTCAGTTTTTGCCTGTAGTCATCTGAAATTTTTGTTGAAAACTCAGGTGACAAGACTTGACCTCTTTTCACTTACTCTTTCACAGTCCTTCACTCATCTTGCTTCCTTATTTTGTGGCATTTCATGCATTTAATGATTGTAATTGTGATTACAAATCATTTCTTTATGTTTAACACAGCCTTTGCAACAGGGAACTAGATCATTGTTTTGCAGACACAACAAATTTTGCAAGCATATGTCCTTGAGATGAGGGTGTGGGGGGTGGACACAAACATGATTACAACATATGCTTCTTTGGGCATAGCTTTACCCCATTGCACGAATACAGAAAATTTGGCAGGCTGAAAATGAGCTAAAAGATCCTCAAGATGTTCCCTCCACCCCCCGGGGATGTTGATTAAGTTAAGATTCCTGATTTTATTTATTTCACAGATATTTGTTGAGTATTTGTTCCTCAGTATACTAGGTACTATTTTAGGTACTGGGGATGCAGCAGGGTACAAAACAGAAAAATCATTGCCCTCAAAGGTTCTATTGGTTGCAACTAGTAGAAATCTTTTGAGCTAACTTAAGGGAATAAAAATCGGGAAGAGGCAGCAGGAGGGGGTATGAAGATATATCAGGATACAGAAGAGTCCCATGGAATCCCACAGTGATACAGCCAGGTCTCAGAAAGGATGATACCAGGAATAGGGACAGCATAAGAAACTCACATAGGACTCCCTTTCTCTGTCTCTCACTTCTGCTTTTCTCTGTACACCTGTTTTATTAATTCTTCTCTTGCCACTAACCAGCTTTTTCTACTCTTCTGTGCACATAATAGAAGATTAGGAAATTGTACACTATAGTTATAACCGTACCTGGAACCAAATTTTTCAACACTGAATCCCAATTCCGAATACTTGGGAGAGAGACTCTTACAGGCTCAACCTGGACCAGGTGTTAAGCTTTGGTTCAATCATCTGTATCCGGGGTCGGGATCCTGTTGAACAATCATGGCTTATATTTTAAGAAAAGCGAAGGGCTTTGTGAATTGGGCAGGTATCACAAAAGATGGCATCGCTGACTTTCTTTAATTAAGATAACTTATTTTGTCAGTGAATTCTTCCAGTATGGTTGTATAGTGATGAAAAAGATTTTTGCAACTCCAAATACATACACACACAAACAGACACAGGCTCTCACGGGCTTTTCTTCATTTTTTGCTCATAGATTTAAACACAGTTATTTATCATGGAATCTTTTGGGTATAGTTCCCAGGGGTCAAGTTCCTATCCCCTGTGCAAGGATAAGAAGATTTAGACCCAGTGGAGTGCTGATTGGGGCTAGCCTACTTCTTCCAACTCTAAGGTGATGATCACCATTGAGTCACGTGCTTATGACAATCATCTTCATGTTGATGTTTTGTGGTGGAACAGACCTTGTACTTTGGATTCAGACCTTCCCACCTCTGCTGTTTGCTATTAGTGGAACCCTGGACAAGCATCTTAATCTCTCTGAGCTTTAGTTTTCTCATTGGCCAAGGCTTTTCTCACCACATTACTTTTGAATGGGACCTCTATCAATGGATTGAGATTCCTGGCTATTCCCAAGATGACAAATACCCAGTAGATCAAGCTTCAGGAATTCAAACCATGCCAAGTATAGACTACATAAAGGCTTTGCACAGTTGGGAGCTCTGGCTCTCACACTAGCTTCTCTCATCGCCTGGCTGCCTCTCGTCCATGACAGAAGCCTTGCTCTGCTTGAGTGACAAAGCAGATTGCTTCCTCCCACATCTGTGGCTTAGGACCCCTTTCTCTATCCTAGTTTCACTCTGATTGGCAAGTTCACTCAGAGTGAAACCTTAACAAAACCTCAAGGTTTGGCTTAACTGCAAAGGGGTGGTTGATATGAGATTCATACCCCAGAACCAGAAGACCACTCGTGAGAAATTCTGTAGGCACAGGAGTGTGGTTTATGTCAAAATCAGTCTGTTGGAATGAAGCTCTTCAATGCCAGATGGAAATATAGCATCATCAACCAGAATCCTCAAGCCTTGGAACCTTTAACTCAGCATCAGTTAGTGGGTTAAGCACTGGGGAGGTTGTGACCCATATGGTCCCCTGACAATCATCTGAAACAATACTAAGCACAATCAAAAGCAATATTAAATCTTAGGAAAAGGGAGGCAGGAATAGAAAAGCCAGGACTCAGGAATCGGATGGGATTTTGTTTCAGACTAAGTTCTGCTTCTTACTACCTGGGGACCTCAGTTGAATTGTAGAACTCCCATCTCCTTATTTGTCAAATGCAGGATTCGTTAGGAAAATTAAATTGGGCGAGGGCCGTAAGATCACCCTGCACAGGGCTGAGAGAAGCAAGTGCTCAGAAATTGCTCCTTTTCTGGCCATTTTGTAGATCTATGGAGGTGTCAAAAGTAGCTTAAAGGAGCTGTGGCCTGTCACCCTGGCCCATCTTCACAGGTTGCATCGCTATGGTTCATCTATCTGTTTTCATGAACCATAGCAAATTGGAAAGGCCCTAGTCTTTTGATTTTGCCACATAAATATATGCACAGGCTATTTCATATCCACAGGTTGGTGTTTTAGAGTTCTGCCAGTGCCTGTGGACACCTCTGCAGTCAGTATGACAAGCACAGAATTGTTCATATATGCAAACTTTTAAATTTTTTTTGTGAGGAAGATTGGCCCTGAGCTAACTCTGTGCCCGTCTTCCTCTATTTTGTATGTGGGATGCCGCCATAGCATGGCTTGATGAGCAGTACATAGGTCCATGCCCAGGATCCAAACCTGTGAACCCTGGGCCACCAAAGCAGTGTGTGAACTTAACCACTGTGCTACTGGGCCGGCCCCCATATGATGTGAACTTTTGAGAAGGGAGATGTGGGGGTAGGGGAGGGGGTACCGATATTTATTGAGCTCTTCTTTTGTGCTTGCAGATTTACATTGTATCCTTGCAACTGAGGCTTTTCGAGATCAGTGAATTGCCCAATGTGGCATGCATAGTGGGTGGCAGATGTCCATAATAAGAAGTTTATTTGGGGAGGCCAGAGATAGAAGAAGATACTTCTTCAATTTTGAAATGTATATCAAAGAGTGATGTGAGTGGCTCCCTAAACTCCTAGCAAAAATAGAACGCTAGAATTTTGGCCATTTTCATCTTTGTTATGAGTGTAGACAAGATAATGGGTGAAATACCTTGCACATATTAGGCCCGCGGTAGTTGGGAACCCTGTGTGAGTCATTACACCAAGTCTCAAACATTGTGTTTCCCCTACTTGAGGGCGTGGGTTAGGGGTGCACCTCCTTGCTTCCCTTGACCATAGGCCTTGCCTTGTGATTTGCTTTGGCTGATGAAATGGGAGTGAAAGTGACGGGTGTCACTTCCAAAGGAAATTTTAAGAGGCAGTGCATTCACCCTGACTCCTTCCTATTCTCCTGCAATCAAGGGGTCAATGTCCAGATGGGACCTCTGTCCTCCTACGTCCCTGAGTGACCACAGTCATCAGGGCTTCCCTGCTGATCCTTACTGAATGAGGGAGGGGAGCAAGGAATAAACCTTTGTTCTGTTAAGTCACGAAGGTCTTGGAATTATTTGTTATTGCAGCAGAATCTAGCCTATCTTGCCCAATACAAATCTTTTCTTTCTCAGAAAACTTCACACCAGTATTGTTTAATTCATCTCCTTATGCCTGCTTATGACTTCAGCCTCCTTCCAAATGTCTGACAGGCTCTAATGCATCATAAGACAATCAGGTTCAAAGCGCAACAAAGACAACTGCATGGCACAGAGGGACTATACGGCTACAGTAAACCAATCACTAACACTCGGCCTGAATTTGCTCGGTTTTTGCTAAGACACAAAGGGAGCCGCGTGGAGTTCTTATCTCACTCCTAGGCAACTTTTCTGTATTCATATAGGAAGGTCTTTTGCCAGATGGTTAAAATGTTCATGCTCCTATTTTGTTGTAATGCAAACTGACATTTCTTCATCTTCCTGCGGTGGGTTTCTTTTATGAGGTCGTGCCTTGCATTTTCATAGAAAGAATTTCTGACTCCCCATCAGGAGCCCACCCTGGAGTTTCTGTGGGGGCTGGATTGGTTAACCACTCGGTTCAGTTTTAAGGCGCCACAGGCAGGACCAGACCATCATGAACTTCTTGATTTACACTGCGGTGGAGAGTGTGTAAGAAGCCAGAGAGAAACAGGAAGAGCTGTTTGAGGAGCCCCAAGGAAAGCTGGGCCACAGTTCTGGGGTGCTCTTGGCATTCAGAAGGCCAGCCTGAAGAAAGCTGTGCATATGTGCATGTAGTTTTCCTGTTGCTAATGAAAAGCTTGGGATGGACACTGACACCATGGGTGTTAGGAGCTTTACATATGGAGGTGTAAATCTAAATATAGATACTACATAAAGATCAATAAATAATACCAAAAATAAATAATGAAAATAAAAACTAGAAATAAATAATTCCTACAATAAATAGACCTGCCAGCTTATATTAAGCAATGTGTAAATATTATTTCTTTTAATCCTTGCAATAACCCCAGGGGTTAGGGTTTGCTTCACTTTATACAAAGAAGAAAGGAGTATATTTTAAGCGACATAAAATCAAACATGCTTTCATTTACTGAGTCAGCTTTTCATCAGCTCATATATGGATATGTAAATACGTGTGGATGTACACGTTTAAGAACTCAAGAGCAGAAGTGTGCGTTCTCTCTCTCTGGGCTCTCTTGGGAACTATGTTGGTTCTCTTCTCTTTCAAAACCACTTTCTTCAGGTCTCTCAGATTTTCCCAGTGACCAGCACCGACCTGCCACTGTCTGGGTCATTATGGTGACCACAGTGGCCAAGAAAGTGATGTGAGGTTGAGTCAGTCTTATTGCTCGGTGTACAAATGATGCTTGTCGCTGGTCTGGGTGGTTCCCATTGGGCAGTTTGCATCACTGAGCTTTGGGAAGGAGCTTTTCAGCTTCCCAGCTCGCTGGGCAGAAGTGGGCACAGGCTCAGATTGTGTGTTTTTCTCCTTTGCTGCCTCACCACATGGAAATTTAACTCACTGAAAGAGAAATTCCACTGGAAATGTAGCTTTCTCTCCCTAAATTGATTGTACTCAAGGATTGGTAGGTAAAAATGATCCAAATAGAACTAATTTTTAAATTGATTACAAAGTTATATCATCTTTGTGAAAACTGTTTATACCTAGAAAGATGCATCACATTCTATATTTTATTACTTAATAATAACTGTTCTCCAAGAGTCAGAAGAGATTCAGAAGTATCAACAGAAATATTGTCAGTAGCAAAGGAAATAGACTAACATTCTGTATTGTGGCCATTCTCAATATTCTTTAAAATGTCATACTGCCACTTTATTCTTCTTTGTGAATGTGGAAATTCCCAGCATATAGTTGATGCTCAGCAAATGTTAATGCCCTTCTCTGAGAAGATAACGCAACTTTCCACTCTTCAAATTTTGTTTGCAAAACCCCAAAGGTAGATAGCAAAAATGCAGGTTCAAGGTTTTTATTACAAACTATTGTTGTTACTATTTTAACTTGATCAGTATACAAAGGTCAAATTTGGACGAGGAGATGCAAGCTTAGAAACGTGAAGGAATGGAGCCAGCCCTGATGGCCTAGCGGTTAAAGTTTAGCCTGCTCCACTTCAGCGCCCCGGGTTCAGTTCCCCGGCATAGAACCACACCACTCATCTGTCAGCAGCCATGCCATGGCAGCAGCTCACGTAGAAGAACTACAAGGACTTATAACTAGAATATATACAACTATGTACTGGGGTTTGGGGAAGGAAAAAAAAATATGAAAGAATGTCTTCTGCTAGTATGCTTCTTAGCATCTTCTGAGAATATGGAGCTCAAATTTACCTAAGTTCACCTTTTGAAAGAAAATTAACTTATTGAAATTGTGGCAGAATCAGAACATGTTGTCAATACTATCTAAATTGTAAACGAATGAGTTCATCTCTCCTCTGGGTGTAGGGGCCTCACCTTAGGGTATAGATGGGGAGTTCATGTGTCCTGTAAGAGCAGAAGTCATCTCTGTCCACTATAGATTCTTGAGAGCACCGGGAAGCCCCACGTCTGAAAGGGAGGATGGTGAGAGATACAGCCCAAGAAAGGTGGATCCCTGGGGCAGGGCTGGCCTCCTGACAGACAGCTCTTCTAGGCACTAGAAGGGGTGAGGAGAGAGAGAGTGGCATTTTGGAGGTGAGAGAACAGGTATCTTGATGAGGAGTGAATTCATGAGCTTTACAGAACAGCCTGGGGAACTTCCATGATTCCAAACCTTTCAGTTGAGTCTTCAAGAGAGACACGGGCTGGGGCCAGCCCCGTTGCCGAGTGGTTAAGTTCATGTGCTCCGCTGCGGCGGCCCAGGGTTCGGATCCTGGGCACGGACATGGCACTGCTTGTCAGGTTATGTTGAGGCGGCGTCCCACATGCCACAACTAGAAGGACCCACGACTAAGATATACAGCTATGTACGGGGGAGTTTGGGGAGATAAAGCAGAAAAAAAAAAAAAAAGATTGGCAACAGTTGTTAGCTCAGGTGCCAATCTATAAAAAAAAAAAAAAAAAAAAAAAAAGAGTGACATGGGCTGATGCTTCTTTCTCCCAACTAGAAGCACATGAAGCCTGTAGACATCTGGAATGTTCTCAGGAGAAGCATGATTCTTCCTACATTCAGAGGAGTTGGGCAGGAAGGAACTAGAATGGACAAGGGAGAAGAAAGCCACTCACATATCAAAGAAAGCTTGTCTCAACAGCATCACTATGTTTGACAGTCACAGAGGATGGTTTGTAGATGGCTCTCAATTTTCAGAGCCAGTTGGGCCAGGCCTGGAATAACTGGTTTAAGATGCCTCATCTCACCCCTGTGCTAGAAGAACAACTTGGAAAAAGTTGGCCAAGAGGCAGGAAGCCCGAACAAGACTCTTTGCTGGAGAAGAAGTTCTGAGTAATGGGGATTTGACTTCATGTTGAGTGCAGAGAATTACCTGCAGCTGGCTGTTGGCCCATGGCAAGGCCCTCTGGTCCTTGAGTTTGTGGTCCTGCTGAAAGGGGAGACTCTAATTATTTCTACCAGCACTCTGTCTGGAATTTGGCAATTTCCTGCTCTCTTGGTTGCAAGGAAATCACTCAAGTCACCTCACGTAATCGGTAGCCCTTTGAAAGTAGGCATGTGCATGGGGACCAGCAGATGCTGAACAGCTAGACCTTGGAAAGAACAAGAAGGGACTGGATATTCTGGACCCAAGGAGACTTAGATACCCTCAGCAAGAGATGATCGTGAATCTTTAGTCCAAGACTCTACCACAACATGTCCCAGCTCCCTTTGGCTTCTCTCCTCCATTCTTGTTTCTTCTGCTTACTCGTCACTTCTGCTTACTCTTAAATTTGACTTCTACATCCCAATCTTGGCCTCTTCGACCCCTTTGTAAAGTATGACCTCATCTGGTACTATGGATTCCCTCAGATTCCTTAGAGTAAAATCTGATGGGACCAGCTCATCTTCCCAGGCCATGTATTGGTCCCCAGCCAGGCTGTGGACCAGCTGGGTACAATCCAAGTGGTGGCCTCCAGGCAGCCTAGACTTGCAGTCCTCAGCATAGCCTGTGGATGGGACATTTTAAGGTCAAGAGAAGCAGGACGTTAGATGTTTTCTCCAGGACAGCGATACAAAAACCATACAGTGAAGTGAGTTCTGTGCCTGGGGTTGCACCCCCGAGCCTCAGAGTTTTAGGTCCAGATCAGATACAGACAAAGTTTTCAGGGCACTGTGGGCCTGGCCCTTGGGTGGTGGGCAGTACCAATGAGTTGCCTCATCTTCCATTGGTGAATGATGCAAAGGCCGAACTCACGGTCATGAGCAAATATTATCTGGGCCACGGCAAATATGCAGAGTCAGAAAAATGACAACCTCAAGATATGCAATGTTTTCCTTGGGGGTTTCTTTTTGAAAGTAAAAGGGGTTTTCTAACATGATCCTGTGGAGACCACTTTAGTTTCCATTTTTCTCAGATGATAACACGTATAGAGGGGCTCCTTTCATTGTGGGTACATCATTTCTCAAATATGTGGTCCATGTTTGGAACCACATAATCCTCATTAATTCCCACAATTAGTACCTATTGTGGGCTGCTAAGACCACCTCAGATATGCTTCAAATATTCAAAAAGTGTTCAGAGCCCACCAAACGGCAACGTCAATAGAAGCCCAGGGTGCAATCTGACCTCCGTCCTTTAAAGCTGAATGTACATATTGACCGCTTCTTTCCCACAGGATAATTCCTGTTGGAACATACTTTCTGATTTTTTTTTGTCCTGATGTTTAATGTAATGAGAGAGTATATGATTAACTCAACGTACATTGAATATAGCTGTTATCAGGAATGGAGCCAAGTCCATTTTACTTGAATTAGGCACGTACGTGTCCTTTCTTTCATATAATTTATACAATTCCCATGCCCCCAATACCCCATGACCAAGAATGCGAATACAGTTTTTCATCAGGAAGGCAGCGTGTGGTGGGTATAGAGGATAACTCTGCCGTTTTCTAGCTGTGGGACGGATCTCCGAACCTTTTTTGAGGCAATTTACTCATGTTTAATACAGAGATATTTGTTACCCATCATACAAGATTTTTGTAACGATTAGAAGTAATATTTGTAAAGTTTTTGGCAAATGGTTGATAATAAATTATCACGATCGTTGATATGTAAGGTACCGACATTTACAAATAAAAACGGGAATTGCTTCTTCGAATTAATGTACTTACTAAATGATTCCCAGCCCCTCAAATTTTCAGGCTTGGGTCCACAGATGACCATTTTCGTCGCCCAGACCTTGCGAAACTTCTTAGCTTTTGCTGGTTTTCCCTCGCAAGCAAGGGTGTTTTGAGGAGGAGCGTTTTTCTCGCTGTCTGGGTGATTATTTCTTCCTTGGCCTCCATTGTCATGATGGATGTGGGGGCGGCTTAATGGGGGCTTGGGCGCCTGAGAAAAGGAGCGAAAAACCCAACTGCGAAAACCCAAGAGAAACCGAAAGACCTGAACACTGGAAAAAAAAAAAAAAAAAAAAGAAGAGCTTCAGGACTGAAGCGGTTAAGGAACTGGCTTCGACAGGAAGTGGGCAGAATGCTGTTTTCAGTATGCTCATGGGAACCGAGCTGGAAAGTGCTGTGGTGAGTGTGTGTGGAAAAAAGGGCTTTAATCAAGCTATAAATATCTGTTTCTTTGAAGTTTTATGACCAACAATTAATGTTACTGGAAGGCACATAAAGAGCCGTTTCTTGACTTGGTGGGTCTGCGTGGGGTGGGGTCAAGTTAAGATCCTCTCCTCCTGGACACCGTCCCTACCAGTTCCGTTTCTGTGTGTGTGTGGGATCTCACAGGTGGCACAGGTGTCTCGAAGCATCCTCAGGGTATAGTTATACAATTCATTCATTCATTTATTCATTCATTCGTTGTTCATTCAGTTCATTAATGTTTATCCAGGGCCCTCTGTGTGTAAGCTCTGCTTGTACAGCACTGGACAAACCAAAGAAGCCCCTGCCCACAGGAAGCTTTTGTTCTAATTGGGAAAAGAGATGTTCAACAAACCAAGACATGTAGGGAAAGAAAAGTGCTGTGAAGGTAACGAACACCTGTTAAGAGGACGGAGGGCATGAGGACAAGAGCCTGTGTGACTCTAGAGAAGTCTCTCTGATGAGTTACCTGCAAACAGAGAGCTACATAAAGAGGTGGGGTGGGGGGAAGCAGGTACCAAGGTCCTGGGGCAGGCCTGTGCTCAGCAGGGCTCAGGAGTGCCAAGGAGGCCAATGGTAGAGATCAAGGAGTCCTGCTGGGAGAAGGTACTCGCTCTCAAGGGCCTGGCCGTGCCCTGCTTTGGAGAACTTTGGAAAAGCTGTGGATTTTACTCTGAGTGAGACCCGGAGGCCTTCCCGGGTTTTATTTGGTCCTGCCAAAGGCCAGCCACCAGTTCGATAACAATATCCTTCCTCCAGTCTTTCTTCTTCCTATAAAACAAAACAACGCAAAACACAAAAGCAAAAACCAAAACTCCCCCAGTAAGCAGGAGACAGGGCTTTTTTTTTTAAAGAATGCTATGCCTTTTTGTGTGTGTGTAAGAATGCTATAGATTTTTTTTGCTCACCTCTTGCTATATGCTGACTTCAACGTTAGACGTTTTTGTCGTCTCATTCCTCCTTTGAAGCCCTTCCGTTGCTTTTGGGAGCATAAGTGAACTTGAAGGCTGGCAGGCAGTAGCAGCATGTAACTTCTCCCTGGCAGGAGCCCTTTCTACCCAATCATCATTCATGTGGACTTCAGCAATTTGGAATTTATGGTCCTCCGGATTGGGGACACGGCTTGAGGTTCACCTGTGTACTCGCCTTGGAGAAAGAGTTTACTAAGGAAGGAATATTCTGGTACAATCTGGAGAAATTTACCCTTTGCAAGAAATAGTTTTAAAGTACCCTCAGGCATTTTAGAAGCACCTACCTACTGAAGGATATTCTTACCTTTAAGCAGCTCACCTAAGGACTTGACCGAATAAAAGTTGGTTTCCTGAAGAGGGTCTCTGCACATACTTGACAGCATTTTTTTTTTTTTTAAAGGAAGTGCATAATTCAGATCAGCTTCCCTTCCAGGTAGTCCAAATTAGGGAGGTTTGCCGGGTATGAGAGAGCGTTTTCCTCCTTCATTTTCTTGGGTGCAGGGAGGTGTTTATGACTAATGGGATTCATTACATGTGTGTTTAGGCTACCTATTGTTGTGGCTTTAACAATGTTAAAATCCAAAGAGAGAACAGAGAGGGAAGCCTTTGGGAACGAGGCATCCATTGTGCTGGCTTGCTTGGAAACAGAGCAGCAAAGTGGCAACTTCCTAGCCTGTACTTTATTTAACATTAATAAAGCCAGAGGCTGTGTCACTTAGTTGTCCCAAAATGACTGGTTCACCATTTGATTGGGACGTGAACCTGTTCATCAACCGCTCACCACCACGTGGACCCTGCACGTCTTCCAGGAGTCGGCTCTCTTTCCTCTGGGACGGGGTCTGTGAGTTTCAGCAGCAGTTAAGGGAAGAGGCTGCTGCATGCGGCCCCGTCTGGCATAATTGGCCTTCAGTCTGATCTAATTCAATGTAGCCGTGTTCTTTGTCCAGTAAAAGAAATGGCTGGCAAGGAATGAATTGTGATGGAGATAGCGACAGATTTATGTACCTTTCAGGGACGTGATTTCCCCAGGACTACACACAAAGATGAGGGGTTTTGGACATCTCTCTGGGATAGACGTAAATGTTTAGAACACATTCTTCAATGGTGCCCTGGCCCCACTGGAGTGGAGTCTGCGTTTCAGTTCACTACAGTTCCCATCCTCACTGATGGACATATGACTTGTGGCCGTAAAGTATGTAATGTAGAATGCTAACTTCTACTTTGTTCTTTATACTTAGCAGTTCACCAGCTGTAAAGAAAGATGCTAGGGTATTGTTAAGGAGCTCTGATACAGCCATTCAGCAGACTCTTCCACATCAAGGAAAAGAACGACACTTCAAAAGAAAAAAATCAGGGCCAAAAATCATGTGTTTACATCTATGGTAAAAAGAAAATGTCCCATCATGGTTGGGAGGGGGTGGGTGCAGAGGCAGCTATGGGAGTGGGAAAAAAAAAAACCAAAACACTAAATACCACTTTATTTACAATAGTTGTGTTTCAAGGATGAGGCTGTGGATTTGTCCTTCTTTGTATTTTCTCACTTAGAAAAATGAGTACTTTTAATTATGAGATCAAAAAGACATATTCAGTGACTTATTTTGACCCAATATTTTTCTCTGTTTAATTTAGATGGAGCTTTTGTTTGCATAAAAATTATGCTTGCCATGCATATGGGATGACTTTTTTTTTTTTTTTTCCAATGAAAAGGAGGCATTTTACAATCTCAGCAGCTCACAACTCTACCAGGCAGAGCACTGGACTCGGCTCATCTTCTGAGCAGGCCTCCAGGGCCCCAGTACCTGGGTGGCCCAGTGACACCCACAACAAACACGACAACATTAATTTTACCACAGACTTCCTGTCAGAGGCAAAGGAGGGACTGCAGCCTGTTTGGAACTTGAATGAACATCGAAAGGAGCATCAGATATTAGTTGGTCCTGTTCCTCTTCCTCAGACTATTGACAGTTTTCTCTCCTGCCTCCCCCGCCTCCCCCATGCCCTTTGACAGAGTGACAGGCTTGAAGTAGAAAGGGAAAAGGGAAATCGATGACTCAGCCAAGAGCAGGCCTCACCACAGCTTCCTGGACACCCTCCCTGCTCTCTCTTTCCATGAAAGAAAAGGGGAGGAGGTCCAGAGCATTCTAGTATAGCAGAGAACTTCCACAAAGGCTGTGGAATGAAGGAATGAACAAATGAATGAATGAACAAATGAATGAATGAAGACCCAAAGAGCCACTCAAACGTAGTGTTATGATTTAGACAGATAAATTGTCCAGCTATATCACATCCTACCTCTTCCCTCCTCCGTCCTGTGAATACTGAAATGTGTTTCCTCGTTTACGGACAAGCTTGGCAGTAGGGCTGCTTTCAAAGTTAGTGGCCTGTTGATATGTTCTTACCATTTTTTCGCCAGAATCCTAAAGCGCAAACAGCAAAAAACAAACAGGCAGCAACACACCGCATGAGAGGATCCCTCTAGAAAATTCATCTATGATCTTTAAAAAAAAAAAAAAGGCAAAACCGAAGTTAACATGTTCTAAAAGTTTAGGGATAAAACATGTAAAAAGGTCAATCTATAAACTCAGGGACCACCTGAAGATTCACCTGGAAGAGAGAATCACGAACATCTCCTTCCTTTAAAGAAGCCTGGCGAGGCCATCAGGGAGGCCATGAGAGGAAAATGACAGTGTTTCTTTCATTAAAAGGAGCCTGATATTTATTGATCCAACAGGTTTACGCCATGTGTCCCCAGGAGCGCCATCAGCCCATACCAGATAGGCATCTTGGGCAGTTTTTTCTCGCATGACTGCCGAGGGGATTTGCCAGCTCGCCTTGTCAGTTTCTGGATGCTTTGGGCGCACAGGAGGGGCGACATGGTTCCGGCTTATTTCTAAGCCCCTTTGAGGTGATTTTTGGTCCCCAAATGAACCAAAATAATCCTCACAATTCCTCAGACATTCTCTCTCCCCCTCACTCCTTTCTGTTGCAAAGGGGACTCTCTAAGAAGTTTCACGATGCCTTAGCATCCACTGAAGGTGATCCTCGCTTAAAAACGCCTGTTGCCTTTGTCTACCTTTGTTTTCCTCTGTACCCCAACAGGCCTCTGTTCTCTCCCTCTGGCAGTTTTATTTAACAGGAGAAGAGATGGAAAAATGAACCCCTATTTTATAGCTGTTTCTTCAAGGAGCTCAAACTGCTTTCAGGCATGTCCTTATTACCTCATTAATCCCCATAATGTTCCCTCAGCAGTATTATTCTTATTTTCAGGATGGAGAAATTGAGGCACAGACAAAATAAATGGCGTTTAGAAGGTCAGAGAGCCAGCCCGCGGAAGAGGCGGGGATGGTTGCTGGGCTTCTGGCAACCGTCCTGGGCCATCGGTCAGACTGTGCTCTTCAAATAAGGAGAGAGAAAGAGAAAGCTCAAATTGCAGAGATGATAAAACAAATGGAGCCGGATTTAGTTATCACTCATCGGGCAGAAATCCATCTTCTTGGTGAATGAGTAAACTGTGACCTGCCGGGTTTTTCAAAGTGGAACCCTTCTTTGTCGCATGTATTCTGCCTGCTGGGGGCTATGCTGGGCTCCGGGATACAGACGTTAGTGAGACAGCTCGGAGACTTTTCTCAGCGGCACGAGTATGTGGAAGGAACAAGTGACAAACCTCACAAACAGGAATGCAGACCCAAGGAAGCCCTACATCCCCCTGCCCCACCCCTGCACACCACCCTCACCTCCAGCCAGATTACCGCCCTCTCCTCCTAATGGGTCCCTTGGCACCGCTTCTTTTCCCTCCTTGGGTCTTTCCTCAACAGAGAACCAGTCTCCTTTGAAAACACAGGTTAGATCACGTCTTTCCCTTGCTTCAGATCTTCCAAAGCCTTCGGGTGTCCCTCAGCAAAGCCAGTCTTGACTATGGCCTATGGGATCCTGCCTGATCTCCCCCTCCCAGGCTCTCTCTTCTCACCCTTTGGGCTCTCTCCCTCGCTCACTCTGTTCCAGTTGTGCTGGCCTCCTCACTGTTCAAGTTCACCAGGCATGTTCTGCCTCGAGGCCTCCCCCTCGCTGCTGCCAGAGTGCCCTTGCTAACCACAGAGCTCACCCTTTGCTCCCTCTCTCGCACCTTCTGAGGATGCCTTTGCCAGACATCTCGCTTTAAATTACCGTCTGCCTTCGCCACCCACCTCAGCACTGGGTCCCGCTCACTCACCTTATTTCTCTCCATACAGCATCGCCATCAAACCAACCATGCAGTTGACCCATTCACTTTGTTTTCGACCCCCTTCCGTGAGAACTCAAACTCCAGGAGGGCAGGTGTGTCATCCATTGTGTTCACTGCTGCATTCCCATAACCGGGGACCTGATAGGTGCCCCACAAATATTTGATGTCCTTAAGGTGGAACTTGACTCTCACAGAGGAAGGAGAAGGAGCTGAAGCAGAGGTCTGTGTCCAGAAGATTTCACTGGATTTTTTCTATAATCTAGGAGGAGGAAGGATTCCAGTGGCGTGGGGATACCTATGGGAGTTCTTTGGGGTTGTCGGCATATTGGGGAGGAGTGTAGGGAGAAGCCTGGGACCCGGCCTGCTGCCCTTTGTGGGGTTTGCCCCTTTTTTGGCAGCGGCATAGAAACATCTCTTCATTTAAAGGGCTGGGCTGAATTTATGTTTTAACTTTCCTTTTGAATTTCAACAGGAGTTAACCTACCTGGCTCTGTCATTCCCTGGAGGTCCTCATAAATGACAGGGCTACATGTGGGGCGGAGGCTGCCCTGGGTCAGTGGATTCATAGAGAAGTCAGAATTCTCTTTTATAAAGAGCCCACTTTTCTCAATAATTGCATAATGACGTCTTTGATTCCCAGGCCCTCATCCCCAGCTGTTTTCTTAGGCATCTATTCAAGATCCGAGATGCCATTCACAATTCGGGAGGATGCATATTTGTATCTGGCTCCAAAACTTTTTTTTCTTTTGGGGCCCACATCACTGCAGCCCATGGCAGAAGATTCTAGCAATTAGCAGGAACTGAAAGTGATAATTTATTGCAACCAACACTGTGATCTAATAGTCACACGTTACAAAAGCAAAATCCATATTTTTTTCCACGGTGGCACGGCAGTGCTATCACACACTCCGCGTGCTTTCTAATGTCTTTTGTTTGCATTAGGAAAAACCATAACCCTCTCCCACTGAGAACCAGAGACAGCCCCTCAGGTTCTGAGAAGGATGACATTCAAAACTGTGCTCCGAAGGGGGTTAGGTTTGTGTGCTAGGGGTGAGGACTGCGATCTGATTCCGTTTCGAAATGGTCTTTGGAAAGCACAGGGCACTTTCTTCCTTTTATTTAGGAAAGGTAATCGTCTTTCCATTTCTAAGTGTCCTACCATAAGCTCTTGATACCGGGTACAAGAGGGTAGGGTGGCTCAGAATGGGAATTGAGGAGGCTGGACTCTTTCATCCAGCCATCACCGTCCAAATCTATTGATTTTGACCACTGAATCTTGCCTTGGATCTGAACCTCAAGTGAATTTCCAAACCACAAGGCCACATAAATTACAGGCAAAATGGTAAGTCAGGTCCTTCCAGGTGACTAAGGCAGTATGGCAATGCTTCAAGTCTTTAAAACCATATCCCAGTGGCCCCGAAGCATTAATACATTTGGAATATTGTCTTGTCTGATGCCTAGAGAGGCACCCGCGGAATCTGATTCCTAGGTACATCAAGTTTTTGAGCTGGAAGAAACTTGAGACCCTCTCTAGTCCAGCGGATTCCAAACCTGTCTGTTGGTCAGAATCACCTGAGAGCTGAAAAAAATACAGCTTCCTGAGCCTCACCCTCCAGAGAGACACATCCATTTGATGGAGGAGTGGAGGCAGGAAGTTCCGATAAGAGGCACATTCACATTTGGGAACTCCTGTAATGTCATAGCGGGAGAAACTGAGTCTCAGTGTGTGAGATGGAGAGGGAGGGATTGAACACAGATCCCCAGGCTCCCAGTATGTGTTTTCTCCTGGACCAGGTTTCTGCTTCTTAACCAGGAGGAACCTCATTCACTCACCTCTCAGGGATCACCATGAACAAAGAATGCATGTAGGAATTGACTAGAAAGAGATGCGTTAGGAGCTGCCCACCTTCCTCACCCCTTTCCTGGTACCTGTGGTTGCATTTCAATAAATTTCTCCAAAGGCAGTTGTCATAGTGTCCCTATATGTTGAGCCAACTACCCTTGAGATCATTTCAGGATTTTCTTTTGTTGAGTAAAAAAATTGTTTCATAATGATGTTTTTTCCTAAAATATTCAAGTTTTAAGCAGGAATTGCACACAATAAATGTTTACTAGGAAGTTTACTTAAATGAGTGAGTAAAGGTGGTAATAACAGCCCAGATACACCCTGCTGGAAAATTGAATGCAGAAAAATAGTGTTCATTTCTGCAAAGAAATATATCCCTTCCCCCTTTTTTCTTGAGACACATGAGTCTCTCCATCTACCCTTTTAATTTTTCTTTTTTTGATAGAATAAAGGCCATGAGACATCCTTCTCTTTTTTTGTTACCTTAAGAAAAACAATATACAGGCCCATGACAATTAACGTGACTACTGGAGGAGACAACAGGGAGGAGTGGAGACTGTGGTAAACTTCAGAGCACAAGCTCTGTTGAAAGGGGAAATCACTTTCCATTCTAGCTTATTGTTGCCGTATGGGGATACAGACCTATAGTGGTCAGATCCTCTGATTTTCTTGTTTCTTTTCTAAGAGAAACTATAAATGTAGATATGTACATCTGTGTGAAATCTTCAGGCGTTTTAAATGTTGGCAACTAATTCAGTTTATTTTTATTTTTAACTGATGTGCCAAATACCTAGGTGTGGGCCAAAAAGAACATAGCCCTTTGCAGCCCACAGACCTCCAATTTGAGATTTCTGATTAAGAGATCTTTAATTAAAGTATGAGTGACAAGGGACTAACTATGTGAGGGTATGGATTAGCCTGGGTTCAACCAGAAAAATGGAACCAGTAGGAGGTATATATTAAGAGATTTATTGCAAGGAATTGGCTCATGTCATTCTAGGAGTTGCCTAGGAAAGCCTGAAAACCATATTGTGGACACTCAAGAAGGGGAGATCAGAACTCAGCGTGGGCTAATGCTGCTGATCACAGGCAGAATTTCTTCTTTCTAGAGGTTTAGTTCTCCTCTTAAGACCTTTCAACTGATTGAATCAGGCCCACCCAGATTATCTAGGATAATCTCTCTTATCAGAAGTCAACTAACTACAGGGCTTTAATCACATCTACAAAATACCTTCCCAGCAACACCTAGTGTTGAATTGAATAACTAGATGCTGTATCATAGCCAAGACGGCACATAAAACTGACCATCCCAGGGTAAATGTTAAAAAAAAAATCAGCCAAGGATAAATAAGATCAAGACCCCTATGTCACCCTTTGACGAAAGTCTTAATTTTTCTAGTTTTCTTTTTTTTTTTTCTTAAAAAAGGAGATCGTTTTAAAGAGCCTGAGAAATGAGGGCAAGCCTTAGTGATCGGATTTGGAGAAGGAGCCCTGGGTTCGCGCCAATACAAGATGGGTTTGTATCTTTAAGTGGCCTTTATTACCATAGTAATAAACAGCAAACGGGCCCAAATCTTCCAGGCTTGTGTTGGCTTTGACCAATGAAGTAGAACAAGGCCTCTGAATACCCCATTAGTTCCAGGCTGTGCTTTGATGGCTCTGCACAGGCAGCTCCTTTTTCTACACAAGTCACCAGCCTCACCCGTGTCTCTTAACAAATGTTGTTGACAGGCCGAGTTGCGATTTTTCTGCGTGTTCTGACAGTTTAATTCAGTACCTCTTGGCTGAGCACTCGGCCTAAGGGGGTGCCTCAGCACCTTGGCATCACCGGGCTGCAATTAAAATAATTCAGAACCGAGGCTGGGCTTGCAGAAAGCGTCCTTCTTCCCTTTGGAACACGTGGTGCATTTTCCAGTACCCCTGTGGAGCAGATTTAAGATCTCCCTTTTAGAGTGGAGGGCACTGGAATTTATTAACAAGACATCAACTCACAAGAAGTGGCTCAATTTGCACGTTACACCCAACGGGGTTTTCTCCATGGTAGTTAAACAGAATTTTTTCGGTAGACTTGGCACCTGTAGAAAGGTCATGGGTGGGGGGTGGCAGAGAGCGAGGGAACACAGAGGGGAGTTTGGCAAGGACCATTTTTAAAAGCTGAGCTTCCAAAACCATGAGTCAGAGATGTTGTCCTTTATTCGGAATTCTGCACAGGAAAGATAAATGGATAAGAGTACCAGGAAATCGGCCTCCTTCAAAATGAAGAGAGATCCTTAGAGATGTTTTAGAAAGGATTTTATTCAAACACAGTCACAGATTAAGTGTGGGACAGTACAGTGTTGTGAAATGAACTTCATTCTGTTTACCCATCTGTCTTAACCCAGCATCTCTGCTGGTTCCACTAATAAAACAAGATCCGTTCCAAGTTTTAGAGAGATTTGTTTTGTCAGGTAAAGTCCTTCCAACAGAGAGAAATTTGGTAAATTCCCCCAAATTGCTTTATGATGAGGATCATGTTGGGGAGATTCTTTAAAAAAATGCAAACTCCCAGACCCCAGCCCAAGGGAATGTGGTCGAGTCATGTAGGGTGGACCCGGGAATTTGTATTTGAACAAGTGTCCCTGGTGGGTCTTTTCATTCAGGCAAATGTGGGAAGGACCGCTCTGAAATCAACGTCCACAGTGCTCTCTGTGCTTTCCAGAAAAAGCAAACGATAGAAACTTTCCAAAGGGAATTACCTGCCATGGTTTCTCATTCTCTCTCTTTTCTCCTTATTACTTGCTTTTAACAAAAAAAGTTTTCATATTTTATTACTGCTTCTGCATTGCCTTTCTGGATACTTCTTTCTAGAGGGATGGGATGTGTAAGAGAAACACGTTTTGGAGCTTTGGTTTTCAAGAAATAGAACATCTTGGAGGGAACGAAAGACTTTTATGAGTGGGACACTTAGGAAGGTAGGCGATCCAAGTAGACAGTTCTGGAAGACTTCCCTGGAGTCGACACCTGACTCAGGGCTGCACCGTACCTTGCGCCATTCCCCATCCCTCATTCCTTCCCATGGATAAGGAAGAAAAAAGAACAAGCAAAACAATGTACATGAGTGCTTACATGTTTTTGAGGAAATTGGTACAAATGCTACAATTCAGGCTGAATGTCTTATCTAAATCCCTTCTGACAAATAATCTTCCAATAAAAATAAAACAAAAATGCATGCTATACGCTCAGTTCAGTTATTTAGTGGCATCCTGTGACTTTAGGCAGGAGGTCTTCTACTCTAGGGCTCAGCTACCTTGTCTGTTAAGTGGGCACCCTTGGTGGGTAGTCCTAAGCAGCTAAGATCTACTATTCTAGAACTTCTTTGAATCTAGAATTCCTATGAATCTAGTTAGCATATGATAGATTCTATGTTAGAGGCTGTGGGGGTTATGAAGTGTAAGAGAATGCTTGCTGTCTGTTGCATTTAGCAAACATCATGCTTTTCAAGATTTTTAAAAGTTGCTGAAGCTCTTCTTTGAAGGAAATCGTACACTGAAGCTCCATACATAATAACAGGTGAAAGAGAGGCTGATAAAGTTTGAAAATGATCTCATTAAAAAATAAACACATATGTGATGCCAACTTAGGAAGGAGCCAGGCATGCTGTAGCCACTCAATAAAGAGTTCAAGCCTTTCGGATATAATTCTGAGATCTCAGAGGTTCCGAAGCTAAAAAGCTACATGTTTAAAATTATTTTTTCATCCGGCACTTGAAGAGTCTTTCCAACTCACCCATATCAAAGGCATTCTCCGGGAGCGATACTCTTTTCTGATCTTTGAAGACGATGGGGAACGCCCTGTGTGATTGGGCACCCACTTTCAATTCGGGCTAGGGGCTCCTCTTCCTCCTTCTTCTCTTCTCCTTTCTCTCCTCCTCCTTCTCCTCCCCCTCCTCCTGCACTTCCTCCTTCTTTCTCCTCCTCCTCCTCCTCCTTCTGAGTTGACCAACCAAGCCCTTGACAGAGAGCAAAAGGGAGGGCAGGCCTGGCCTTGTTTTCATTTACCTCTTGGTTCTGGCAAGTTCTCAGCGTAACCGTCTCAGGCATTTCCCGACAAAGGCAAACATTCGCCTAAGTGGTTAAATCTCAGGACATATCTGTTGATCTCTGCTGAATCTCTCGGACCATTTTAATCCCTCCTCTGCCTTTCCCTCTACATTAACCAAGGCCTCGACCTATTGACTGCAGTCTCTGAAGCAGCTGGACTCCCTGTTTGAAAGGTTTTCCGAAGAGGTGTCTATTAATTTATGTATTTAATTTCTGTATGAAGTGACTGTTGTTCTCCCAGCACAGGTATTAGAGTACCTTTAGGGGAATCAGCAGCTGAAATCCTTTGTAAGGAAAAATGCTTAGAGTGTCACAAAGCAAAAGCATTGGTGGCAAATATTCGGAGTGCTCAGTGGGGAACCACTGGGATTCGTCCCCTCCTTGGATTTTGGATCCTCTTTCTGTTTTTCTGAGCCCCGCATCTGGGTAACCTTAGCTGGAGCATGTATGGTACACAGGAAGAAGGGTGATGGCCAAGGTCCAATTTATTCTATGCTTTCTAGTTTAATATGTAGTTCAACTTTGCTAATGGAGTTAAAATTTTAAGATCTTAACAAATCCAGTTACATTTGAAATTACCTGGGCAGTCCAGCTACAGATTAGCTATTGATAAAATGTTTTTTCCTTATTAATGCTAGATATATAATTTAAACAAATCCGTCATAGGCATTCCGTTTCTGTGTGATCAAGAATGGTAAGGTGAGCTGCACCGACAGCCAGCACGGGCATTTTAATGACATCAAGCACATGTCTACACATCTGCCTGCAGACATGCTTTGTAGGACATACCAGGCGGCCCTGTCCTGTAGGCAAAGAGTTCCTTAATTGAAAATGATGTGTGAAATTCCAAGAGAGAAGTCCATGAATGGGGTGATTTAGGCTTCATAGTCAGTAACCCTGTCCGAAAAAAGACAGGAGCAGCCTTGTGGCGGCACCTCTTTTGCTGAGAAAACTTATTGAGGACCTTGCCCAAGACGTCAGCAGTTCTGCTCTTTCACTGCTTGAGGCTCTCAAGCTGGAATGAAAGCAGGCCTTCTAGGACACTGGCTTTTAAACCTTGAAATAGTGTGCAATTTTTAAAAAATGGAGTAACCTAGGATCTCCTGCAACTTATTTTGGTTTGTAAGGCATTAATAATTTTTGTAAAACCTCAGTTATCATCTGCTATAACCATTATTTCATAAGACAAATCATTTTCCTCAACATGATGAAAATTTACAGACATACATCAAAGTCAAAAGAATTTTACCGTGAACTGCGATTAATGATTTATTCTAATTGTTTTCTTATGCATTTATCCATCCTTCTATCCTCCCATTCATCCACCCATGTTATCATGAAACAAATGATATTTTAATGCCAAAAAAGAGGAATGTTATAATCCCAGTGTAGAAGACAGTCATTCTCAAGACAGGTCAGTTGACAACCTGCCACCAATTTATATATATTTAAATATCTACACCCCTGTATGCACCTATGTAAATGTCCATGTGTGCAGACACACATATCTGTGAACACGTGAACATACACATCTATGTTTATATGTGTTTAAAAATGTATGTCACAGTTTTTAATCTCTATTCCTTTTTTGTCAGTGAAAATAAGGTCCCAGCCTAAGCGTGAGTAGTTCTCAGATAGTCATTTTCGGACCCAGTGAAAAAAGACCAAAAATGCACGCTGCTAATTCATTAAGGGATTCTCGGGTGTTCAAATGCTTCACTTACATGCAATCCCCACTCACCAGGACTAGAACAGGCACCTCCTAGAGAAAGTGACACGTATGAAAGAGCCCGAAGTAATGGCAGTCTGCTATGGTTTCCAACAATTAAAAGGAACTTTGTTTTCCCTTATAGTGGAAAACTTCTTTTTTTCCCCTTTGTGTTCATTGTTCAAAAGGTAGAAAAGACAGGTAAGCAAAAAATAACAAAAGCAGAACAGTCATAATCTCAAAACGCAGAGAAAAGAATGTTAACTCTATATTCATGCCCATACCCATATCTATATCCATACCCTAATCCATTGTTAGTATCTATTTAGCTGTTGTTAGTGCTGCCGAGTCAGTCCTGACTCCTCTCACTCTGTGGACAGCAGAGCAGAGTCCTGCCTGGTCTTTTTGCTCCATCCTCTCACCTTCCAGCACTCTAGCAGACAATTCTCTGCTGCTATTCATAGGGTTTCCACAGCCAGTTTCTTTGGAAGTGGGTGACTAGGTCCTTCTTCCTAGTCTGTCTTGGTCCGGAAGCTCTCTTGAAACCTGTCCACCATGGTGACCCTGCTGATATTTGAAATACCGGTAACATAGCTTTCAGCATCCCAGCAACACACAGCCGCCGCCGCAGTACGACAATCGACAGATGGGTGGTGTGGTCCCTTGACTGGGAAACAAACCCAGGCCAAGGTGGTGCTGAATCTTAACCACTAGACCACCAATTAACATCTGTACCTTTACATAAATCCATCTCTATCTTTCAATTTATATATTTATTTAAGTGCACATATAGCTATTTTTGCTTTTATTTAAAAAATCACAGAAACAGGATTCTATTGTACACAATCCTATATAATCTGATTTCTTTTGTTAATAGGATATTATGAATATCTTTCTATAACAACAAATATTATTCTACATCATTTCCAGTGGCTCCATAGTGTTCCATTATATGGTTTCCAGTAATAAGTTTAAACTGGTGGCTCTCCAAGTGTGCTTCCTGGACTGGTAGCAGCAGCCGCTGCCCCTGGGAACTTGCTAGAAATGAAGATTCTCAGGCCCACCCCAGGCCTACTGAATCTGGATTCTGATGAATGCTGGAGAACAAACATTGCTGCCAATTTAGCCCCTCCCCTAACAATCCTTAGGGGAGCACATTCTAAATTTTTGGCCTGAACCTCAAACTTTTGCCTGGGCTCTCTAAATTCAGCTGAAGACATCTTTAGATTTCAGAATAGTCTTGCTGCCCACCAACTTTTTGTGGAAAGTGCAATTCCTCTTCACCTCTAAATTCTACTGACTTAAAGTAGATTAAGAGATTCAGGGGTAAAATTGGGCCATCTGTGAAGTCCTTGAATTTGAGTACATTTTTCTGGGGAAAGTACACCTATCAGATTTGCAAAGTGTCCATGACCCTAAGATGACTTTTTATTTGTTTTTGTTGTTCTTATGCTTGCTGTTCTGTTCTCCCCAGTTATTTCAGTGAGAAAAGGAAAAGAAATCTACTGGGGGCTCCATTGGGCATAGTGGCCAAGCAACATGTGGCCTGGTGACTTTTCACTTTTCATCTTTTGGATAGTCCAAAGACCAGCCATACTGTTCTTTTCTGGGGCAGATCATTCACGTTCGGCAAGCCCCCAGCTCAACCCCACCCTGAGCCTTTGCAGCAGGCGGGGTGTGCTTCTCAGGCCCCATTTTAAAACAGAATCTTTCTCAAAAATGTTCATTTCTTTACACCCAGAAATTCTAGATCTGTGACTTTTTGGAATCTTACACATCTTTTCACCCAGAAATTTTAGATCTATGACTTTATCCCAAGGAAATAATTAGATGCACATGAAAGTTTATGCATAAGGTGGCTATCATAAAATTATTTATAATCAAAATCCAAAATAGCTTAAGTGTCTAACAATAAACATTAGTTACAGAGATTATAATAAATAAAGTCATGGGGTGGAGTGAAACCCAGTTAGTCAAACTGGGGCTTTTGAGACATGACTGGGATCATGGTGAAGGTGTCATGGAATAATATTAAGTGAAAAAAGCAGGATGTAGTTTAGAACATATTTACCCCAATTCAATGCACATATTGAAAGTATCTGGGAGGAGTGAGACCTGCATTGTCAACATTTTCACTTGCTTCCTTTTTCTCTTCTGTATTATCAAGATTTTCTATGACAAACATTTATTGGTTTATAATCAGGAAAAAAACTCTGTTAAATGAAGTGGACACTATGTTGTGGTGACAAAGCCCACTAACCCACCGTCTGAGTGTTAAATGGATTTTATCCCTGAAATTCTGGTTTTAAGGAGACCTTCCTACACAGGAGACCATTTCCTCCGCAAAAGCATCAAGAGGGCATGCGATGCCTTCTTGACAGACTGAGGCACATTTACTTACTTTCTTGGAGCAGAACTGTACCCGGAGCCCTTATTTCATAGTGTCAGCGAGATCCGCTCATTCCTGGCAGAAGTTCCAGCATCCTCTTTAGAGATAAAGATCAGGCGAATAAGAGTGGATGGACTGTGGGGAACGCACTGCACTGATCTGCTGCTGTGCAGGCTCCCTCTTCTGTTCTCTGGAATGTTCTGTGATCCAGAGCCCCCTTCAAATAGGCCTGCATGCAAATGGAAGCCATTGCCTCGGCCAGGAGGATCCCTTGACTGCTTCCTATTTATCATGTCATGGTGGGTTGACTGGAAACCCAGGAGGGAGTTTGTGCCAGCCACATGGAGGGAAATGCCAGCTTATTTTATATCCCATCTCCTGCTATGTCTGTTTGTAGAACAAACTTTATTATCTTTCCTTAGCAGTCACAACGTGTTTTGGGAAGCATACTTGCACCCGTGATACTTAACCACACTTGGTTAGTTACTTTGTATCTTCCATCACTCATTCAGCAAGTATGTGTGGAACTTCTCTTATGCACCAAGTAAGATCTGTCTTTCTAGAAATGGAGTGTTGAGCAACTAGACACTGTTCTGGTCTCTGGAGCCCACAGTCAGGGCAGGAGACAGGTATGAAACCAGTAATCATGATAATTAACGTATGGTTGCCGTCTCCTGGCACTGGGGCAGAGGTTTTGGCAAACGTTCTGTTTCTAGTTGCAGGAACAATGTCGAGGTTTGCGATTGGTTTTAAAAACTGGAAATGAGAGCAGTTAGCCTTGTGCTGACATCACTCTCACTTCCTTTGGTTTCCAACTTGTTTCCCTAACTGTGTGCAACTATAGCAGGGCTCCAGGGATCTGTAAATATGGGGACCTCTTTGGAAGTGGGTAGACTTCGATCGTATGTGTTGTGGCAGGAAATGGAAGGGGGTCGGGAAAACACTGGCATTACCAGAGAAGATTCCTTCTTGACTTGTCCATCAGTCCTGGGGCTCTTAGAGCGAGTTGCTTCATCTCACTGAGTCTCCAGGTTCTCATCTGTGAAATGGGATAACCACTCTTATCTTACAAAGTGGTTGTGAAAAACCAACAAGATAATCGATATTCTAAGTGCCTGGCTCCATGCCTGGGAAATTCAAATGCTCAAAAGACGTTAGTCACCTTGATGGTGTCTGTATAAAGCTCAGGATGGCTCCTTTGGTATCTATTAGTGGGCTGAAGCTTCTCCACATATAAGAAGCCTCAGCAGTATTGGAGGCCCAAAGCAGATATTTGATTTTTTTGACCTGTGGTGTAAATCTTTGTTTCTTTTTCTGACCACAAGGATTCCATAATGAGATGTGCTCCCTCTTCTCTAGCTCCCAGTCTAGTGGGGCATTTGGGGATGGTGGGACAGAAGGGTCACCTGGGCACAGAGGAGATCTCCCACAATAGGTAGGAAGGGAAGCCAACAGGAGAGCGGGGTCCAGGCTTGGAGATGGGTCCACGGAGGACTAGGAGCCCAAGCAAAACCCAAGAAAGCAGAGGGGAGCAGAGTGAGACTGAGGAATGAAAGGAGAGGAAGCTGAGGGTTTCCTACTGTCCACCTGTCCCTCTACAAGTCAAGGCACAGGTAGGCCACCCGCACAGCTCAGTTACATGTTGAATGCATAGCTAACCGCATACCCACATGTTCTGGAATTCAGCTCTAGCCACACCTAGCCACTGCTACAGGGCAGCAGCCGGCCCAAAGGGAAGAGGAGGGTGTGAGAGTGAGTCACTGCAGGTCACAGATGTGTCCTCAGGAGGAAAGATTGTCCAGGCTGAGCTGTGCACACATGTTTTTTGTATACTGCGAATACTTCAGAGGGGTTTGCCATTTTCCTCATCGGGAAAGCCAGTGTTTAACGTTTGCCATAGGCTTGTGTTAAATATTTTGTCATCTGAGTAATATTATCCTACTTCATCTCCCCAATCAGCCTGGCATGAACTTGGCCAGATGCAAGCTCAGACCATGACTTGTGTGCGTGCGTCTGTGTGTGTGTGCGTATGTGTGTGCATGCCCATGTGCATGGGCCCTGTACATCTTCCAAGTACTCCGGGAGTCTTGACAATATGTGACATACAATGGAGAGTCAGGGGCACTCTTCATCTCAGATCCACGCCAGGACCCTGTGTAAAGCTGTGCCAAGCCCAAACGTACTCCTTTGCCCCCCTTTCCCCTCTTCTCCTAAGAGCAAATATGCACTGGGACTGGGCGTTGACACAAATGCTTGTCTCCCCATCTCCGGGTTCCTATCGAGCTACTGTAACTTTAAAAAGATTTCACAAAGACTACCTCCACTAGCTAAGCTGAAATAAGAGTGTCTCCGGAGTTTAATGGATCAAGTAGCGGTGATAGGTTTTATGGCTCTTTTTCACTTTAGGGCATAGGGAAGAGAGAGCTGGGCAGGTTGGTTTTAAATTCAAGGATTTATGTTGTTAATCCTCTGGGCTAATTATAATTTATGGGATCTTGGCAAATTAATATGCGGTTGCTATTCAAAAGTGGAGAGCGATGGGAGGCAGGCATAAACAAGCCTTGTTCATTTTTAATTTATTTCCACCAATGGAGAATATTAAATAAAATGAACACTAGGGTATTTCGCTGTGAGTTTGGTGTTCATTATTTATCTCTAAATTATGAAATTCATATAACAACTCCTTGTTTTTTCACAAGAACCCAGAAATAGGGAGTGATAGCATCCGGATAAGTAGGAGGCAAGTAGTGATTTTCTATCTACTATGGTTAAGACACTCAACGGTACATGCATGGAGATGGAGGTTCCCTAAGCGACGTGTTCGTGGGGCCCAAGATTTGGTCTTGTGCACATCGGGATAGTTTAGAAACAGAATTTGTGAGTGATCTGTGAGCTTAAAATCTCTTCCACAGAAAAGAAAGTGCTGGTCTTCCAAAGCGAGGGCTCCAGCCCATTACGTCTTGAGGGCTTTGGGAAATCCCAGCGTATCACTAGCCTGGTAGATGTTGAGCCAGGGGGCGGGGCGGGGGGGGGGGGGCGGGGGGGTGACCCCCTAATAGGTCTTTCAGACTTCAGCATAGCAACCTCATTGCACCCAGGACCCCCATTTCGTCCAGCATCCCCTCTGGCTGTTTTCAGAGTCCTCTTTCAAAGAATTTAGCTTCTCACCCATGAACAATTGGCAGAAAATTTTCGCTGATTGGCAACCATAACGCTGGTAGTTTCTTTCTAACCTGATAGTCAGTTGCTCCACTAGAAACAAGAATGTCCCTCCCGCTTCCCCTCCACCTTCTCCTCTTCTTCCTCTCTTCTCTTCTCCCCCCCTCCTCCTCCTTCCAGCTGGGAGAGGGCAGCACATGCTGCTTGGAGAGCTGTGGAAACCTTGAGCTCTGAGCCCAAGAAACAAGTTGGAGTCCTCCCCCCAGCTGTGTAGCTCAGATAACAGCTGGAGCAGAGAACAGGCTGTTCTCACTGCTGGAATATCTGACCCAATTCTGGCTGGTGAAAAGACTTAATAGTTGGTACCCCAAGTCATTCCTGTCCCTGCGCGAGGGGAGAGAAGCAATCGTTTCTCTCCACCCCAGGCACACACTCCATTCGAACTCTCTCTCTCGACTGCACTTCTGTTCGTTGCTCTTATGTTCATATTTCCAGGAAAATGAAGGGCCACTTTTGACAATTCTAAAGAAGAAATGGGATGTTTTGCTTTGCGAGGGAAGCTAGTCTGGAAAGGCAAGGATTTCTGGAGTCTGACAGTCCCCAAATCCAGTCCCAGATCTACCCTTCATCAGCTGGGTGTTTTTGGGCAAGTTACCTAACTTCTCTGAGTTTTCTCATCAGTGACACGGAACAGTTATTGGTCTTTGGGATTGTTACGAGAAACAAGATACTGAGAAGCACCTGGCACATTGCCTAACTTCTTCTACATGATCAAGAAATGGTAGTTCTGCCCCCTTCCACTCCCTCCCTTGTACATATAAGATTCTCAGAAATATGTATAGAACTGAATCGACCAGAGGGATCCTTTGTACCTTTGGTACCTACAGAGAATCATAAACACTTTGACTCTGGGAGGATGTCCCAAGGCCCCATCGCAGTCAGTAAATGTGACAAATCATGTAAATATCCCCAAATGCTAGAGGGGACGAGTACCTGTTAGCTCATGTGTCTTTGTGATATGAACAAGGGTTCGTGAGTTATAAACAGCCCAGCATTGGGACATAGGATAGAAGTGACTCTGTACCTACAGATATCGGGGTGGGGGGGTCACTGTTTCTCTGTCATGTTTTATTTTCGCTTGTGAAAACAGCAGGAAATCTAGCCAGTGTGTTGGCAGGACTCCTGGCTTTGCATAATTCCTTATTCAGGGCGTCTTTAGCCTAACCATTTATTGGGAGGAACACACTGTTTTCTGGATTATTTAGGAATAAAAACGTAAACCTAATTGAAATCAGCACTCAGTATTCTATGTTATTTTTAGTTCAGTATCAATGATCATCATGGTTTCACTTTTTTATGTACTCCTCTGAAGAAGTGTGAAAGGAGACAAAGCCAGAAAGTTAGGGAGGAATAAAAAGGACTGCGATTGGCAAGAGACTGAAAAGCCCTAAAAGAAAGGCAGTAGGTAACTTCTGGAACAAATCAGCATGGGTAATGTCTAGGCAAGAAGGATAGAAGAAGATCAAGGTGTCACAGTGGCACAAGTGTTTAGGCTCATCATATTACAGAGTTTTGTCCAAACAACGGTTGGTTTTGATTTATCGACCACATCATCCTGTGGACCCAGACGTGTGTGCACTGGGCCTGGTAGAGGACAGATTTGTGTAACGGCCTCCATCCTGAATTCAAAGTCGTCCTATCCATCAACTCAAGCTCTGTAACTCGATCAAACTAATCAGGCGTGTCTCCTTCTTCTTGAGGAGGAATTGTCTCATAGGACCGTGCTAGGCACTTCCCACAAATGCAGTTCTTTCTGGTGGCTCTCCCAGTGAGCTCCCCAGCCATATCTGATGACCAGACCTGCCTGACCCCCAGGACTGGACACGGCACAGACTCAGTGAGAGAATCATACCTCTGTCCCTCCTTCCCAGCTTACTCATCCTGCCAATGTGAGAAGTTAGGTGGTCTCACCTTTAAATATGTAGTCCCTCGTTCCTCTTCGGTATTTATACACGTCAAAGTCAAGATTTTTGCTTCAGGTCTACTGGCCCATCGAAAGCGTTCTCCACTTGATTTACAGGTAGGAGGTCATCTTGGTAAATACACAAGCACTCAGGAGTCAAGTCACCATTCTCTTATGCTGAGCATTGTTGAGGCTCATGACAGACCTGAGGAGTTAGAGAGATGGTGCTGTGGTTGAATGTCATATCCCCCCCAATTTCTATGTTGAAAGCCCACCCTCTAATGTGATGGTATTAGGACACCTTTGGGAGGTGATTAATGCCTTATAAAAGAGGCTGGAGACAGCTCCTTTGCCCCTTCCACCATGTGAGGACCCAAGGAGAAGTGTATGCCACCCGGAAGAAGGCCGTCACTCAACCATGCTGGCACTCGAATCTCAGACTTCCAGCCTCCAGAACTGTGGGAAATATGTTTCTGTGTTTGTAAGCCAGCCAGTCTGTGGTGTTTTGTTATAGCATCTTGAGTGGACTGAGACAGATGGAGAGCACGTTTGGTCCAATTTTATTCACTGCTTCTCTGGACCCAAGAACTTTTTCCAGGAATATCCAAATGTGGTACATCCATCCATTTGGGGGCTTCTAGCTTCCCAGATGCCTGCTTTCCTTTTGACCCTCTACCCTGCTGAGATCTTTAATGAATACTCTTCCACACACTCTTCCCAGAAAACCAGGAGCAAAACGCCATGTTTCCATGACACAAATATTTCTGATCATTTGTATCGGTTTTATTTCTCACTCTCCCACCACATAAAAGACTAAGAAAGCACTTGCATGAATGTTTGCACATCATTTAAATATTCATTTCCATTAATTTATTCACAGCTGTAAAGTTTATTATCTAGAATATAAAGTCATAGAATTTTAGAGCCGGAAGACATGAGAGAAATCATCTAGTCCCAAGTCCTCGTTTTCCAGATGAGGAAACTGAGGTGAACAGGACTCAGGCAACCGCCCAAGGTCAAATTCTGAATGAGTGACACAGGGGAGACCCAAACGCAGGTCTGAACAGTCCTGCCTCTGTTGAAGTCCTGCCTCTGCTCTGCACAGCTGAAAACCGTCTTGCTCTTCCTGGCACAGACAGCCAGTTCTTGCTGAGTGCCAGCTCAGTGCTCAGGGCTGGAGTACAGCAGTGAATGACACAGTCATGGTAAGAGAACTCACAGTCTAGTGGGACAGAGAGGCTAAGCAGATAGACGAACATATGCCTGCATGATGACAAATTGTGATAAGGGCTCTGAAGGAAATAAACAAGGTCTGCATGGAGAAGAGTGGTGGGAGCTGTTCTAGTCAGGCTTCTATGACAAAGTACCGCAGATGGGGTGGCTTATAAACAACAGACAGGTATTTCTCACCATTCCGGATGCTGGGAGTCAGAGATCGGGGTGCCAGCACAGTTGGGCTCTGGTGAGAGCCCCCTTCCAGGTTGCAGACTTGTGTCCTTACATGGAGGAAAGAAGGCAAGAGAGCTCTCTGGGGTCCCTTTTGTAAGGGCACTAGCGCCATTGATGAGGGCTCTACCCTGGTGACCCAACCGTCTCCCTGAGGCCTCCCTCCTAATATCATCACATTGGGTGTTAGGGTTTCAGCATATGAATTTGTGGGAATCACAAACATTCAGTCCATAAAAGGAGGGTAGAGGTGGAGTCTTGGGTTGTGTTTTCCTAGGAGGTGGGGAAAAGAGGCTGGGAAGGGGAGCCAGCCAACACAGGGTGCTACAAGGGACAAGTGGTACAGAATCCACCTGGGGGATTCTGGGAGTCAGTGTGGAACATCCTGCCTCTGAGTTATCTCCCATGAGAGGCAAAGAAACTGGGCTACTTACCGCCAGCTCCCTGCTGTCATTGGTTGAGAACTACTCTCAGGGAACTTCCGAGAACTTCTGGCCTGTACCTTGGTGCAATATTTGCAATATTTGGGATGTGCTTATATCCAAATTCAAATTTCTCTGAAATTTAAATTTGACTGGGCATCCTGCACTTTCTTGGGCAAGCTTAGGCCCACCTTTTGGGTGTCCCTTTGATGGGCTGAGCAGCATCTGCAGCCAGAGAAGACTCCCAGCATCACAGTCGCTTGTGGAAGGAAGGGCTGAGCACAAGCCGTGCTAAGCTACTCTCGGCAGGGTGGGAAGAAGGTCTTTGGGGGTGAGGTGAGGCCCCAAGGCTGGGGAGGAGCCAACTGTTCACACAAGGAGGGTGAAGAGGGTGGAAAAGGCAGAGAGAAGACTTCCAGGCAGAGTGAGCATCATATGTAAAGAGCTAGGCCCGCTAAATGATTATCTGCTCTCTGTTACCTTAAACCAGGGTCTCTCCGTGTCTGGAAGTGATGATGAGAACTGGGTAGCAGGGCTGGGTGACTGTCCTAAGGCTGGGTCACAACTCATACTTGACGGGCACTCTCTATTTGTCTGTAAGTTTGCTTGCATCTCACATGATCCCATCTAAACTTTCCAAAAGCCCTAGGAAGTAGGTGCTGATATTGGGCCCATTTTCCAAACTGAGGAAGTGGAGGCCATGAGAGGTTAGGTAACCTGCTCGTGAGAGGCAGAACCAGGATTCAAACCCAGAGTGCTCCAGAGTCCATGCTCCTAATGCTGCTTAATTAAACGTCTATTGTGGGTCAACTGTGTCCCCCAAGAAATGTTGATGTCAAGATGAATAAGCTCTAGAGATCTGCTATACAACATGGCACCTATAGTCAACAATAATGTATCATACACTTACAAATAGTTAAGAGGGTAGATCTCATGGTAAGTGTTCTTATCACAATGAAATAAAATTTTTTAAAAATGAGGTTATACTGGATTAGTATGGGATCTAAATCTAATGAGTGGTGTCTTTATAAGAGAAAAGAAAATGAGATGTGGAGGGACATGGACATACATGTGCGCACGCACATGCGTGCACTCACACACACACACACACAGAGGAAGGAGTACCATTCAAAGATGGAGGCAGAGATGGAAATGATGCTGCCAGTAGCCAAGGAACACACTGCATTGCTGGCAACCACCAGAAGCTGGAAGAGGCAAAGCAGCGTTCTCCCCTGGAGCCTTTGGAGGGAGCACAGTCCTATGGACACCTTGATTTTGAACCTCTGGCTTCCAGAACTGTGAGAGAATAATTTCTATTTTAAGCCACCCAGTTTTTGGCACTTTGTGACGGCAGCCCCAGGAACTTAATACAGCGTCCCTTCTCAACTTAGCGAAGGGCACCTCAAGACATGCCCTTAACCAAATTATCCAGCTGCCCCAGGCAGGAGCCCAGCAGCCAAATGACTCACCTAGAGGCCGTGTGGGGCAGAGGTGGCCCGCGGCCTCCCTTTAATGATATTCACGTTTCCTGGCTCATTGGCGATGACACAGAGGGAGGAGCCAGCCGGGGCTGCAGACACAGTTATATACATGTCAAGGGCAGTTAGACAATTAGCTCACCCACAGCAACACTGCAATATGCACAATATTTGCTTTCCCAGCAAAGCCAAGTGCAAGCTCCTGCCTGCTTTAATGACCCCGTGTTCCTCCAGTGCAGGAAGGGACCAGGCCCCTCAGCGCTGCCAGCTCCCACCCCCTGCTGCCACAAGGATTTAACTCCTTCCTGTCCCCCAGACTCTTAGATATCCCATACAGATGTTGCAAGGTAGATTCAAGTGGGGTCGTTCTGTTTGATCGGGCCTTGCCTTTACTGGAATTCTCTCCAACAGTCCGTGGAAGCAAAATTCATAGCGGTGCGCAAAACCCATCTTTCATGTTAAGAAACAAGTTTATACCTTATCTCCTTCCAACAAATATTTGAAACAGCCCATGAGGACTTACTAGTGCAGGTCGTCAGTAAGGAGGGGAGAAATTCAGGGTATGGAAATGAACACGGACCCCAGAATGAGGCCAGGACCCCAAAACACATGTGCTCCTGCTATAAGCAAGCCAAAGATTTGTCTCTGAGCCTCCTCCTGGCCTCCCACAAACTGGGACAGACCATCAGTTATGCAGTTTACAGTATCTGTAAGCATGAAACAAGCCAGTCATTCAGGAGAAGCCCAGCTGTCCTCTGGAAGAATCTAACAGTGACATGAGGGTGTGTGCCTGGTGATGGGCTGCACTGGCCTCTCCGGCCCCTGCCCTGGTCCCACTTTTCACTGAGGGAGCATGTGAATAATAGGACTGAGCTGGAGGTCTGTTTTGACCTGGTATCGAATTTTTAAGCCATAAGGGAAAGATTGCAGAGGATCCAAATCATCAAAGTCATAAAGGAAACAGAATGTATCACAAACTTTCTCCACCCAATTATGATGTGTGGGAACCAGGCGGCTCTCATTTTCAAATGCATTTTCCTCCATTTAAAAGTCGTATAGTTCAGTGAAGAAAATTTTGAAAATCTTTGAAAATGAGAAAACTTACTCCTAATTCTACTGGCTATAGATAACAATTAGCATATGCATTTCTTCCCGTCTTTTTTCTGTTTTCCGCTGTATTTGTATCACATTGAGATCACTACCATATACCCATTTGGCACACTGCTTCTTATTTTTCCCTAACTTTATACATTTCAGCATGTTGTTAGAAATGCTTTTTAACTGCAATTCCTCGTGCTTGACAGTCCATGGCGGGGATGTATCACCGTTCATTTATCCACTCCTGTGTTGGGCATTTAGATGGTTTTAAATACTTTTGCTGTCAGAAAAATTGTTCTGATAAACATCTTTGTGCATAAAGCAGTTTCCATAGTTCCCATTATGTCTTTAGGATAGTTTCCCAGAAATGGAATTACTGGGTCAAAGGTTAAGCACATTTTTTAAAGGTTCCTGAGACATATTGCCAAATTGCTCTCCAAAAGGTTTGCAGCAATGGAAATTATCAAAAGCAACATTTGAGAGCCCAGTTTCTTCTAACCAGTATTGAGTGCTCATTAGAAAAAAATCATTCCTAATAGGATAAACAAACAAATGGCGTGTTATTGTTGGTTTGGGGTCTTATTGTTCACTGCTTGAAAGAGGCAAATTTGGAGAATCCAAAGAAACACGGCAGAAATTAAATTTATGGGCTACATTAACCTAGCATTTTGGATTGGATGGTTTCTAAAGAGGTTTCAATATATTAATGGATGATAAGTGGATACTTAAGAGAAAGCGTATTTTGGAGAACTTTGCAATAATGCCATCCTGGAGGTTTTGTTCTCCATCAAAGTCAGAGCGCCACCTGTACTCCATGAGTCCAATACTTCATAGATGCTTTATAACTATGTATTGAAGCAAATAACCAATATTTGTAGGATCTTTTACAGTTTTTCAAAGTGTGTTTCACATGGAGAATCTCATTTTACCGACGAGGTAACTGAGATACGGTTTCAGTGACTTGCCTAAGACACACACAGGTTAGAAAGTGGTCCAGCGAGGATCAGAACAAGACTGCCTGGCTGGGAGGACCGTAGGCTTTTCACCTCCACGTGGACACTCCTCTGACACCTGCTTGGTCTCAATCAGGATCACAATGACTGGCTTCCCTGTGATACTGAGCTGCTGTTTCCTCACAAGTGGAGGAGGACTGGGAACCAGTGGGCAGTGTGGCCATTCTTCCCAGTTGCCAGCATCCTTTCTGCATTTCAACAATGCTCCAAGTATAAGGCATCCTTCATGCCAAGAGCCTCCACTAGCAGCAAAATCTATCTAATATGGTGCCCAGAGCAGAAGACCTTGCATTAGCTTCCTAGGCCCGCCATGACAAATTTGGTGGCTTAGAACAACAGAGGTTTATTCGCTCACAGTTCTGGAGGCCAGAAGTCTGAAATGAAGGTGTTGACAGGGCCGAGCTGCCTCTAGGGGTTCTAGGAGAGAATTGCTCTTTGCCCGTTCTAGCTTCTAGTGGCTGTCTGCATTCCTTGACTGGTGGCCACATTGCTCCCACCTCTGCCTCTATGGTCACGTCACCTCCTCCTCTTCTGTCTATCTCAAATCTCCCTCTGCCCTTCTTTTATAAGCACACATCATTGAATTTAGGGGCCACCCAGAAAATCCAGGAGTATCTCCTCATTTCAAGATCCTTGACTTAATCACACCTGCATAGGCCCTCTTCCCAAATAAGGTCACATTCACAGGTTCCAGGGATGGATCATGGATATCTTTTGGAGAGTCATTTTTCTGCCTTCCACAGACCCTGAAGCTCATTGCTGATCCCACAAGTTTAACATCTGTGAAGACTCCTGCATGTTACCTATCCCATGGCAGCTACTCAGTACCAACCACCGCCAACTAAACTTCTCACATTGTGTTTACAGTAGAATATATAACACAACTTAGAGAAAAAGTGTTTACTTAGGGTCAGTAGGCTGAATTCCAAGGTCTGAGGCTGGTTTTCCCTTGACTTGGACACATAACTTCTCTGAACCTCTGTTTGCATGACTATAAAATGGGTATACAGGGATTAGGTGGGAATCCAGTGGGCAGTGTTTTATGAGTGGTGGAGTGCAGTAGGATTTTGAAGATTGAATCCAAAGTGCCTAAGAACCTGTTCTGGGGGTTTGCACCAAGAGAAGCTTGGCTTTGGTAAGACTGATTCAGAGAAGACTATCTGTGTTGGCGGCCTTCTGCAATTGCTAGGAGCCTGAGCTAGATTCAATTGGGAAAACTAGGTTAGTGCCAGGAAAAGTCCATTACTCTTTAAAAGCAACCACTCATCTCTAATAATAAATAAACCAAACATTGGGATATTAAAACAATTCGTTCTCAGCATCGGAAAAGAGGTGGGGGGGTGTGTGTGTGCTTGTGTGTATGTTTTTAATATCCCACCCAGCCCACCAAGCCCCCACCCCCAGGAACTACAAGATGGAACAAAATCTTACTTATGTGCTACGGATTTAATATAACATCAGGCTCCTCTAGGTACAATAAAATACCAAGTTAAGAGTATTAATTCCTTACAACCCTGATGGGTCCCAGCTGTGCGCACGCATGTAGGGTGTGAGGGTGTGTGCTCAGCGGGTACAGGTGCTGACGGGGCTGTTCCACCTTGGAGCACATGTGCCCACAACACAGCTGTTTCTCAAATCCTCCACCACTTGCTTAAAAACCTCTATGAAGTTGTACTGCCTCTGGGCACAATTAAAAGCTGTATACTACATTTCATCAAGTAGTGTTAGAAATTTAGGCTGAGCCAAAAAAGAAAAGTGAGAAGGTGGGAGGGAGGAAGAAACGACTCCCTTGTTAAGGTGGCATCAACCTCCTTACCCTGGCTATTGAAACAATAAAGCTTCTAAGCGCCCCGTATTAACAACAGAGAGTGGGAAAAGTGTGATAAAGCAGGGCATCTTTTTCCTTCCTCCCTCCCTCCCTCTTTTCCTTCCTTCTGTCTCTCCTTTTCCTTTCTTTCTTTCTTTTTTTCCTTCCTCCTTCTGTCCTGTCCTTCTTTCTTTTCTTTCTGTCTTCTTTCTCCTCCCTCCCTCCCTCCCTTCCTTCCTTCTTCCCCTCCTCTCTCCATGTTTTTCTCCTCCGACCCCTGTCTCAATTAGTGGTCAAGTCTATCCAGAGGAAACCTGTAAGCTAACTAAGAGAAAATGTGAACAGCCAAGCTGAATGGTGAAAGGCCCATGTTTAACTCTCCTTTCAGGAAAGGGACCAGAGCACCTTGCCCACTTTTGCTTGGGAAGTGAGCTAAGATTACTTCCACTTCCAGCATGGAGGTACGTGGATTCACTCGTTTCATTCCCATGACAACCCAGGGAAGTAAGTCTTCATATACCCATTTTACAGAAGCAGCAGCCAAGGCCCGCCAGGATGAAGCTTGCACTGGGCAGCCTCCACTATTAAGTGTCAGGGGCAGGGACAGAATGCTGCCCGTGGTCTCGCTGTCCACACAGTCATTGCCCCCAGCTCTGAGACTGATGTTGCCCTTTTTCTTCCTCCTTCTTGAACAATATGAACAATACGTGAAGATGGGCGTTCTCTCCTTTCTGTAGTCTCTGCTTTCTAAGGGGAGAAGTTCTCATCTTATCATTTCTTATCTGCACTTGGACAGTTTGAAATCAGATTCCCTGCTGTATAAGAAAGAAAAGGAGATGGGAAGACAACAGAGCATCGTCAGTGTGAGGGAAAACCTTGCCCATCTGTTACCCTTCCCAACAGCCAGCTGGTGCCAGGTGTAAAGTACTTGGTGGGAGTTCCCTGGGCTCAGAGGGAACAGAAGAACCGAGAATGAGGACCTGACTTTAGATGCCCTCCTTGGATTACAGGCCTATAAACTACTATAAAGCTTAGAATCTTACCCTAGAAACATGATGCAGCTACATACTCCACCTTCTTCCCCTCCTCAGGGATGGAAATGAGGGCAGGCCGGAGGTGAAACTAACAGTTGTTGGGCGTGTTTCCTGTTCCCAGGTACTGTTCTAGGCTCATTCACATACCAGTTCCTTAATCCTCATGGTAGCTCTGTGACTTGGTAAATTCTTGTCTTGATGTAATGAGGAAGGAAATTGAGACCCAGAAAGGTTTAATAACTTGTTCGTGGTCATATCTAACAGGGAGCAGAGCCAGAAATCAAAATCCTTTGACCTGGATGCTCCAGGCGTTTTTCCTGCTGTACCTCTCACCCACAGCCTGCTAGAATCTTGACTCTTTCCCTGTCAGCTCTAGGAACATGAAATAATGTGAGTGGGGTGAAATAATGCCATCGAAAAGCAGGCACATTATAAAGAATTATATCAACCTGGTTCCCTGAATCCTGGGAAAATTCATATCCTTGTGCCGCCCGATTAGTGAATCAAGTGAAACTGATTGATATACGGCAACAACAGTTAAGAAACAGGCAGGCTTGGCCGGAGTTTGATTAAACTGATACCCTCGGTTTCCTGCTGTATCAAATCATGGGCGAATTGGTACCATTAGGATAAATTACTACAAGAGGCCCTGCAAAGCCAAGCTAAATAAACTCTGCCTTCTCGAGCCCCGTGATTGTCTTATTAAATAATTTCTTTGCCTCTTAAATGTGGACTCGGAGCACTGGTGCTCTGAAAGCCCTCCTGATTAACTATAGCCTTGACCTCAAGTTGATTTTATAAACTTCGGATAGTGCCCCAGAGGGTGAAGCTTCCTGTTGTCAATTCTGCCTGTTGCTATAGATACCGAACTTCACAATCAGTAATTAGAGCGTGCCCCCTGCCCCAGAACTGGTCAAACGGTGCAGAGCACTCGGCAAATGGTCTTAAAAGCATCCGTGCTGGCATGGAACTGCATCTCCAATGGTGACGGGGTTTGTTTTATTCATGGACTTTTGGAAAAAAAAAAAAAATCTCTGGTTTGTTAGGAATCATAGTGAAATAAATACAAGTAATTATTATGCTTTTTAAAACACAACCAAGTTTCCTTATCATAATATGTTAAGAATAGGAAAGAGGACGGTGGGGAGCGTGTTACAACACAAAGATGACTCTGTCTGACTTACTCCATAAAGGACAGAGTTCGTTCTTGCTCAGATTTCGTATTGTTCCTGTTATACTTGAAGTATGTGTATTCCACAGCCTGCTCCCAACCCCAGAAAGAAATGCTTTTATTTGTAAGTGAGACTTCTTATGGAATAATGAATAAGTTAAGAGAAACCATTGGTAGCAGGAGAGACAAGGTGATGGGTTGGGCTTATTTTATTTAGTGGAGCAAAACAGATGTGGAACATTTGTGTCTTAAAGCATTTTGGTCAAGAGAGAACTAAATTGGTTAGAAAGTGTGCAATTTTGCAGGTGTTATAAAAATATAAACCAATGAGTCCGTACTCTGTTCCCTAAAGGGAATGAGAAATGAAAATGAAGGTTTGCAAAGATACTTTGCTGGATACTTACATATTTTAATTTAAGGTGGCATTACTGTCCTCATTTTAAAGCTGAAGGAACTGAGCTCTGAGAGAGTTAATGATTTTTCCTAAGTCACTCAGTTTTTGTCACACAGCCAGACTTGTAATCTGTGTGTGCTGACTCCAAAACCTGTTTCTCCATCTTTTTTTCAGGGAAAGACTTCTCTGAAAAATATATAGGGATCCTGCTAGAGGCTGCCCATAACTTTATCCATTTCCCAGTTGAAAAGAAAGAGCTCTCAGTCTCAGATTATGTGTATTTCAGTCTCTACATCCAAGAGTAAGGAGCCTGGACTTTGACTGCAATTGAATCGTCTGTCTGGCAAATCTGTCTGACAAGACCTCTCCTGCATCTTCCCCAGGAGTCAAGTTCTGGGCAATATCTCTAGACCGTCTTTCTTGAACACAGGCAGAAGTCATGTCCACAATTCGGGTAGTTCATGGACTTCACACTAGTTCAGACTGGGAAGGTCCTCAGAAGCGATCTTGTCCGTCTTTCTAAGGGGACCAACTTCATATTATTATTCTTATTGATAAAAGCACAAATAAGACTTTAGAACACATTTTTTGGTGTTTAATTCCTATCACAATCTTCTGAGATGGGTAGTATTCTCTCTGACAGGTTTCTTTTTCATTTTTCAAGTGATGTCTGGATTTTCCTACAAAGAACCAGGCACGGAAGATACTGAAACTCAGAAATGTCAAGGAATTTGCCTAGAGCAGTGGTTCTCAAAAGGGGGACATTTGGTAATGGACAGACAGTGCTACTGGCATCTTGTGGGTCAAGGCCAGGGATGCTGCTAAGCATCCTATGATGCACCGGATGCCCTCACCACAAGGAATTAGCTGGCTCCAAATATCAATAGTGCTAAGGCTGAGAAACCCTGACCAAGAGTAGCATAGCTTTGGGGCAGTATTGGGATTTAAATATGGGTCTGGTAGACTTTGCGACATTATGGTGTTGCTTTGGGCAAACAATTAGCATTTTGACTAAGCTTTTTACTTCTCCACGTTGAATTATGGAAAATTATCATCAAAGGTTTTGTTTCTTGTTTCAGTACAAGGCATATAATAGGTGTTTAGTAAATATTTCCTGAATGAATGGATAAACGTGTACAAAATGAACTATAACCCCCTGTAAAGTGATAAATCTCATCAGGAGATAACAGAAAGGTGCCCTGGGATTTCAAAGGAGGGGGTTTCTTCCAGCTAGGGGATGGAGGTGAGTGGTGGATTCTGGAATGACTTGACAGAGAAAGAAGGTTTGAAATGAGGTTTGGAGTCAAGTCGAGCTTGGACTTTGGGGAGGTGGGGGGCCATAACAAGTGGAGGGACAGAATGATGCAAGCACATAGGTCACTATAAGTAATTTAGCTGTAGGAGACGAGCATAGGAATGAGTGATAGTGGAGCAGGACAGGCTGGAAAGCTGAGTTGGGGTCAGTGGTGCATTGACTAAGGAAGGTGAACTCTATCCTGTGGGACATGCGAAGCCATGGAGAGTTTTGAACAGAAAATTGATGTGCTCAAAGCTGTATTCCAAGGAGGTAAATATGGGCCATATGTGTAAGATCTGAGAGGACTGCGGGTGGGGAGCCATGTGTAGATTGCCGTGGTCTACAGAAGACAGAGAAGAGGGGTCTGGCTTATGTGGCAATTCTTTTTTAACTTAGATTTTTAAAACATGTATATAAGCGATTTACTTTTGTATAAGTAATACTTTTACACAAAGTCAAAAGTAGAAGATCGGAAACAGAGTGTGTATGTGTATATATTTATGTATATATATCTCAAATCCATATATGTATATATTTTTTCTTTATGTATTTTTAAATCTCCCTCTACCCCTTTTCTTGGCACTATTTCCTCTCCTGAACCAATGTTATCATTTCCTCATGTATCCTTCTAGACATTTTTATGCAGTTATAAGACAATATGTTTCTGTTTCCTTTAACCTCCTCTTCACTAGGCTATGCACACCTTGTTCTTTTCACTTGACAATATATCTTAGAGATGGTTCCGAATCAGCATATAAATGATTTCTTCATTTTTTAACAACCGCTGAGTATTCCAGTGTGTAGATGCTTCATAATTCATTGAACCAATTCCCCATTGATAGACATTTGGGTTGTTCCTAGTCTTTTGCTATTACAATTTATGCTGCAGTGTGTAACCTTGCGCCAACGACATCATTCCCCACGTGCGGGAGTGTGTTTGCAGGATGGAGTCCTCGAAGTAGCAGTGTTGGCTCAGAGAGTATGCACTTGGGGCATTGCCAGAGATATTGCCAGAATGCCCTCCACGGAGGGTGTTCTGATTTACATTCCCACTAAGCGACGAACAATGATCAGGGTGGTACCTCCTGATTAAATACTCTATAGTTGGGTGGAATGGTGGACGGGAAAGCATGGGGGTGGGCAGCTGCAAGTGAATGTCTCCAAAATGTGCTTTAAAGAGAAATATTTTGGTGGAAGCATGGAATCTGGGCTGCAAGACAAAGACGATCGGATTCAGGGCAGCAAATTAGTGCAGCTTGCAAGAGTCCAGGTGAAAATATATAATGGCCTGTGCTGCTAGAGGAACGAGAGAGATAAAAGGCATTGGGGAGACTCGTTGATGAGTGCCTGGATGTGAGGAACGAGGCAGGGAGGTCCTCAAGATGATGCTGGTGCTCCCTGTTGCCGTTAGCCAGTAGGGACCAGGGGGGAGAAAGAGTTTTTAGGAAGAAGAGGTTGTTTTTGGCTTGTTGAAAATATTGCCACTCACCAAAAGCATTTGAACAGGAGCTCAGAGTTCTTTGTGGCAACTCCACTTTTTCCTGACCCCACCCAGAAATCTTTCTCTCCTCTCCCAATCCGTGTGGATTTGGATAAGCACCTAATTTTATTAGTTCAAAATCTGAGAGCCAAAAAGATTCTTTAAAAAGATTTTAAATGCTTTTAAAAATGACTTTTTAATACTCCCACCAACCTGTAACGTCATTATCATTCTCCTGTTACGGGTAAGAAAACCAAGATTCAGAGAGGTTAAATAGCCTGGCCAAGGTCACACAGCTATTAAGCAATGGTGCCAAGACTTGGATCCAGGTTAACTTTAAATCCCAAGCTTTCTAACTTGTTCACTTCAGTAGCAAATACAGTGGGACAGAAGGGTGTGGGCACTTATCGCCAAAGGCTGATTTCGCTTGACTGTGGAATTCCAATCTTTTAACAGCATCCTATTTATTTCTAAAGTGTTGGGGTGAATTTGCCAAGTTTTGAAAAGTGCGTTTGTGAGCCGGTAGGATCCAATTTGAAGTTGGGGATACCAGAGCCTATGGCAGAGGCTCCGTCTCCTTGCATGTTTTGGTTCACAATGGGACTGGAAAAAGCCACAGAGGATGAAGGTGGTCATTCAGTTGCCCAGGCAGTAAGGCCTGACTCTGGTGGCGAGCTCTGGCAATCCCGCACAAAGGCGGCATTGTTGCCCAGTGTGAAGGGGGCCGAGGCATCACCGAACGGGGCCGAGTGTCACTTCTCTGGGTTAGAAATGTTGTTTTCCATTCACTGGTAAACAACAGTCCAAGTTCATTGTCCCGACAAAGAGCTCTGTTTCTTCTTTTATGCTGAGAGTTTGCAAGTTAGGATCCAGATAGGAATGCTTCTGCACAATGCCGGGTATAAAATGTTGCCGACTACATCACAACAGGGAATGTTCTGCCACGTAGCCTTCAAAAGTATCCAGACGAATCTAACAGACAGTAGAGAGAAACGAGCTGGTCCTGTGCTTGCAAGCTCTCCAGCACGATGTTAAGATTTCTTTTCAGGGTGCTCGCCAGCATAAAAGGATTGTCCAATGAGGGGTGCATGCTCTCTGGTGTGTTGATTATGCACATAGGCACAGGCCTCTCAGTGCCTTAAAATTCAATTATCTCACAGTCTGTCTCATATAGAACCATCTTGGTATATCAAAAGCAGAGAAGAAAATCACTCAGTGAGTTGAAAAACAATTTTTTTAAATAATAATAAAATGAGTCCGTGATTGTTTTAAAAGCTACATACATTGTGTTTAGACTGGAGATAATGGCAGTTTACTTTTAAAGGCTTCTATATTTATGCTTAAATAATTTGGATGACCTACGCTTTGGGAATTTTCAGGGACATTTCAAAGTTTTTATTGAAAATAAATTCTTAAATGCAATTCATTTCACACCAATTGCATCCCAGTATTTCTTTAAAGATTGCTTTCTGTGCCTGGCACTGTGTTTACTGTTTATTAAAACCTAAAGCCATTAATAAGTGAATTCACTAATTAATCAATGAATTAAACTGTTATCTAGCTCTCCTCGTGGCTCAGGCCCCATGCTTGGTGCTGTGGTTCAGAGACAGTCACAATTTGACACTCAAAGAGTGTAGAAAGAGAAAAACTGGTGAAGAGGTCAGGGCCAGGCTGCCTGGAGTGAGGTCTGAGCTACAGCTCACTAACTGGGTCATCTCTGGTGGGTCTGTTTGCCTCTCTAAGTCTCTCAGTTTCCCCATCTGCAGAACAGAGATAATAATAAAAATAGCTCATATGTATTGAGCGCTTACTCCACAATAGCACTTTCCATGACTTACTTGATGCGCTTCTCAGAAAAACTCTATAAGGTTGTTATTTTTATTCCTATCCCCATTTTACAGAAGAGGCATAGAAAGGGAATTTGCCCAAGTTAACAGTCACGGGTTGGTGTACTCAGGATTTCAAATCTTGAGTGTCTGATCAGAACCTATGCTCTTATCAATTCCTTCAGTAGTACATACGGCAGAGTGACTAAAGGTGATAATTCACATACAGTGCTTTGTACAATGCCTGTGCTTAGCCCTGAAAGGTATTTTCATTGGTTAATTAAATATTAAATAATGTGTAACATTCTAGTTAATACTAATAATAAATAAGTGCATTCGTGGTATAGATACAGAAGATGGTGAAGTACGGATCTTGAAGAGAGTGGGACCAGTTCTACATGATAGGCAGGTTCAATAAAGTCTTCCTAGAGAAGATGTCATTGGGCTGAGCTTGAGCCCCAAGGGGTCAATCAGGACTGTGGAACAAATGAATATCATGTACTGGTGCTCTAACATGCTCAGAACACCCAGAAGACGTTGACCTTGCCTTCATGGAGTTTATACTCCAATGGCTTATCATTTAGGAAGCAAAGAATGAATTAACCCAATACAGCAGGAAAGAATGACCAATGAGACCATGATGAAATGCTCCCAGATTGGTGCTCTTCTAAACTGGACTTGTAGGAACTGTGGTGCGGATGGAGTCTTTATCTGGGCTGTGATCAAGTCCATATGCTCCCTGGCAGTTCTCTTGGATTTCCACATTCTCTGCACAGAGATGAGCTACTGCTGGTGTGTTGGCCAAGGTAGACCTGTTGCCCTTGAAACAGCAGAGGGGGAAATGGCTGTGTGCCAGCCAAAGAGAGCACTACGTTCTTGGCCATAAATGAAACTACTGAGATGTGTAGGATATCATAAAAAGGAGATTTACAAAATCTTTTTTGGATGAGATTATCTCACAAAGAGAACACACAACGGCCAGCAGGCTTATCTTTCTATTTTATTTCACTCCTGAAAAATGGGCTTCGGGTGAGAGTTGGCCAGACTCCGTACTGCCCTCCCTCTCAGGGTTCCTTCCCAAGTGGGGATGACGTCTCCTTAGAGAATAACAAAGAAGATGATTCAGCAAGACTGCTGCTGGTCACTCCCTTTCTCAAGGTCCGTTTGTGAGAAGGACACAGAATAGGGCTGCAAAGGAAGACGCTGTACTCCTAAGACTCATGGGTCTTTGAGTGAAATATTTGGAAAAGATATTAGCTTGTAAATGAGGGCAAAAAGAGAAAGTTCAAGAATAGGAATCTCCAACGTGTTTCAGAATCTCGTCTCCCAACTCAGATGAAAACATTAAAATGTGGTTTGGGTCATTATATGGCAATTAGATCTAGCCAATACTTTTACTCCATTTATGAAATTTTAAGGAGTATCCTGAATGCCATAATCCCAGGTAAGTCTAGAGCAGAGGACAAGGGGGTGGGGGGACACCCAGCAGCCCATAAATCAATTCTTGAGCGGTGGTGTATTAAATGATAACCTTGTCATATTTAAAGTCACACTGGAAGGATATATTGAGGTTTTGTTCCTTTCACAGTCTCAGCATCAGTGACTTAATTCAGAGAGTCTTAACTTTTCAAAAACAAGGCACGGGTGACCAAGCTACAGTATCTCCTTTTGCTCCCCCACCTCAACACTTGCAGAAACACACATCCACGCACGTGCCTCTCTCCATTCAGGAAGCAATCGTACCTTAAATCATCGCCAGCAGAACTTGAGTGGTCTTCGTAGATTACATCTTTTTATAAACAAGGGAGCACGGTAAAGCTGAACGAGCATGCACAGCCTTTGGATTCAGGCAGTTTATATCAGGTCCCCATGTTAAGACTTCTAGTTGGGGGATCCTGCCCAAGAATAATTCCTTCCTTGCAGAACTGCTCATGAGAGGTAATCTAAATAAATAAAGCCACAGTAGGTGTTAAGCAAATGGTATTTCGTTATTAAAATAATGGTATTTATTCAGGACAGTTACTTGCCACATTTCACATGATTTAGAGAGTGGGTGGGGTCTTTTCAGGAATGTTCTGAGTTTATTGCTTGGTCCCATTAGCAGCATCCTTCTCACTCTTTCTCTCTGTAGTTTTCTGTCTCTCTGTTTGTCCCTCAAACATCCCTTTTCTCTTTAAGAAAGAGAAGTCCTTTAGGACCTTGCTAGGTTATTACTTATATTGTCTTTTAAATAAACAAACTTTGGAAGGAGTCTCTGGCATGCTTTAAAAAAGTTAAGCACACTCAAATCTCTTTAATTCTAAATTCAGTTTTTGAATATGCTTGTTGTACTGATGTCAGTGGCTTTCCAAAAGAGAGTGTCCCAATTATGTAGATGGCCAAGAGAAACAGCTTTAATTCTTTATCACATAAATATGCTTCAAGCCACGATTTAAAACAGATGGACGGAGAGCTGGATTAGCAGTGGGGCGTCTTGGCTGCTCCCAAGCCTCGGCCTCTGCGGCCTTGCCTGGGTGTGTTCTGTAGCTCGGATCCGACCCGTCCTGGCAGGCGCACAGCTCTGTGAGGTTTTTCCTTCTGGATTTGCATGAAGCTTTTACAAAGAAGCTGCATACGTGCGAGTGACCTTTCTGGGGCTTGTTTCTGGCTCCATACCCTTACGTCAAGCCCCTGCTCATCTAGCATGGTTCGTGCCTGAGTTTATTTATTTTTTTTAACAACTTTATTTATGTAATTAAGTGAGTGAAGTCATACATTTTATTGATCTAATGAAATGCATGTCATGGTTTCTAGTGCCCTTCATCTTCTGGCCTTGCCCTTCAGATCACAGCCCTGTGCTTTTCTAGATGCTGAATGGTCTTCCAGACCATTTAACCATTTAACCGCTTTCCACCCTCCCAATTTGAGGTCCCTCTCAAAATTAAAAGGGAACCCTAACATCTGCTTCTTGAAAGGGTGCAAAGATTGCAGCCGATAGTGAACTGTAACACCAGCTCAAATGGTGGGAGGGGTAGGAAATCCTTAAAAAGAAGGATGTGGTTTCTAAGGATGAGGTACAGAACAGGTGGTTCTCATTTCAGTATATTTAAACTTCAGCCTGTTAAATATGCCTTTCTTTCCCCCTTCATTTAATTTTTTAAAATTATTTTAATGGGGTGCGAGGTGCAGTCTTTTTGATGATGTGGAATGTGGGCTTGTAAAAGCTAAGCACTACTATATATTTCTGGTGTCCTTGCCCACGGCCACACCGGGGAGTTGTATATTGTATCGGTAATTTTAAAAGCCTGCCAGTGTTCTACCATTCATGAAGTTTCCCTCACGGTAGTCGGTCAAACATATTATTTAACTAGGCATATAGAATTGAGGCGAAACGTGGGAAGTAATGCAGGGGCATTAGTCAGCCCTCTACAAATGTTTCTTTCCAAGGCCTTGACACCCAAAATGTGCAAAATCAAGGGGTAGGTTTTTGGCATTTCTCAGGGAGGGGATTGATATAAAGCTGGGTCAATTCAGATAATTCTTCGGGAAGAGGAATTTTAGGAGCAGATGTATGAATTAGCGTCTTATGCAGGATGGTCTAAGCAAGTCTGGAGAAGAGTTTATTGCATCCCAACCTCGCCCACCACAGCCGCAGGGACTGAGCGTTACTATAAGGAAGGAAACGTGTTCATCAATAGGCGTAGGCTGACCTGGGCGAGGCCACATTTTGCTATTCTCAGCAGAAAGAATAATTGCAAATATCTTAGAGGTTTTCTTAGTCTCTTAAAAGAAGGGAAAAAGAGAAGGAATCCAACTTATTTTAAGCATTTACCGAGTGTGACAGACTTTATATAAATACACATACACAGAAACATACACACATTTAGGTCTTATTTCCCCACAAGGACCATATTCTAATCGACACTTCAGGAAGGAAACTGGGGCTCAGAGAAGTGAAGCAACTCAGGTAAGTTCACACAGTACTCAGCTGGGGGAAATCAGGATTCCAACCCAGGTGTGATGGGCTCCAGTCGTTTCTTTACATTTGACACCCTAATTGGTCTCCATCAGAGGCAGCTTTGGAAGCAGAAAGCAACTGCATTCCCACCGGAAGTTATTCTGTAGACAAGCGGATTGAATGCCACCAGTAACAAGTTCACAACAGGGTTTGTATTCGTAGACACGACCCACGCCCATTTGAAAATTAAACTAACTTGAAATGAGGACTCCCCTTGTTCCTTGGATATATTTTTTCTCTCTTAAAAAACTAAGTAAAGGGGATACAAATACAGAGTTACAGAATTGAAGCCACACTGAAAGAAATAAAATGAAAAGAAAAAAAAGAGTTTCCTTCTTCTCTGCCCACCGGCCTTCAGCCTCTAAAATCACCTCCTCCAAAATCACGTCTGTTAACAGTATATTGTTAACCTTGCCAGAAAAAAATGAATACGTTTGTATTTATGTATATGTGTATACCTTTAGTTTACACATATAGTCTCAATTTATATACATTGTTCAACACCTTTCACGTCCCCTTAATTTTATAAATTTTCTTTCCATTTCTGTGTATCTACCTGGTTCTTTTAAAAGACTGCATAGTATTCCATCGTATGTTTATACCATGGTTTATTTATCTGATCACCTATTAAAGGATATGTAAGTTATTTCTTATCTTTAGCTATTATAAAACTATGCTTAAATAAGTTTCCTTCAACATTTACTGTGTCCTACTTTGGCATTTGTATCGGTATATAAAGTTCTAGAAATCCAGTTGGTGGATCAATAAGATGTGCTTTAAATTTTTTATAGATATTTCACAATTGACCTCCCAAAATGGTTTCACATACCCACTCAATTTCAGAGTGTGTATCTCACACACATGCTGATTTGGGGTCTTATCATTTTAAAAATGTATAACAGTCATGTGAAAAAAAACTCTCACCACCGTTTTTTAATTTCACTTTTTAATTATGAGCGAAGTTGCAGTTGAGTTGATTTTTATGTTTTTATTGGCCATTTGCATTTCTTCTTTTCTGAACTGGCTTTCCATATTCTGGGTCCAGTTTTCTATTGGATTATTTTTATTTATTGGTGAGAGCTCTATGTAAATTAAGGAGACCAGTCCGTTGCCATCTGTTGCAAATGTTTTTTTTCCGTTTGACATTTGTTTTCAACTTTGTAATATATCTTTTTCCATGCAGAAATTTTAATTTTATGTATTCAGATATAGTTTGGCTGTCCAGTGAGTTTTGGAGAATACCATTTAGGTCTTGTATTTTCGAAAGCAAGTCAACGTCTGACTGCCAACCTCACCCGAACAGGAAATATTTGTCCCTAAAAGTGTTCAAGAGAGAGTCAGGAAAGGCCAGGAGGTGTGACTGTCATAGCTATGCCACTTCTTACCCACATTTATGTGAAATTGTCACTGATAGAAGAAGGAACAGGAACATAGGGCCAGCAATGGAAAGCTGACCTTCTGCTCACTGGTAGGGGAACAGAGTATGGAGTCCAGAGACAGGCCAGAGACCAGTTCTTCAGCCCTTTCCAGCGGTGTGATCCGGGGCAGATGACTGTGTGTGGCTCAGTCTCAGCTTCCTGATTTACAGTGGGAGCAATGATATCTCTCATAGCAAACAGTCCAACAGGAATATGCCAGGCACGTGCGTAGGATACACCAGGAACTTCTTGGCATTTCCAGAATATGTGTAATCATATTTATAACATGTAATATGAAATACACATGGAAACTGTCCAAACTGTCAGAGATATGAGATAAGTCAATTAAATTAAATTAATCCTTCCCCATATCTCAAAGAGAATCAAAGGGGAAATAGAACTCTGAAGTGGGGGGAAGACAACTGAGTAGCGGCTGTTGTGATATTTTATTAACCATAAACTGCCAAGGGTTGGTTGCAATTCTCCATCTAGCAACTAATTCCAATTTCATTAATAGGAATATCCTCAAGCTTCAGGAAGGAAATTCCTTGAATTTTATGGATCTCTGAGGCAAGAACATGCAACATCTAATGTTTCCCTTCTGGAAACAAGGCACTCTGATTCTGCATCCCGTAGCGTTAATACCTACGATGTATATTTCCTAGATAGGCCTAATAAAAATCACCGTGCTTCTTTCTCAAAGAAGATGAGGATATCAAATTGAGCAGGAGCTAAGGAGCTTGACAGTCTTGGCAAGACATAAAAACAATCCTGAATGTTAGCCTTAAATTAATATGAGCTTTATTTGGATTCAATTTTATCATAGCTGATAACTTGGGAAAGATTTGATAATTAAGCATTTACACATGTAATTCACTTAAGAATGCTTTAGAATATCAGAAAGTCTAGGTTGCTCTTCAGGTTGTTTCCTTTCTCTCGCTCAGAAGGACATGTTTGACCCTTGACATTATCCCGCGGCAATGTGGTGGAATTTTTAGAAATTATCTGTTTGTCTGTTAGCTGTTTGTTTTGAATATCTTCACTTTGGCTCAGACTTGCCATAATGGAAAAAGAGTGTTAGTGTGTTGGGAAGAAACGGTCTTCTTCTTGTCCCTCTGCCCCTCCCCATCTCTTCCTCTTCTCTCCTCCCTCTGTCTCCCCTCTTCCTTCCTCTCCTCCCTCCTTCTCCTCCTTCTCCTGTATCGTTAATGACTTCCAGGTGTGCCTATGGGTCAGGCTCCTGGCCCCCATCCTGGGATGCTGGGTCTGTGCCTCCACAAACACAAGACAAAGTTGGGAGTAGGGGACACAACATAAGTACCACATCAGGGGGAAAAAACGACTTTGAAGTTTTGAGGATGAAATCAGTAAAAATAATTCTAGATGGAGACAGACCCGTTTACATTCCAAGAAAGGAAAACGTTTTACGCACACAGTTGCCCTGGACCACGTGGGTTCTTGTTAATACCTTTCAAGCTTGTGAGTGAAAGCCGAAGGCTTATGATCCATGGCAGAGACCACGGCCAGAAATAATTCTCCGAGAACACTGCGTGTGCCTTCAAAGGTCCTTGATTGTTTTTCTTGGATGCCCCACTTTCCAAAGGCCAGAAGTTGTTTCAAGGAGTCATTAACGTTTGGGAAAGTTTTATGTTCTAAGAGCAAGGTGCTGTCCTCATAGGAAAATGTGTAATTAGTCACGATCCTTTCGGTTGGAGGGGATGGCACTGGTCCGCTTCTCAGCCTAGGGGCCTTCTAGTGACTCACAAGGGGACCCTTCCATGCCTTCCCTTTTCCCTGATGCCATTCCCATTTTGACTGTGCTGTCCTGATGCAGTTAAGTATCACCTCCTCTGTGAGGCCTTTCCAGAACTTTCCTCACCTCCTTCCTGTCGAAAGAATTGGCTCCTGACTCCTTTCAGCCCACTCTGCAAGAGGCAGGTTAGAAGACGGCACAGCCTTTGGACAGGCCTGGCTGAGAAGCCTGGTTATGCCCTTCTTAGTGTGACCTGAGCAGGTAGGTTTATCTGAGAGTCTTCCGTACAGCGAGGACAACCAGACCAGATGAGGGGGCCACCGGCTGAGAGCTTCTGTCACGGAGTTCTGTCTGCTAACTCGCTTACGTCTACTTGTTTAGACATCACTAAACCCTGCTGCTAATTAGACTATGAGCCTCTGCAGGGCGAGACTCACATCTCATTCTTCTTTGAATCTTCATTCCATAGCAAAGACCCAGGCACACAGGAGGTACTCAGCAAATGTAGCAGAGTGAAGGAGTTTTCCACAGATGCCTGGAATGCATTCAGTTGAAAATGCCGAGAGCAAAACAGGCTGGATGGCAAGGAGAATTCCATCAGGGTGAGGCTTCCAGGCAAGGCAGAGTCTTCCCCCATCCACACACTGAACTCCCTTTAGTATTGATGCCCTTTCTCTCCTGAAATATTACAGAAACTGCCCTGAACGAAGATAGATGGTCTCCCTTCAGCATTCATACACACTTCCGCCTCCTCCCCCGTTTTCCCATGCCCATTCCCACTGTCTCAGCAAAGTAATAATAGTAACTCATAATAATAGTTCAAAATAATAATAATCATACCTGGGATTTATATATCAGCGTGCCTCCTAAGAGGGCAAATAAACCATTTTGCACAATGCATAGAGAAGGACAGAGCATCTTTGTGCTGCTGCTGATCAAGTTCAGGCAGAAAAGATTTACAGTCAAATTTCATCAACTGGAGCAAAGCAATGGTGCCCTGTTGGCATATAGGGATCCAGTTTAATGCTGTTCTCTTGGTTTTGCTTAAATTGCCAAGTGAATTACTGTAACACATTTTGCCTGCAATTAATTTGACATCTAGTGCCAGAGAGCCTCTTTATGTTTTTCAAGGCAAGCCAGGTTGAAATTTTTGCAGAAAGATTTGTCCATCATTTTTACTGATGTCTGAACACAGTTTCTTTAGCTTCCTTGGAATCTAGTTGTGGAAATCACATGGGCTCTTTTTTGTTTTCCAAAGGATCACAGAAAAAAAACGATTGTGATGGTTTGGTTGAAATGTTTTTAAATTCTCCAAGTAATAAAATAGGTTGATGGTGTTTGCTTATGAAAGCTGACTTTCACCAAAATAATTTGCATGCATCACAGGAGGGGTAAATAAAAGAGGTAGAAATGGCCTTTATGTCCCTGGGCATTTGCCCGAAGGACTTTAGAGATAGTGTCTAAAACTGGTATTGATTCGGTTACATATTGTGGCACCTACCTGAGACCCTCCCCATAAACTATTTGAAAGAAACAAGGTTGCAATTTCCCAAATAGGGACTTTTACTTTTATGATTATTTTAGCACCAACAGTGATTTCCACTCTGGCAGCTGACCACATTCCAGCTGGGCTTTGCTGCGCTGTCCGCGCCATGGGGCCTGATAAAGCATTTTTGGATTTTTCATGCTCGCGATGCCCCATGGTCTCAACTCCATTGGAAGCATTATGCTCCTTACCTGTTTTTTTGTTTGGTTTTTTTTTGTTTTGGGTAAAGAACTTTACCTGCAATCATAAGAAACTGACAATGTGTATCAATCATACCCAATGACACATCTAACTCAGTGGTGAACCTAAAATGACCTTTCGGACACTTGCCCAAAATTCGTGCTCCCAGCCGTCTATCCAGTGGAGCAGGGAGGCTGGTGATTTCTTAGACCTGTTGTAGTCTTTGAGAAGTGACATGCGTGACCTGGTTGCTCTTGGCCCTTCACTGGTACAGAGGGAGTCGGAGGTGAACTCCCCCCACGGCTCTCCCACCTCTTCTCATCACTTGCTGTTTGACGCTGATGAGCTCTTAGCTGCATTCTTTCGTACCGTGCAGCCCTGGCACCCGAGAAGCACCATCATTTTGGAGTTCAGCAGATTCTCTCTTTCTGGGAAATCAGCAGAAAACAATGCAGACGTCTTGATTTCTTCTGAACTTCACAAATCTCTCTCCCCACCATGACTGCACTAAGGAGGCGCACACAGTGTGTGGCAAGCAGCTGGCCATGTGGTAATTAAGAAACACCACCCCAAATTCTTTAGATCTAGATTTATGGGCCACTCGGCTTCAGAGAACATCCCACTCACGCAAAGCAGGACATTATCTTTTGTCTATTAAACGTGAGCTTTCAAGATGAGTTGTGCAAAGACAAGAACGTACGCTGTTTCACTACGCTGACATTTATACTTCTGACTAAGGGAAAACGCTCTTTTTCTACATCAGTCTGAAAATGAACAAACTCATAGTTAGCTGCAGATTCTTCTTGTCACTCAAATGGTTTCCATAGATCATTTTTATGCAACTCTTCCACATTTGTCGATTAGGAAGGATACTGATGCCTAGGAGTTAAAATAGAGACTGTTGGACCTCTTACTTCCAACAGTAGGAAATCAAAACTGAGGGAAAAAATAGCATAAAAAATAGTGTGTGACTTTTTTTAAAGGACCTGTCAGCAAGAGCCTTTAGTGGTGATAACAATAGTTATCAGTAATGTCATTTCAATCTAAATGGATTTTACCAGACCTTTTGATTTGCAGAAAACCAAGTTCTCCATTTTTTTTTTAAATAAAGATTCCTGAAAAAGTTTGGGGTAAACAAACACGTGACAAAATTTCTGGTCTATATTTGGCCGGAAGGAAGCAGTGTTATTTAGGTTCTTCTTGGCCAGTCTGCTAAGCCTGCCTAGCAGGGGAGAGATGACCACTTGATGTTATCCCCACTGCTAAAGACAGGAGCAGCAAGGATAGCTTTTGGCCCAGTGGGCACATGTATATCTTATCTGTTCCTCCTTTTCTTTCTCTGCTTTTTCCTCTTCTCCATCTCCCTGCCCCTCTTCCTCCTCCCCCTCATGTATTCATTCATTGCACAAATATGCTGTGAGTGCTTGCTCTGTGTCAGGCCACAGTCTAGAGCCGTCTGGGAAGTCTGGAAGTGAGAGAGGAGACGCTGCTCTTAGGCTCGTGGACCTCACATTCTGACGGGAGTGTAGGTGACAGGCAGGGGATAACACATGCATAAGATGGTAGTGATGGGTGCCTCAAAGCATATACAGCAAACTAGTGAGATAGGAAGCTGGGGAAGAGATGGCATCTGGGCTGTACCAGCCAGAGCAGATTGTACCTATCTCCCATGTTCAGTGACATCACATTGATAGAATGAATTCAGCCGTGGCGAGAATATTTACACCATGGAAATCAACAAGCGCTGCAAACCAGGGCTCCCTCCTTCCCACCAGAGCTGATCATTAAGCATTTACTAGAACATCTCTGGAAGGCATCTGGGTGGAGGTGACATTGATCTCCCTTTTTACTGGAAAGAATTTTCATTTTGAGTTTCACCATGAAAAGCAGAAGCCTGTTTGTTTCTCTTCTTTAAATCAGTTTATCTCAAAACATTCTTTTAAGGATAATAGAAATACAAGAAGTACCTTGACCAGTTGTTTTTAATCGTATTTTGGAGAAGACAGAAGAAAAATAAGGGAGGGGGCAAACCCAAAGATACCGAAAGGACTGTTTTTCATAGGGCCTGGTCTTCCAAATTACGTGCTCCATTCCAGGTAGCTGCAGGGTTTATGGTTTCTCTCAGAGGATGTCAATCCCATTTTCTTTACCTCCTTCACTCTCTTGCATGAAGCCTTTCTCTACACGTTTTTTGGGAACTTCCCAAATCTGTCGGCATATATTACAAAAACTGTTACCACCTAACACATTAAATGTACTTAAATTATTTGTTCTATTAAAATGTCACTGTATTGCTTGAATTTTAATTGTGCCTGAGGATTAATCATTGTAACAGCTGCAGGGAAGACTTTATGACTTACCTGAACGCTGGTGCCTTCCGTGGCTTGGCTAAGTGGATGCTTTGACTTTATTAGGTTTTATTAGCTACCGAGAGTCATTTGAGTGGCTTCTGTTGGACTTTTATTCTTGATATCAATGATGATTTACTCAGAGCCATTAGAAAAATAGTTTCAATGATGATAAAAATAATGAGAATAAATAGAATGTTAGCCGATATGTATTGAGGGCTTATTATGTCCCATGCCTTAGGCCTTGTGCATGGCAGCTCATATGAGGTTCTGTGACATAGGTGCTGGGCTGTCTTATGTATACCCATGAGAAACTGGGACACAGAGGGGTTGAGTAACCGGCCCAAGAGCACACAGCTAGTGGGGGCCTAAGCCAGTATTCATATCACTATCTGCTGACATGAAGCCCATGCTTTTAGCCACGAGATACTACCAACATGCATTAAAAGAGAATCAGCTTTTTGTCTCAGACACACCAGGATTGCATCCCAGCTCTGGATTTTACCAACTGTATGGTTTTGGATAATCTGTTTAGTTGGTCTGGATAACTGCTACATGGGGGAAATGAATAGCACCTGCCTGGGAAGACTGTTTGGGGGACCCAGGCGTTATGCACAACCCATCACTTCTCAGGTGTTGCTTACTGCTCATCTCCATTTACAGAGAGAACTGGAACATTCTGAAGATCAAATGAGATAATATACATAAAAGGACCTGGCATCATGCTGACCACTTAGATAAGATACGGATTCTAGTTTCGTTTCTATTCTATTTTAGCTTCTTGTTTGTAATATGATTTGAGCACCAGGCTACTGAATTTTTATATGCATTGGAAAAAAGTCTTGGGTGAAAAGGGGATGTTTCTTAGGGAAAACAAACACTTTTGACATTTCAATATTAAGTTCATTCATAATATGTCCCCTAGATTCTTATAAAAATATTACTGATTTATATACTAAAGAAAGTCTTTTAAAATGTTCTTTAGAAGCATTTGTCTATAGATGAGAGCTTTTGTAGATTTTGTTCAAAGTTGCCACTTGCTGTAGGTTGGAGCTTGTTAAAAGGGTATTGATGCATTATTTACTAGAACTAATTAAATTTTCATGTCATTTCTTTATTTACTTATTGTTTTTATTCTCTATCAATGTAATTTATTACGGCAACAAATTAAAGAACAACTTTATGGTTCTATCAATGATGCCCAAAAGGCATTTGTTCAAATTCAAGAGACACTGTAAAACCAACAAACCAACCAAAACAACAACAATACAACTAAGTAAACTAGAGAGAGAAGAGAACTCTTCCGGGACAGTCAAGGATGCTGTTAAAAATCTACTGCAAATATTTTAAAAAGTGAAAGCACTAAACAGTGCTTTCCATTTGAATCAGAAACTAGACAAGAATGGTCACTATAGCCATCAGTATTCATATTGTTTTGGAAGTTTCAGCAAATATAAGACCCAAAAAAGGCTTAAATAATGGGATAAAATTAAAATATCCTTCATTTGAAAATTATATAGTTATAATCCTAGAGAAGGTAAAATGTTCTAGGAAAATATACTAGCAATAAGATTATTTGAAGAATTGGCTAGACATAAGGTAAATATACACAAGTCAACTGATTTTCCCTAAACAGCAGTAATTAAAGATGGAAATAGAAAAAAGGTCCCATTCAAATATTAACAAAACTATAAAATATTTAAGAATAAATTTAATGAGAGTAATTGAATATCTGTATGAAGATTATATAATATATTGAAGGGCATTTTTAAAAATAACTCACTTTCCGCAATGATACCATATAATTTTACCATAAAATATCTCCTAAAACAAGGGTCAGTCAGCAAAAGCTAAACTTTAAAGTAAATGTATTTTCCAACTCATAATTCTTTTACAAAATAAACATTGAAAGAACTTGGAATTTTTGAACTAAAGTAACATGCTATGTTTTATCTCTTATGTTCCTGGCAACTTTCATTTTTAAGGAAGTGGGTTTAGAATTTAATCATATGAGCTCTTGGATTATATTATCTTAAGCATAATATAGAGGAAGCAAAAAGAGGAGTCATTGACATTTTTATTTCTTATCAGTGAGTCCTTTTTGCTTGGGATGTCAGCCTGATCCTGAAGATGCTGTCGTACCAGTGAAGCCTTCCATAAGGCCCCATCCTCAACCTGCCATGTTTCCTTCTCTGAGGCCTCTGTTCTAGGTTCTGTTCCCCCAGAACGGGCTTATCTTGCCCCGGTGGTACTGCATCTGAACACAAGTACATGGCTGATCTGTGTGGTACTGTAAACAGGTCTTGAAATTTGGATTCATAACAAGTTTTGAGAACTCATAGCTCATAGTTTGAACAAGTCATGTAACCTTTTATAGCCTTCCTTTCCTACTCTCCATGGGATAAAATGGGGAAATTGGCCATTTCAGAGTTTGTATTAAGATTTAAATGGGATGTTGTAGCCAGTACGCTTAAATGAAGGCTCATTCATTCAGCAAGTACATATTAAGCTCTTGGTTCGTATAATGGGAAGTCTTGAGAATTAGATGATGAGAAAGATAAGTGTGGTCCCTGCCCTCATGAAGCTTACATTTAAGGCAATAAGGATAATTGAAAGAAAGTGATTAGTGCTAGGATAGGAGTCCCTGGCAGAAGCAGCAAACGTTGTGTGAGATTTAAAGAGATTGTAAACCCACCGTTGGGCACCGTAATTTACGATTCTAGGTGTCTCCTTTCATGCCTGGTTCATTGATTTATTTTTTAATGGAAATTTTAATTGAGATAATTGTAGATTCAGATGCAGGCGTAAGATGTAATACAGAGAAATCCCTTGTATCTTGTACCCAGTTTCCCCCAGTGATAACATTGTGCAAAACTCTTCTACAATATCGCAACCAGAATGTTGACATTGATAGAATCCACCGATCTTTGTCAGATTTCCCATTTCACTTGTGTTCATTTGTGTGTGCGTTTATTTAGTTCTGTAAAATTTCATCAATTGTATAGATTCTTCTATCCATGACCACCGTCTTCATGTCGAACAGTGCATCACCCCCAGGATCCCTCATATTGCCCTTCCAATCCACACCCATTTTCCTTCTGCACTTGACTCATCCCTAACCCCTGGTGACCACTAATTTGTGCTCCATTCCTAAAATGTTGTCATTTCAAAAATGTTATATAAATGGAATCACACAGTATGTAACCTTTTTGGGATTGGCTTTTTTCACTCAGCGTAATTCCCTGCAGGTTCATGCAAGTTGTTACATGTGTCAATGGCGTGTTCATTTTTATTGCTGAGTAATCTTTGGTATATTATAGATGAGCCACAGTTTGTTTAATCATTCTCCCATTGAAGGAAATCTGGGATGGTTCCAGGCTTGACTATTAAGTATAAGGCTGTTACAAACATTCATGTACAGGTTTTTGGGTAACACGAGTTTTCATTTCTCTGGGATAAATGCCCATGAGTACAATTGATGTTGTATGGTAATTACAAGCTTGGTTTTATAAGAAACTCTCAAACTTTTTCTGCATCATTTTACATTCTGACCAGGAATGTATGAGTGATTCAGTTTCTTTACCTCCTCACCAGCAATTAGTTTTGGTTCCTATTTTATTTTAGCCATTCTGAGAAGCATGTAGTGATATCTCATTGTGGTTTTTAATTTGCATTTTCCTGATGGCTAATGATGTTGAACATGTTTTCATGTGTTTATTTGCCATCTGTATCTCCTCTTCAGTGGAATGTCTACTTATGACTTTTCCCATTTTCTAATTGAATTGTTTATTTTACTACTATTGAATTTTGAGAGTTTTTTATATATTTTAGGTACTAGTTTTCTGTCGGATATGTGGTTTGCAAATATGTTCTTCCAGTCTGTGGCTTATCTTTTCATCCTCTTTACATAGGCTTTCTCAAAGGAAAACTTTTTGATTTTGATGATGTCCAGCTTAACAATTTTTCCTTTTATGAATGAAGCTTTTGTTGTCAAATCTTTGCCTACCCCTAGATCCTGAAGAATTTCTCCTGGTTTTTTTCCCCAAAAGTTTTGTAGTTCTACAATTTACATGTATGCCCATGAGAAATTTTGTGTTAATTTTTGCGTAAGGTGTGAGGTTGGTCAAGATCAAAATTGTCAACATCCAATTTGTCTATGGATGTCCAATTCTTTTAACACCGTTTGTTGAAAAAGCTATTCTCTTCTTCCTCCATTGAATTTACTTTGCACATTTATCAAAAATCAGTTGAGCATATTTGTGTGGATCTATTTCTGAGTTCTGTTCTGAACCATTGATCTATATGTCTGTCTCTCTGCCAATTGTACACTGTCTTGATTGCTGTCTCTCTATATGAGCCTTGTTATTAAGTAGAGTTATTCTCCCCACTATATTCTTCTTTATCAAAATGATTTTAGCTATTCTAAGTCCTGAGCTTTTCCATGTAAATTTCAGAATAAGCTTGTCTATGTCTACCAAATACCATGCTACAATTTTGATAGGAATTGCATTAAATCTATAGATCAATTGGAGAGAGTTGGCATCTTTACTATGTTGAGTCTTCCAATCCATGGATATAGTATGTCACCCCATTTATTTAGTGTATGCCTACTGAGGGTAAACTAAAGTATTTAATTTTTTTTGGAGCCATTGTCAATGACGTTGTGTTTCAATTTCAATCCACATGTTCATTATTAGCATATAAAAATATGACTGGTTTTTCGTGTGTGTTATCTTGATCCTGTGACCTTGCTGAGCTCACTTATTATTTCTAAGAGGTTCTTTTTAGAGATTCCTTGGAATTTTCTACGTAGCCAATCATTTCATATGAAGATGCAGTTTTCTTTCTTCCTTTCCAATGTGTATGCCTTTTATTTCTTTTTCTTGCCTTACTGCAGTGGCTAGAATTTCCTCTACTGTGCTGAGTAAGAGTGGTGAGAAGAGACGTCTTTGCCTTGGTCCTGATCTTAGAGGGAAAATCATTCACTATTTCACCATTAAATATGTTGCTGGCTGTAGGCTTGTTGTAGATGTGCTTTATCAAATTGAGGTGATTCTCCTTTAGTCCTAATTTGCTGAGTTTTTTGAAAAATCATGAATGGGTGTTAGATTTTGTTAAAGGCTTTTTCTGTGTCAGTTGATATGCTCAGATGAGTTTTCCTCTTAACTTCTTGATATGGTGGATTACATTAATTGGTTTTTGAATGTTGAACCAGCCTTGCATACCTGGGATAAATCTCACTCATAGTATATAAATGTTTTAACACCTTCTTGGATTTAGTTTGCTAATGTTTTGTTAATAGTCCACTGGCTTTTATTCGGCAAACATCCATCTCAGTCAAGTGCCTCTCGTGGAGAGGATACTTAGTAACTAATATTTGTTGGTTGGGTTCCATTTCTGTGGTTAGGAGAGTATGAGAGTAGAACTTAGCTCCCTGCCTTTTATCTGGTCTTTACTGGGTCCCCATCAGCCGCTGTGGAGCTCAGCTTAAGTTGCATAAAAACCAATGAGCATTTGGTTTTACATCTCATAAATAATCTGCCTGCCTATATTTTAGTGTGTACTTCTCTCTCAGCTGGCATTCAGCCACAGACTGCATTTAGGCCCACAGCCAGTGGGCTAGGGCTAAAGGCCAGACTGCCAGTCCTGGCCTCACGTTGCTCAATATATACCACTCAGTTCCATTGGCATGGATGCTCCTCTATACTCAATCAGCCATCTTGCAAAATGGGTGCTGTGGATCACATAGGGTTTCAGATAAGAGGGTCTGAATCCCACCTTTCTGCCTATCCACATCACTGGAAAAGGGATCTTTACCTGACAATGACCGGGAACATCACATCTGTGGGCAAAAAAGGACCCACTTATATTTGCTACAAGAACCTAAGAAGGAAATGCTTTCCTGGTCGAAGACTTTCCTCTTTGATTAGGCCCCTCGTTTTAAGGCAACTGAGAAGACTCACAGATGTCATTCAAAGATGATGGTCTTGTTTCACCAAGACTAATTCTGCTCAGGCTACCTATAGTTGAAGATTAAAAATGAAAATTCTTCTTGTTACCAGTGGGAGAGATCCTTTCCCAAACCATAGATTCATGGAACCGCCAAAGAGCAGCTTTGAGTTTTGTCCTTCAGCACCTTCATTTTTCCCAATGAGGAAATTCACACTAAATGTGGCATTTTGGTTTATCTCTGACTCGTACATCAGGAACATGGAGATAAAAACCTATTAATAAGTAATAATTATGTAGTTTAGAATGGAGCAAATGCAGACGCCTACAGATACCAGGCAGGTAGAATAAATGAATGAAATTGCCTGTGTATGAGATGATAAACACACTGTACCCATGTCCCCAGTGTAAGGAAGACAATAGAAAGTATGAGGATTGTGTCCATGCCCTGTCTGTAGGGGCAGCCATTATTAAACTCCAGTTGAATGTTTCCAAGTGGAAATTAGATCTAGTTTTGCCAGAGCTTCGAATTTTTCTGGAGAACCTAGGTATTTATATTTTTTTAAATATAGAGTCATCCAATTTTTAAATGTTGACAATGAATTCATTGCATGAGCCAACTTGGAGTGAGCCAACTAAAATACCTCTACAGGCCAGGTTCAGCCTGCAGGACATCATTTTGTCATCACTGGTATAGAAGACTTTTTCACCCTAACTTTTCAGCCCTTTCCATTTCTCCCTGATCTGAGACTTTGTATAACATTCCACAGGAATTATTTTCCCTTTTTAAAGTTAGTCATTATACAAAAGTCAGCCTGCTATTGGCATATCTATTAAATATATAAATCCACGCCTTTCATTTTAAAGAGAAAAGACTAATTTCCCCAGAAAATGCACCCCCTGCTTTCTATATATTATGTAGTTAACTGTAAAAGTGTCACTACCTCCTAAATACCCAACTCCTCTAATCATTTGAAATCTAGAATATTCTGGCGTCCTGTGGTTGACTTATCACTGCCTTTGAGATTTCTTCCAGGTGAAGAGTCATGCTTTGCAGTGAGCAGCTGGAGGTCATTAAAAACACGCATCAAGCAAGTGTGGTGTAGACTCTCCCCAATCTGTAACTTCTCTTTTCTCCCTGGCACAAGGATAATGTGCACTCTCTCTTTGGTTACAATATCTTGCATTGACGGGAGATTGGGAAGGGAGATCCGAGCAACCAGTATTGCTCCTTCCACATGATTAGTATCCAGGCTGAAGACAAATGGTTTTGCATGTGGCCATTGTGCATCTGAGGGCTTGTTTCAGGTTCATTACAAATAGCAATGTCGTTATCTTGAGATTTAGAAGGCAGAAGAGCTGGGTGCTCACTGTCTGCTTATGGACTGGATGTCTTTCTCATTGAAATAATGAAGAACATGGAGGGCATGCCTGCAATTTGAGGATGCCAGATGGCCGGTGGGGAGGAAATGGCCACAATATATGATGTTGTGGGCATGCTGGTCTCAGAATGCCCCCCAGGGCAGCTGGCAGTTAGAGCCATCTAATGGGTCTCTTTGATCCCAGAGTTCTTGCAACTGCAAGAAAAAACCTGGCTTCCTGACTTGATTTTGAAGTTTTGACTCTAATATGATTATAATCCTCTTTTCTGTCTTTGGAAATTGCCTTTCCTTATCTTTTTTGTTATTTTAGCCATGAAGTAGCACAAGGAATAGCTGAGGGTATCTAGGTTGAGTCTTAAAAAGGCAACAAAGAGTCCCTATTATTGGGGAAAAAAAACCTAGATTTTGTTGTCACCATGTTAATCATAAGTTGGGGATCGTAGAAGGCCTTGATCTTACTGTACACTAGCTCTGTTCCCTCCAGCACTGTTCAGAAGTTTGTCTTCCACCTTTTCCTGTAGAAGATCAAAGATGGTTAACAATTTTATTTCTCTCAGCACCGCCTTGGGACTTCTGTTTGTATCCCTCCTGCTTGCAAGGCCAGAGGTCTCAAGGAGCATGATTCGCTGACCCGTGTTGACAGATCTGGTGATGGAAAGGGCAGAGCAGGGCATAGGCCAAGTGGACCAAATGGGGAGTCTGGGCTGAGCAGGCTCCTTCCTGAATCAAGAGCAGAAGAGGGATCTGAGGCAAAGTCACGTGGCAGAAGTTCAAGCTTTAAAACACAACCACCCAGCCATGCCCAAAGAGAACAGTCAACTTAAACTGCAGCTTATTGCATGCAGAGCACAGGGAGCTGTTCTGCAGTTCAGCTAACATCTAGCACCTTCCATGTACCAGGGATGAGCCTGCACTGGGGTCAAGATGGAGACAGCCCTTGTGAGCTCACTCCCAGGGAGATAGAACTGTGAGGTGAGGAGTTTGATGCCATTCTTTGAGTTAAGAGCAGGATAGAAGTGGGCCCAGGATTCAGGAGGCAGTGGGAAGAGGAGACTGCTCAGCCTGAGAGTATCAGAGGAAGCTTCCTGGAGGAGGTGACACTGTGAAAGAGGAGAATACAAGCTAGGTAGGTGAAACTGGAAAGAAGGTCTGCTAGGCGGGCTGCTCTCCATGAGTGAAGGCCCGGCTTCTATGAAGGACAATACGAGAAAACCAAAATCCACTGAGCACACGCTGTGTGTCAGGAGCTTACTATTTTTCATTCAACCTGCTAAAAATCCTGAGAAGCGGGTTTATCATCCTCATTTGAGGAAGAGGAAACTGAGGCACAGAGAAGTGGAGTGGCTTGCTACGAAGTGTCAATACTGGGATTTGAACCCAACCCCTTCTGTCTTCCTTTCTCCAGCTTAGAAAGGTCCCTACACCATTTTTCTGGAGGGCCTAGAGTCCCATCAGTCATTCCGACCAGCCCTTTCAGTGAGAGGGAAGCCAAGCAGCGTCCTTCTCTGTCTTTGGATATTTGTTTAGGAGGTTGAGGAGATGTCCTCGGGTAGTACCTTCTGTCGTTATATGTAGATGCCTAGGGAGCAGCCCACTGTAATGCATTTTTGGAAATTCAGATTGTTCATTGTTAGCCTGAGTAACCATGCTAGTAATACTGCACACAGCCAGTTACCCAGCTGAAAAGCAATAAAGAGCCTCTAGCCTTAGTTGTAACTATATTCATCATAAGTTGGGAATCATGGAAGGCTTAATCTTGTTATGCACACTAGCATCATCTGTTTCTGTTTCTGCTTTGTTTTAAGTGCCTGCTCTTTTAGAGTGATGCATTCAAATAAAGAACAGGTTGTAACGGACACTGCAGGAGACACTCTTGGCCAAGTTATAGCCCCTAAGCTTTGAATGGGTTTTCCCAGCCCTGTTGATGGGCCAGGCTGGACTGTCCACACTGTAGTCCTGTCATCCTTGATGCTAGCCGTGACTGTCCTCCACAAACATTTAGAGTTAGGGAGAAAAGAGAGCAAGGCATTCCACCCCACTCCAGAGCAACTTGGGCTCCCATGGGCCCCTGTTCTAACCAACTGAGTTGATGTATCACAGATGATCTTCAAATCACAGGTTCCCATTCGTTCAGTGTCAATGCCCTTCTTGGTATGAAAAAGTAGGCAACAGGGGTCATGCCACTGCAAGTCACACCCACTCAATCCTTTTAATTTAATCTAGTGCAACAAGTGATTTTTAAATATTTATTTATTTATTTATTTTTATTTTTAATTTATTAAGTGTCATTAATTTCACCTAGTGCAACAAGTGGTTTTCTTCAGTTTCTTTTTCTGAAGATTGTCTGATCTTGCTTCTTCTTGTCTCTTCTCTCTGACTTCAATTCTTGTCTCCTACACGAAATTCATATTATCCTGATAGCTTTTACAAGTTTCCTGTTGAACATATGTCATTGTTTTGGTGAAAAAAAAGAACATAGTCATTCCCCTGGCATTTTCTAGTTTGACAAGAATTTTCAGCAGAGCCGGTGTCATGGCGTCATGCTTATTTCAAGTGATGGCCTTTGTTTGTACCTTCATCAGACTTTGGGCTCTAGATTCATCTAGATTCTAGAGCAGGGGTCAGCAAACTTTTGCTTAAAAAGCCAGATATTCAACATTTTAGAGTTTGCAGCCCAAGAGACAAAATAGAGGCTATTAAAATAGAGGTAAGTAGTCATATAACCATATGAAAATGTAAAAATCCTTCTTAGATCATAGACAGTAAAAAATAAACAAACAAGAAAATCAGCCTGGCTGGATTTGGCCTGCTTGCCAGAGATAACAGACCCCTAAACCAGAGGATTGAGAGCAGCGCTTATCAAACTATAATGTGCACAAGAATCACTTAGGGATCCTCCCAGAAGTGCAGATTTGGATTCAGGATGTCTGGGATGGAGTGTGAATTCTGCATTTCTTTTTTTTCATGATTTTTTGGTGAGGAAGATAGGCCCTAAGCTAACATCTGTTGCCAATCTTCCTCTCCTCCCCCCTCACCATAAACCCAAGTACATAGTTGCATATCCTAGTTGTAGGTCCTTCTAGTTCTTCTGTGTGGGACGCTGCCACAGCATGGCTTGATGAGTGGTATGTAGGTCTGTGCCCAGGATCTGAACGAGCAAACCCTGGGCCACTGAAGCAGAGCGAGCGAACTTAACCACTATACCACTGGGCTGGCCCTGAATTCTGCGTGTCTAACAAGCTCCCAGGATATGCTAATGGGGATGATCCATGGACCACATTTTGAATAGAAAGGATTATATTGTGAACTCCTGGAAAGCCAGAATTCTTTTTCTTGTCTTATCATCAGTGCCTGGTATGGTGTCAGGTTCATAGTGGACTACTACATGTGAGAGAAAGAAAGAGAGAGAGGACGGGAAGAAGGAGCAAGAATTCCAGCTTAAAAAAAATGCAGGCACAAATCTCTCTGGTGATGTCTAAACATCTAATGAAGATGAAGGAAATTCTTAAAGCATCTAAGCACTCATAAATCACATAGTCATATCATTACTAAAAATAAAAGGGTGAAATATTGAGTTTACAATTTCTAGAAAACCAGGCAGGTCACCACTTCTTCAAAACTAGGATGTGCATGTTCTTTTTTTTTTTTTTTTAATTAAACAAAAACTTTTTTTTGTTGCTCGGAAAGATTCGCCCTCAGCTAATGTCTGTTGCCAATCTTCCTCTTTTTTCCCCCCACCAAAGGCCCAGTCCATAGTTGTATATTCTAGTTGTAAGTCCTTCTAGTTTTTCTATGTGATCCGCCACCACAACGTGGCTACTGACAGACAAGTGGTGTGGTTCCATGCCTTGGAACTGAACCCCAGCCACTAAAGTGGAGTGTGCCAAGCTTTAACCACTAGGCCATCAGGACTGGCTCAGGATATGCGTGTTCTTACTACTCATCACTTCATCTGTGACTACTAACAGGTGCTAATGTGACTGTCTATAAGTCTAACAATTGAGATTTTTATAAAAGGAGAAAATAGTTTAATTACACAAGTGAGTCCAAATTTTGCACACTGAGTAGAAGAAATTGGAAGGAAAATTATGAATTCTTAAGCATCATAAGATTAGTAGTCAGAGTTAACAACCAGACAATTAACAAGTTAAGAAAAAAATGTGTGAATCACACGCAGATGTTATTTTCCAGAAACACTGCTTACAAAGGTAATTGCTCACAAATTTTAGAGTTTACAGCAGGTATCACAGGATTTCAAATTTAAGGGTGTGTGTGTTCAAAGTCTTAAGAATATCCAAGGGATGTTTGCATAATTATCTGAAATTGAAACTGCTGTATTTTCAATACTTGCTGAAAGGAAGACCTTTTATTTCATCTTCTCTATGGGCTGATAAGAAAAAAAATCAACAACAACTAACAACAAAAACTTCTAGTGTTAAATATGTAGATTTGCAAAATGTGATTTAGCATCAGAAGAATGAAGTCCTTTGATGATTGTTGCAGATACGCTGAAGAATTGGCCCTCATTCTGGAAGAATGGCATAGGACACCTGGTAAAATGACCCTGGATGTTTCTTTAGACATTTTCTTTGTATTTATATTAACTTAAGAGAAGGTATTAGGGGAAGAAGTGCAATTCTAGGTAAATATGCCTGGATGAGAAACTAGGCAAAGTAGGTACAAGAGAAAAAGTGATTGAGCAGCAAATCCGACAATAAATTCCAAACCATTTTGGCTGGATGAGCCAACAAGACAGAATAAAATTATTCAAGCGTCTGTCAAGATGTGGCCTTTAGTTCATTTCTTCGGCAAGGAAATTGATCTTCCTCTTAATGTATGAACTACACCATCTCAGTTCTGGGTTTAACTCCCAGCTCTGATCTGACACTTAGAACCCAGTGGCTTTGGTCAAGTCTCATAAACTCTATTTCAGTTTCTTCGTCTATAAAATGGCCCCAAACTACCCTCTTTGCAGGGTTGTGTGAGGAAGGATTAAATTAGAGTCAATAAAAGTTAATCGTGTCTCTAAAGCATCTGCACATGGTAAGATCTCAGTGGGTGGTAGGTATTATTATTTGATGTGCAATGAAGCAGGGCATCTGGAGTTGTTTTAAACTATACGTTTTATTTTTATTTAGGTATAATAAGAGATCAAGAGACAAATGCCATTGCAAAGACAGTTTGTGATACTCACAAATCTCAAGAAGGGGACATGCAGTGCCAAGGAGGGCCACTTGGGGAAGCCAGGGTCAGTAAGAAGGCAGAGGGAGAGGGTCATACTGTGGGGGAGAGCCTTTACTGTGGTTTCTTCAGGAAGGAAGAGGTGAGTCATGGTAAGCAGGCTTAGGATTGGCTAGTTCGAATAATTTCAGCAGGCTCCGGGCCATCAGGACTGCCCCTAGTTGTCTGATACCTGTCCCTGGAGTGATCGGGGCAGGTGGATAGGGACCAGGAATGTGAGAGCCTGATAAAGAAGCTGATTGGGGGTGCCGGCTCAGGATTGGTTGGTTTGCATTTGAAAGGCGCAGATGACTTGTTGGCATCTCTAGGAACTGACGAACCCTGGGAGGGGCAGTCTCTCCAGGGTCAGCAAGGCCCCAGATGTCAAAGCTTCAGAAACACAGAAAAATAAAAGGTGATTAATATGGAAGAGAAACAAGCGGAGACCCCTGGTATATATTTGAAAATATTTACTTTTGGATTTAATAGACGAGGAGAGTGAAAATTGGTTGAGAAGAACTATAAAGAAGAAGATAATCAGAAACATTTTCAAAATACCTGGGACAATAAACTGCCACATGTTAAGAAAAGGGCAGAGAAGCAAGAGAGGCAAATAGCTTTCAGTTGGAATAAAGCACAATTAGAAAGGAGGCTGAAGGTGAGGGAAACCAAGTGAGTCCTCTGTTCTTACAAAAGCTAGGAGGTGGCCTTGGTCCCACTCTTCACTGTGGCCACAGGAGGGCTTAGTTAATGGAGTCACTTGACAGATGGTGTCACTGCCCTGCTTAAAACCCTCCAATGGCTTCCCACTACACCTGTAAAAAGTGTCCAAACTCCTCATTGTGTCCAGATGGCCTTACTTAGCCTGAGCCTTCCTACTTTTGCTGTGTCGCCTCTAACTTCCTCCAACGTCCCCGCTCCCAGCCTCCCTGTCCTTTCTGTGCCCTGAACACACCAAATTCATTTATTCCCTCCTCAGGACCTTCCCCCTTGGGCTCCTCTGTTCTGGTGTGCTGTTCTTTCTGAGCTTTGCATGGCTGGCTGCTTTTTATAATTCATTTCTCAGTTTAATTGTCACCTTTGAAGAGAGATTTTCTTTAACTGCCTAGTCTAAAGAAGCCATCTATTCTAATTTTCTGCACTGTGCTTATTACTCTCTGTTATTTTGTTATTTGTTTATTTGCCTCTCATCTGCATTTTCCCGTGATAATCTAAGTTCTATGAAAGCAGGCATCTGGGTCGTGTTTACTGCCATAGTACCAGGGCCTAGGAGCATGCCCAAGACACACCAGCAACTTGGCATTGAATGAATGAATGAATGAATGCATGAACTGTCTAAAAACATGCTGTTCTTCACCCTGTCTCCAGCCAGCCCAAGAACAATTTCCTGAAGAGGCTCTGGAAATTAAAAAAGAAACAGTGCATAGATTCTGGCCCCAGTAGGTTTCTGGGCTTGGTGTTTCTTTAATTTCATGTAAATTTCTCTAAGTAAATATTCCTTAAAAGTGAATAAAATTTTATTTCGCTTTAACAAGAGAATATAAAAGTTAAAAAGGTCACTGTAGTAATAGACTAATCTCAATTACCAGGGCAGCCTCTGAAACCCTCACTCCCACCTAATCTCATTCGGTGCATACGCAGCTCACCGTGTGATTTCCAACACAGCTAAATGAAATTATAAAGCAGTGTTAAATTTATTAATCATTTAATTAGCTAAATGTTCCTGCAAGTACTCGCGAGATGAATGGCATGTCATTTTCTAATGCAATTTGCCTCTCAGGCAGCCAGGGTCAGAAAGGGAAGCTCCTGGCATCTCAAAGGAGCTTTTTATTTCACACCTTCTATTAAGAGATGGTGGTGAGACCAGCGATTGTATTTGAGACTTGTACACAACACCGGGGCACTCGGGTACCGGAATAAAAAAGGACTCTCCATTTCACCTGGGTTGTAAAGAGGAGGGGTGGGGTGGCTGATGAGCCCCTCAGAGATTGCCTCTCCCCGTGTCTCCTTGCAGGGCAAATTTCTTCATATTTAACAAGCCACTGAGCAGAGCAGAGCAAAAGATAGCAGCCAGTATTAAACGCATGCTCAATCTAGTTTTATTTCTTTAAATTTACTCAGTCGAGAAAAATTTGTGGAGTGCGAATTCTCCTCATGCTAGGTGACTTTTTAATCCTTCTAGTTGAGTCAGGATTTATTTCTCCCTTCCACCCTTCTAGTCTTTGCTTGTCATCTTGGGGTGTATGCCACACTTGCTCTTTGAAGAGGGTCGTCTCTGGGAGGGGTGTTCTGACTCTCAGCATTGGGATGCATACTCGGGGAGCTTTGGGATTTGGGACCGATTTGGACCTGTAATTATTTCTGACTGCAAAATCCGTGACGAGCGGCTGCTGCCAGGTGCTTTGTAAATCTCTTCCCATTTGCAGTGAGAGAACTGGCATCAAGAACATTGTCTAAATTCACTCGGCAAGGAGCTGTTGGAGTGGGTGGCGCGTGAGCCGGGAAACATCCAAATGAACACCAGTCTACTTGTTCAAGATGGAAGCTGTCAGATCTGAGAACCTCAGCCGGAGGAGTGTTTTGATGCAGGGATGTCCCTGGTTCACAGAGCCGCAGAGCAGAGAGGCACGCTATTCCGCATTAAGGAAGGTAGACGCGATGGAACACAACGAGTAGAAGGCTGCGTGCTAGTTTCCAGTCCCGCTTCCACCTGCTGTTAGCTGCAGTCCCCTAGACAAGTCACATTACCTCTGGCCCCATGATTCCATCATCAGTAAAATAGGGGTCACGTGAATACTTAATACTAATATCAGTTATGGCTAATCATAAGGTTGTCATAAGAGTGAAATGAAACAATGTACTTGAAAATGTTATATAAATTCTAAAGTGATATAGAGGCATTGTGGAAGTGTTTTGTTTTGTTTTATTTATTTTTTCTTTCAAGAGCAATAGCTTTTGGGTCCAGTAGAGCTGCCTCCCAAACTTGGCTCATCTGTTAGTTCCTGTATGATCCTGAGCAAGATATTTAGCTTTTCTGAGACTTAATTTACTTAGTAATGAAATGGGAATAATGATGCTCGTGTGGATTAGAGGAAAAACTTTGTGTGTGTGTGTATAGACAGACAAAATATACACATGTATACATAAAACGTGCATATGTTTACATGTCCATAGACATATACACACACAGTTCTTGGCGCCTAACCTGGTTCAGTAATGATGGCTTCTGCTGGTATTGCCACCGTGACTACCATTATCATTACTGTGATTGTGCCAACATTGCAGATAAAGGGGACCACTTCCTCCAAAAAAAACTTGCGTGTATTCTTTAACACAGACCTCATTAAGCAGGTTTGCCAAGTATAGATCCAGGCAATTCTGGATTCACTTCCAGAATACAAGGAAAAGAGGACTACCAACCTTTTTGGTAAAAGAGCACTGCCACTGGGATTAAGTAAAGCTCATTTCAAACGCTTGCTCTGCCCTTTACCAGCTCCATGACCTTGAACTAGTTATTTACCTTGCTAAGCCTCAGTTTCTTTACCTCGAAGATGGAGGTCATTATAGTTCCTCCCTCCCACCCAAGGTTGTGAGGATGAAATGAGTAGTCCATAGCATAAGCTTGGCACTCAAAATAAACAGCCAACAAACATTGGTTAAACAGAGAGAAAGAGTGAGTGAGCAAGAGAGAAATAGGAACGAAGACATTTCTGAATAAGTTACATCTAGATTTTGCACTTTAACAAATGCTGCTTCGACTACCTCCCTGGGCTGTCTTGCAATCGTCCCTTTAGGTGGGAAACGTTAGGAACCCCTAGGCCTTAATTTTCCCTCTCAGGCCCCAGAAAGGCCAGCTGAAGCCTGAAGATGTGAACCAAGCCGTACGAAGTATCTCAGTAAGTTGGCAGTGGCCAGGGCCAGAGCAAGACCCCTGCGTCCTGTATATAGCTGCCCTTTTCTGGGGAGCAGCTTTAAGTCATTGGAGATTATTGAATTGGCCACCAGTTCACCCCCAAACCATCACCTGATCTCTTGTTAAGTGTTCCTACCTATAAACAAAGGTGTCTGGTTTTACACAATTGTTTTCATGGGCTGAGAGAGCTTTTCGCATTTGTCTTTGGGTTGATGAAATGCTGGTATGAATCACTCATTTCTCTATTCATTCAATAAACTGCCATTGAGGGCTTCCTCTGTGACAGATACGGGGACTCCAAGGGGGAGTTTACTTCCTGGAAGAAAAGTTTCCTGCCTTGTAGTTTTCAGTTAATGCCATGCAGATCAGTCATGCACACAGATTATACAAATCCCCTTCCTCCCGGTTGTCTCATTCAAGTTTAAGGGCTTCTTCAGGAGCCTATGAATGGGGTGTTCCCTTGATGGACAACATCGTTGGGAAGCATGGATGGGCATGGACAGCCTCAGCTATCACTGGCTCTTGAGAATCAGGGATACCTTTGGGGTTGAGACCCTAAAATGGGGCAGGACACAATTAAGAGCATACCTAGGGAGGAGTGAGTGGTTTGCCCCTGGGGTGTGACTTCCACTTCCATCCTTGCACTTTCTCCAGGCTGTACCAAGGCCTTGTGTCCTCAGTTATCTTGAGTCTTCATTCGGAAACTCAAGAGTTAAGACCTAAGGGCAACCTGCAAACCACCTGCACTTGAGGTTGTGCTGGGGGAGCTGGCTGTCACTCTGGGTGGGTCTGGAGATCCTTCCCTGACCTTCTGCAAAGCAGGTCTCCCCACAGAGCTGCGGGAGTGGAAGCAGAGGTGTTACTTTCAGCCTCCTGTTTCTCTGTAATTCATCTCAGGAGCCTCTGGGAAGAGAATGTTCTCCCCCCAGAAAAAGTGCTCATGGACAGATTTGGTTGTTACTGATGGTTTAAAGAAAGCACCTTTCAACAGCCACATGCAAGTATTCTTTCAGGCATTTATCCAAACACACCCACAAGACGAAGTCTCTTTCCAGAACCAGTGTTTGTTGACAAGAGTAACAGTATTTATGCATGAGATGGGTCACTGCGTGCATTCACTTGGAGCCGCTCTGTATTCCGTGAGAGACACAGTGTCTACAAAGCTGGGAAGGGGAGAGACCAGGGGAGAGAGGAAGGAGGGAGGAAAGTGCGGAAAAGAGTTAGTGAAGAAGAGACCAGAGAAACAAGAAAGAAATCAACAGAGTAGAGTGGCTCATTATCCAAGCATTGCAATCTGCCTGGATTCACGTGTGCTATGTGCGAACCGGGTGATCTTGAGTAAAACTGTTGGTAGTCTCTCTCAGCTTCAGTTTCCTCATTTGTAAATTGGGAACAATCATTAAGACACCTAATTTATAGAGCTGCTTTGAGCACTGCAAGAGATAAGCATACAAAGAACTTTGGACAATGCCCAGCATACAGTCACTAATCAATAAATATTAATCATGTTATTAAAGAGAGAGAAAGAAGGAGAGGAGAGGGGAAGAAAAAAACAAGAAAATGATAGTGAGGGTGAGGGAGGGAATGTAGAAGGAAAAATCAAGGAAAGAGAAAGAGAAGAAAGGCACCAGTCTGGCTGTATAGATCCAGCTGGCTCTGCTTTTTCTAGCCCAGCCCATGTTTTCCTCTCTCTAGGCTGTTGTAGGCATGGTTCACATATAAACACTAAGAAGCGTAAGCTAAACATACACTTTAGACGCACACACCATAGGCAGGCGTGATTGCATTCACACATTCCGTTTGCCATATAAAAGCTTTTCCTCGGTGCAACTTTATGGCCCAGAAACCAAACTACAAAAACTATGATACCGTTTTTTATTTTATAGCAAAATATAAATCAGTACTTTTGTGTCTCTTTCATGAGTTTGAGAGCCATAGCGATCAAGGAGTGCCAGTGTCTAGGCACACCCCTTACCCCAGCGTTGTTGAGATTTTTTTTTTCCCTTCCACCATGTTAAATATTTCTGGTTAACCAGCTAAAACGGGGAGATGGCCATGATTGCTTTTAGATTGCCACTTCCACATTGAGTGAATTTTATAATAAGAAGCCATTTTTTCCCCGACAGGCTGCCCTTGTGCCCGCCTCTCTGACTTTGAGGTCCTCATTATTGTGGGTTTAAATGAAGGATGTTCATTCCGGCAGGGACCGGGGGGAGGCCACCAGGCATCAGAGCTGTTATCAGGTCCTTCTATCAGGCCAAGTGACAGGCGTCCAGAGCAAGAATGCAGAGCTCATGGTGGAGACCTCCGGCTGACACCAAAGGTGACTCCCCTCACTCTAACCTTGAAAGGGAAAGTTCCCACTTTATTAAAATGAATTTCGAAAGGGCCGCTCTGACAGCTGCATAATTAAATATTGGAGTGTCAGCGATAATTTATTCCACTCGCATGTGGTGGTCAGATCCTTTTCACTAGAGGGTCAGCAAGCTTGGTGACAGAGGCAAGGAGACAAGGGATGCTGGGCTTTGTCATTTTATGTAGCCCCAGCCCTGAAATCGGAGACTCATAAAACATACAAATACACACACATGCAAGTGCACACGCCCCAGGGAGGGAACAAGAGTGTGCATGAAGCTACCCTGTTGTTATTCACCCAGGGCAACTCTCTAGTTCGAATCTGATGTGCGTTCTTTATGAATAGTAAATGGGAAATGTTCAAGACCTGTGTGTACAGACTTTTAACCTATGTTTGAGGGTCTCTGTGGGTGCCATAGCTGTTTCTGAAGCATCAGTCATCCCACTGTCCATATAAGACCTTTTCCTATGGTGCACTTGAGGAAGAAAGTCATCACAGTTATGAAAGGGGATAGAAATCCCCGGACATGAACTTTTGTACAAGAAGTTACAATATTAGTCACTTCATATACTCACTGTGAAGGCTTTGGGTATCCACTGACCTTGCCCAGTAAACAACCTTTGAATGCATATCATTGTGGGATCAACTTCCTCTGTGTGTGTGTGTGTGTGTGTTATTGAGAGAAATTTGCCTATCTTAAGCAGATGTAATGGAAAGAACGTGTGCTTTGGAACCAGACACAGGATCCTTTCTTATGATTAATGCAGCTAAATTTCCCACCACAGCCAGTGGCATATTGCTTCATAAATGCCTATAAAATGTACAGAAAACAGAGCCAGGGAGAATTCAGCGTAGACCTTCTTGGGATGTTTATACTTTGTTTATGTTGGTGTTTTGCTATGTTTTGTTTTAGCTGGGGAGCAGTTGTGTTATTTTCCCTCTTTGGTAGTTCAGACAGTGAGTTCATGCTTCTTGGGGCTCATTGTCCAGAAAGTTCTGCCCGTCGCGTGTCTACCACAGAGAACCAGCACACTAGCCCAGTCCATTATTTCTGATTTGCCCCTGTCCTGTTTACTGTGTCAGGATAAGAGCTCAGGCCAAGCTCCGCTAGTCAGTGTATTACTCTGTCAGAGGCAGGCTTGGCTACTCCGAGTCAGCCTGAACAAATTACATCCCTCACTCCGTCGCCGAACCGGGAACAGGGTTATAACTCAGTCTAAGCACCCGTCCCTGTTCTATTACCTTCATAACCAAGGTCATACTAATCAACTCAATTACCAGTCCTCTCGGACATTTTCATAATGTTTTCTGCTAGTTGCTCTCCTGTGAAAATCTCTCGGTCTAAGCAAATTAATGCCATTTTTATAACTATCTACATTTCAGGTACAGTGATCTCCTTTGAAAAGACTGTATCCCTAGCTGCATAAACTAGCCTTACCTCCCAGCATCATGTTCGGACAAGTTGGGGTATTGCCATCGTCCATACCTGACTTTTTTTGTACGGTGCCAACAAATCACCTTGTTTTTAGGAAAACATGAAATTACAAGGAAATTTACATGAGTCACTTCTGTACCTGGAGCACTGAATCTGTTCCTCACCCCTTGTACCCCAATCTTACTCAGCAAGCTGGGCGTGTCAGCTAGAGCTTTTGCAGACCTCAATTTCTGAGACAGGGGAGGATGGAATTGCATTATTTCTCCCCAAAGGTTGTGTTTTAAATCCTTGTTAGCTTACCAATGTGTTCTCTTTTGCCTCCTCTTCACCCCATCCCACTTATATCCCTCCCTGGTTTTAGAACCACTGCGTACACTTGTATAGCTTTGTATTTTTCAGATTTTTTTCCCCAAGTTATCTCATTTGATTCCCATCGCAGATCTATGAGAGTTCAAAATCACACCAATTGGGCAATAGCCCATATTTTCAAAATTTCTTAACAGCACAATTGCTGGGTAGGCAGTGCCTTGAAGCTGTCAGATGGGCTCGTTGTCTGAGTCGTGCTGGTTAACTGCAATTCAAGTGTAGAAAGAAAACCACTGATTTTATTTAATACAGTGAGCTAACCAGGGCACATGGTGACGGCTGTCTTTTAGTATCTCTGAACCACCACCGCCCACACCCGGTCGAATTATTAATTAAAACAACGCTCTGTAATGCTGAGTCCACGTCCTGTAGGATGTGTCTTGCTCATAGTAGGCTCGGAATAAAGACCAGTTGGATAAATAAGTTATTGCTCCCCATATTAATTCTTTAATGAACTTGCTTATTTGCTCAAAAGAGACATTGAGCTGACTATAGAGGACAATGTAAATTTCAACTTCATCTGAAATGTTTTATTCCGTTATTTTGAAAAAAGGAAGCAGTGAAGTAAATATGACAAAATGCTAACAATTCCACTTGTGAGTGGTGGGTATAAATGTGTTTATCACATTATTTTTAGTACTTTTTCTGTATTTTTTAATTTCTCCCCGTTTACTTAATGGCGTCGAAGGTCTGGGTTGGCTCGTTCCTTTGAAGAAGGTCAGACACTTGGTAGCGGAACAGAAGGGAGGGAGCTGACATCTAAGAGTACCCATGATGCCCTGGGCCTGAACTCAGTGCTTTGCTTCCAGTGTCTCATGGGATCCTTCACGTGTTCTGGGTCTTCCCATTCTCGCCATCGTAAAGACAGTAAAGCTGAAGCCCAGAGCAGCCAACTCACTTGCCCAAGCTTACAGGAGTCAAATGAGGCAGAGAAGAGATTCAAATTCAGACCATAATGAATTCAAAACCCCTGCTCTTTTTTATTTCCTACAAACATTTTAAAAATTGAAGTGTCATACTACAACTAGAAGGACCCACAAATAAAATATATACAACTATATACTGGGGGAATTTGGGGAGAAAAAGCAGAAAGAAAAAAAAATTGAGGTGAAATTCACATAACATACAATCAACTGATTAAAATATACGATTCAGTGGCATTTAGTGAATTCACAATGTTGTACAACTACCACCTCTCTGTAGTTTCCAAACTTTCTCAACATCCCAGAAAAACACCCCATATTTGTTAAGCAATCACTCCTCGTTCCAGCCTGCCAACTAATCTGCTTTTGGTCTCTATGGATTTCCCTATTCTGGACATTTCATATAAAAACAATCACATAATATGTGACCTCTTGTGTCTAGCTTCTTTCATTTAGCATAATGTTCTTGAGGTTCATCCATGTTGTAGTATATGTCAGTACTTCTTTTTTTATTTTTATTTTTTTTTTTTGGTGCAGAAGATTGGCCCTAAACTAACATCCATTGCTAATCTTCCTCTTTTTGCTTGAGGAGGATTGTCACTGAGCTGACATCTGTGCCAGTCTTCCTCTACTTTGTATGTGGGTCACCACCACAGCGTGGCTTGATGAGCAGTGTGTAGGTCCACACCCAGGATCCGAACCCGTGAATCCCAGGCTGCCAAAGCAGAGCATGCAAACTTAACCGCTATACCACTGGCTGGCCCCGTGTACTTCGTTTTTTATTAATCACTGAATAATATTCCGTTGTATGGATATACCACATTTTGTTTATGCATTCATCCATTTGTGGACAATTGGGGTGTTTCCACCTTTTGGCTGTGTGAATAATGCTGCTATGAACTTTTGTATACAAGCTCCTGTGTAGACATATGCTTTCATCTCTCTTGGGGCTGTATGAGGAGTGGGAGTGCTGGGTGATATGGGAGCTCTAAGTTTAACTTTCTGAGGAACCGCCAAACTGTTTTCCCCAGCAGCTGCCCCATTTTACGTAAAATCCCCGCTCTCAATACTTCTTAGTGTCTTCCAAAGCACTAGAATTTTCATTAAGTTCTTTCTGCAGAAAGAGTTAAGGAGTCTTCTCAGGTAGCTATAATCAACCCCGAGGGACTTATTCAGCTTGCGCGGGTGCAGCTGAAATAGCCAGGAGGCATCCAGGCCCTGTTATTTCAGTCTTTCCCCCCTCCTTCCCACCCCATTCCAGCTCCATATTACCCAAGAATGGAGGATGGGTGGCCTAGAAAAGTGGAGGGAGGCAAGGAAGTAATAATTCTGCCTTCTACAAGTGCCGACTAGGATTCCCGAGCACTTCGACGCCTCGATCACCCGCATTTCACTCTTGCGGGGCCCCTCAGTGAAGCGGAGGAAATCCAGCCACAAACCTACATCGACTCAGAAGGAAACTGAGTCCTGGCGAAGTCACTCAGCCTGCCCAACATCACAGAGCTCCGCTGGATATCTGAGCCGAGACCAGAATTTGGTCTCTCCACGCCTCCGTCAGCTGCTGTGGCCTCTTGCTCCTTCATATTTTGGAAAACTAAAGTAATTTATCTGAAAAATCCCTTTAAAAAGTTAAAGGTTTTTCATCCCGTGAACTATTCAATTTTGAAAACTGGTCTACAGTAAAAAATCTTGATCCCAGGGCTTCTTTAGAAGTCTTTTAACCCCCTTAGAGAGAAAGTTATGGAAATTATAGTACACATGAATTAATATGGGCAAGGCATGTGCTGGCTATTTTATAATCATAATCCCATTTAATCTTTCATCTCACAATTCTGAAAAGTCGATGGATTTTGCCCCATGGTGGAGATGAGGAAGCTAAGATTTGGAGACATCAAACAAGGTGTCTAAAGTCTCCCATTTTGTTGGCAGGAGCTTCTGGCTCTAGATTTTCCTGATTTAGACTGCAGCTTATTTTCACCATGTCACATGTCTGAGACCTGTTATATGTCAGAGAGCACAAAAAGACTTAAATCATAAGTCTTAGGCCAAAAAGGCTGCTGATGCAAAAACTGCAAGAACTGTGTGCATGGCTCCATGTGACTTCTCCGTTTGTAAGCTGGAGGACCATGCAGAAATGCAACGCTTCCCTGTGGCTGCTAAGGGTCCTGCTGAGCACCATTCTTGGAATTCTTCACAGTTGGGCTTGCAGGCTTCCTCTGCGTCTCCTTTCAACAACTCCTGGCTGTCCTTTTGAATCCAGGTAAAGCCCCCACAGCCCAGAATCAAGGATGGGGAAGAGCAGTTTCGAGTTTGTCTTTCCTGCTTCGCACAAATAGCTAAAACCAGAAAGAACTGCACGAGTCCTGACCGACAACGAGAAAGTAGGGAGTCCAAGACTTTGCAGTTAGAGGGGACCTGCTACACAGGTGGTGGACAGCATGGTTGGAAACACCCAGATCATGAGTCAGAGGCCTGGTCTTTAGCCCAGCCTTGTCATGGACTCCCTTTTTGACCCAGGGGACTTCCCTTCTCCTCCCAGGACCTTATTCCTAAGTGTAACCAGTGAGAGGGGTCTAGATGAGATTGCTGTCTGTCAAAGAAGTTCTTAAGGACGGCTCAGTGAAGAGAACTTGGACCCAGAAATAAAGTGGGGAAAAAAATCCCTACGTTGCTGACCATCCCCAGTGGCTCAGCAGAGCTGGCTCTGCTGACCAGCACTTGGTGCTCTCTTGCAGGGCATTGCAATCTTAAGGATATCCTCACTATCTCTCCTACAAGGAGATCTTATATGAGCACAAACCAGCTCAGACAAGTTGGCATCTCTTGTTTCTTCCACCATTTTGGGACAAGTTTCTATGATGTCCTTCCATAATCCAACCTACCCATGTTTTCCCAGAGGAAACAGTTTCTTGTTGAACACTGATGTTTCTTTTATAAACATCATCTCATTTAATCCTCACCATAATCCTAATGGTGTTATCATCTTCTCTGATTTATAGCTGAGGAAATAGGGGATCAGAGAAGTGAAGTGATTTGCCCAAGATCACCCAGCTAGCAAGCAGCAAAGTTGGAATGTGACCCGAGTCTGACTCCAAAAGATCTCACCTCCTCTGCCTCTTGATACATTTTCTTGTAAGGAGCACCTTACAACCAAACTGATATGACCACTTAATTTTATCTTCGGATAATAATGGTACCAGTCTCATAAGTCAACGAGCTTTATTCATACTCTAAATAATGGCTGATTAAGAAAATTAAATCTGACTATGAATTACTTCCCTAGGAGCAAATGATTGCATTATTCCATTGTAGAAGATAAATTTTTTTACTTAAAAAAGAGAAAAGAAATAGAACTCACTTTTCATAGTTGAGTTACTTCTTCTTTTATAGTAAATGCCCTCTTTAAGATGTGGAAGCTCGTTTTAGGATTTTTTTTTCTCTTTCAGTATCTTTCCAAATTTAGAAGTTAAATTTATAAAGCTGTAATTTGCAAGGTCATCTTTTTTTTTTTTTTAAAGAAATGTAAGCAGGAGATGAGGCCTTTCTAGGTTTGGGGATGATAGCACAGGGTTTGTTATTGACGTTGGCCAAGTCTTCGCAGATTCCTGTGGGTTGGTGATTATTAGCGCCTTGCTTACAAATTGTAAATGCATTGACTTATCTAGATGTTCCCCCTGCACACTCCCTAATTTAAGAAGAATGTGAGATGTTTGGAAATGTGTCCAAGAATAGACCCAAGGATTAGCCAGCCTACAGAAGCGAACTTTAAAAGGAAATGAAATACATTCAATTCCACAGTGATTATTTGCTGACCCCGGTGCTAGGCACGCAGAGAGTGAGATGGAAGGAATTCTTGCAGTGGCTGCCTCCAAGGTCACAGAGTAGGTTGGAAGACAGGTCTGCCGATGGGTAATTACAACACAGGGTGCGTGCACCCCAGGGAAAACACAGACAGGGTTCAGGGGCTGCACAGAGGGATGGATTAACTCTATAAGGAAGTGTTTTGATAATGGCTTTCAATTATAGGACACATCTAGTAATATGATTATATACTTTCATGATAGTGTAGTGCTCAAGTTATTATTCATTCCCCCACACTGAACGAATATAATTATTATATGCATTCTTTCCGTTATTAGCTCTCTTTATTCCTAATGAAAACAGTGGTTGGTGGTATATAAGAAAAATTCTTTTGTGACCCTTCACACCATTTTTCTACTCAGAATTTTAAAATTCTTATTTTGTGTTTGTTTTTTGCTTGTGTTTCTCCTAATCCTTTATCTAAATGAAAGTGGTGCCCACCGGGTCCTCTGGCAGTGGGTGCTGATTTTGCAGTGGGCTCACAAATGCTTTTCAAGAGCAACTGAATGTCGGATCAAGCTCCCGAAGGGAGCTTGGCTCTTCACTATGCATCGTGGCCTTTTAATGCCTTATTGCTTTTTATCAACCAATCGGCGGATGTTTCTCCTCCTTTCACGTTGAAAGCACTCCACTGTAGAAACGCGTAAGTTTGTTATCTCATTTTTTTTGTGTTTTGTTTTCTGATGTCTTGACAGCAGAACCAATCTTCGGAATCCTTTAAAAAAATTACCGAAACAAATTCGATCGCAAAAGCTTTTAAAATCTGAAATCCCAGGAAGCTAATTAGTGCGTCCTTTTGAGATGGCTTCCTGCATTTTTATATACACATAGGCTTGGGTTTCAAATGCAGTTGGCAGTTTGCCACAAGTCAGGCAGGTCATCCTGGCTCTTAGGAACATGGAGCTTCTGCAGAGCCCTGTGGAGGGAGGGCGGGGCCGTGACTATCCCAGGCATTAGCATTCGACTGTGATCTGTCCCCTGGAGCAGGTGGAGGCCAGGAGCTGCATTCGCTTGGGCTCCTGGTGGTTAGTTGTATTCTCCAGGAACTTCTTTCCTTACCCTAATGATCTCCTAATTATGCTGCTTCCCCACTTGACATTGAGCCTCTGGGAGCAGGAACTGTGTGTATCCCAGTGGCTTCCATGGTGCTCGGCGCATAGGAGGTGTGTAGTAAATGCAGCTGCTGTCGTGTAGAAAGCACAGACTTCAGGATGGGTCAAAGATACGTGTATCTTGGAGCACATGACCCTCCTTAACGTGTGTCTGAGTTCCCTCAAGCCCAGGTGTTTTTGTTCTGGGCTGCAAGCTCTTTGTGGGCAGCAATGCCCTGTCTTTGTACCCACAGCCCGTGGCTCAGCGCCTGGCTCAGAGTAACCCTCAATAAATATTTGCTCCCCATTGAGTGACTCTATGAATGGTGTCCAGGATGTCTTCTCTAAGACAGAACTTGTGGAACTTCTTCAGGAGTGTGTTTTCCCCTTTCCCAGGAATTGGGCAATGTCATTGCCAGTAGCAAAGACACGCTGTGAGAGGCACGGGGCTCCTTTCTTTGTGTGTGTGTATGTGAAAAGGCCATGGAAGTATAAAACTATAACTTGAGTGCCTTGGTGAATCCATTTCATTGTATTGGAAACACATCTGGAAAAGTCTTTTCCAGCATAAAAAGCATGTAAATCACATTTGAAACACAAGTGTGTCCATGTCTCCAGGCTCGCGTCCATGTGCATGTACGTCGCTGCAGAGTGAACCCTATCAGTTTGGATCATTTGCTCTGCTTCTGGACTTCTTGAGAGGCGTGGAAGTGGCACATTCCACATGGAGGGAACTACCCATGAACCATCTTAGAAGCATAAAAATGCCTGGTGTGTTTGGGTGCACAGTTGGTTCAGAAATTTGATTGTTAAGATGGTCCACGTGGTCGCTTTCAGGCACCCTCGTGCATGACCTGAATGAGTTAACAGGCAGAGGCTGGAATCAGAAGTTCAGCATAGTTCTAACCAAACAGTTGAACTGGTCACCCCTGAAGGCTTCATAACCTGCTTACCTTAGTCACTCTTCAAAGACACAAAAAGAGGCTGCAGCTTGCAGACACGAATAGTTGAGGCCACTGAAGACAAGTATTTCCTACAAAAGAGAGCTCTTCTGTTTCAAGGTGTAAAAAAAAATCCCATCCAGTAAAACTTTAAAATCAACTTGAAGGTTTAATAGCAGGGGAATGATTCCATACATCATTGTAGACCCACCTAATGGAATATTAGACAGCCACTAACACAAAACGACAGTTGGAAAAAATACTCATGATAAAAGTTTTAATGACAAAAGTGGGGTTCGAAATGGAATAAATTCTCTGACTAGAACTCTATTAAAAGAAAGATGAATAGGAGGAGAGGAGAGTGGGGGATGCATTATATACTTGGGTACTTTTTCACTTTTCAAAGTGTTAAGTGCATCACATTGCCTTTATAATTTGAAAAAGTGTAATTTAAAATTTGTGATCAGTAGAATCTTGTGGCCATTTGTCAATTGATTGGATTGCATATTTTCAAGATATGCAATTATAAGTAGCCCTCACGTGTAGCCAGACGATTTATTTGAACTTGGTCTTGTGAAGTCTTACTTCCCTTGGCTTTGCAGAGTGAAGAGCTCTGAGGGGTAGGTTAATAGCAACGCCGATACAGGTATTGTGTTTCTGAGATAAAGCACACATTACTCAGCTTACCACTAAACGTCAGGATAAAATGCCTTTGGGTTGTCAATGCTGCGCACTTTTCTCCGTTGCTTTAACTGTCAGACAGTTATTGAAAAATTGTCTTTTCCCCAAAATACAATAATTAATGCCTTGGCCAGAGGGCCATGACAAATCCTTCAAGATTAAAAGTGTACTGATGTCTGGTGAATTTCTACTTCCAGCCAAAGGACTGGCGTGAAATGAAACATGGGTGTGTACTTTTAGAAAATTAACAAAAATGACTAATGATTAATTTTAGAAGTTGATAAGTAATACACTTGATAACAGTAACAGAAAAATTCATACTAAATCATTACGAAAAAGAATAAAAGAGGAGGATGAGTGAAGTAGGTTTCATTTATTGAGTCTTTACTTGATGCCATTTTGCATAAATGCTTCTCATTTTGCCCAGTTTATCCCATTGAATATTAGCAGTAATTCTGAAGAGTTGGTATTCTCACCTGGATCTCTCTCCCATCAACATGCATGCTTTTTCTCTCTCAGCATCCTGTTTCTTATTAACTTCTATCCCCTTCTCAACATCCCCCCATCTCTGCCAATACTTACACATCAATTGTGCATCTCACATCTCTAGTATTTGGGGTTCAACCTATATGGAGTCCAACTAAAACCCCATAAACGTTGCTGACTTTATGGCTCTAATTTTTAATATGCCTCATTCTAGTTGCTTGAATAAAAGGAAGACATTTGGAAATTGCTAAAGTGCTTCGAAATGATTAGGTGTTATGAGTAGGTTTGAATTACAACTTCGTTAAATATAATAAAACCTAGTTTCTCTGAAACTTGAAGATGGACACCTTTTGCTTATGGTGCAGGGTCTAAGAATTCCGTGTGTAGGTTTTAAATTTATTTTGAATGGGCTGTGTCTGTGTTTCCATGTGGCCACCAGGTCAACCACAAAGCTGTGGTTCTGGTCATTCTAGTCCTCTTCAGCGTGAATCACCTGACAACCTGTGTCTATTATTAGCTGGATGGTATGACCCGCCAGGTCGATTGTTCAGTTGGCCTTGATTTGCTCTTCATTCCTGGGTAAAAGCATCTCGGGGCGTAGAAACTCTAGTTCACAGGACTTGTCAACTTCTGTGGGCTGTATCTAACTCAGCTGTGGCCCCCAGCTAGTGAGGACATGCTCTGATTCTGATCAAGGACAAGTAGCATTATAGGCAACATGTATGCCAGCCCTATGTCTTGGCAGCAATATTTAACAAAAAAGAGTTAATCATGGATTCCCCCATTCCTATGTGAGCCCTTATGCTGTTTGGCCCCACAGTGCCCTTTTAGTCTTACCCCTTCCTCCCACACATCCTGCTCCCCACTCCCTTGATTACTCACGATTCCACTAACAGGCCACATCCTTTCACACCTCTGAGCTTTTGGTCCTACTATAACCTCTACCTGAGTTCCCTTCCTGCCTCCACCCTTGCCTGTCAAATTCCTTCTGCTTTTTGCCTTTGAGTTTCAGCTGAAATGTTGCTTTCTCCCTGAACCCTTCCTAGACTCCATAGTATATTAGAGGTTCTTCGCTTGTGTGTGTGTGTTAGAGCACCTATTACATAGTCTGGAGATGACCTTCATGTGGATTGTTTGTACATCTATGTTGTAGGCATATTGTTGTAAGCATATTAGTCAGGATAGGCTAGGCTGCAATAACAAGTAGCCCCCCAAATACATTATCGCTCAAACCCAAAAAGCTGTATTTCTTACAAAACAGCATAAATGGGTATTCCTGGCCAGTGCCATCTATATTCCACAACGTGACTCAGGGATCCAGGCTCCATCCACCTTGCATCTCCATTCTTCCAGTTGCTACCTGCAGCCAGCGGGCTGATAGTGCGTACCAACCTTAGCCACATTCCATCGATAAGAACTAGCCACATGGCTATCTCTAAGTGCAAGGGAGGCTGGCAAATGTAATCTAGCTCTTGGCCCAGGAAGAAATGCAAATGGATTTTGGGTGGGAAGCTGGCAGTCTGGCACAGTGAGCTACTTGAGGACGCAGACTGTCTTCTTCTCCTTAGAATCTGCAGTCTCTGGAATAAACTTTGGTCCCCGATAAGCATTTGTGGGACAAAGAGACAGAGGGACATTACCTTGATTTCCATTTGCCATCATGTCATTAAACTTTGGATTAAGTGATATACTTTTTCCTTTCTGGCATTTTCTTTCTGGGGGTCTTCATTTTATGGTTGAATACTAAAACATCAAGGGCTGAAGAAGGCAGAGTGATGTCTTCAGCTATATTTTTTCATGATACAGAGTTGTGAAACCAAAGCATTGGTGTTTTGCAAGGTGAAAAGACCCCTGGTAAAGAGTAATCTAATCATTCACCTTTATGTTAAAAATATATCATCATCCATTCATCGCCCCACTGGCACACTCCAGGCGGACTGTGGCTCCCCTTCCTGTTAAGTGCCTCCTCTCCCTCTCATCAGATTCCACTCCTCCTGCCTAAAATGGAATACAATGAATAGATGTATAATAAAATCTTTTAATTGTCTTAGCATATGTTGCTTTTATTAGGTGGGCATAATTACATTCATGGGATCACCTACAAAGTCCTTTCGAATATAAAATTGAAATGGCTTCACACTCCATGCACAAGTCCTTCTGAGCCACTGTTTTCCCCTTCGCTGCCTCCTGTCCCCTTTTTGCTGTAAAGTTCACATTGAAGTGTGAAAAGAGAGCCGTGGCAACTGACACATGCTGGATCTTATCAGCCTCCAGTGCAGCTGTGGCCCGACTGAAGAGCGACTGTCATTTCTACACCATTTATTCCTCGCCTGGCCTCATTGCTTGCTTCCTTTCGGAGGAAATTTTCCCTGTTAAAGTACTGTACTTGTCATTTATTTCCCTTTTTTTCCACTCTGCCTCCATGGACAGGTTTCAATGTGCATTTATCCCAAAGGCAAGCCTTTTACACACTTCCGCTCACCTCTTAGGGTCAGGATCCTCTAAGCTGCTTTGGGCTCATAAAAGCAACCCAACAAAGCTTTTATGGTGTCATTACAGCTCCCTTCAGTCCCTCTCCTTCCAGCTTCCAATAAGTCTATTGCCGCTAATCAATTTGCCAGCTCTTTTATTTGAAAGTGGGCGACAGAGTGGGAGAGCTGAGGAGACAACCAGCTGAACACCCACTTCATTTGGACCAAGATTTATCAGTCTGTTCAGGTTGTGGCTCATTCTTGGCACTTAAATTTAAGTCATGCTGTGTATAATCTCAGCCTTCATTTTTATTCTAAAACAGGGTTTGGTAAACTTTCTGTAAGGAGACAGATAGTAAATATTTTAGGTTTTGCAGGCCAAATGGTCTGTGTCACAAATACAAGTCTGCTGATGTAGCGCGCACACACACACACACACACACATACACACAACCCCTAGACAATATGTAAATGAATGAATGTGGCTGTTTTCCAATAAAACTTTATTTACAAAAACAGGCAGTGGGCCGGAGTTGGCTCACAGGCTGTGGTTTGCTGACCCCTGTTTTGGATATTAGAAACTCTGTCCATCCAATCTTTCAGGTGCCATCTTCCAAGAATTCCTAGTGTCCTTTAAAGTAACTCCAGCCTTCCAGAGATATGGTACTTACATTTCTAACACTCCGCTTGAATGGTAGAATATTATTACCAAGAAATTTGGTCCCCTGACTTTCAGTTTCCAGCTCTATTTTTTTCTTCTTTCTTTCTCTTGAATAATAGAAACTTAAAATTTTTGTTTAATTTATCTTTAAATTCTTCACTTAAAAAATAGTTTCATTGTGCCACACAGAGCTGTTTGGAACCTTGAATATTGTTTCCCGTTTATTATGCGGGACCTTCTTGGAAAATGAGCATTTAGCATATCCTTGAGAGGTAGATGCAGTGGTGAGAAGAATCCATGTACTGCCCCGAATCTGCCACTGCCTCACCGATGTTCTGTGAGCCTGGTGGTCAAGGGTAAGGGTACCAGTGTCTTCTGACTGCTGAAGACATATGTGGGAAGCACCAGAAAGTCATAGTTTCATTTAAACCTCACAATAAACTGTGAGGAACATATTAAGAGTCTTGTATTCCAAAAGTGCAAAATTAAGCTCAGAGATGTGGAATAACTTGTCCAAAGGGCAGGTGAGCAATGACTATGGCATGGCCTAGGGTGGTGAATGAATATACGAACCCATTACCACATTTCCCCATACTTATGTTTTCACTAATACCAAGCAGGACAGATGATGTTAGCAAATCACCACTTATTCCTGGGCACACACCTTGGCTGTCTTTCCCATCCTCCCTGGCAGTAATAGCTGACCAAGTGAATGAATCCTAATTTATGCAACTCATGCAAATTAATGCCCAGTGGCTCCAGTCTGGACCGATGGAAAACCACCAAATGTGCACTCCTCCATGTTTGCTTGTTTTTTTCCCCTCAGTCCAGCTAGAATGAAGATGACATTCAGGGTAATCTTAGAATCTAAGATGAAAGAGCGTCTTTCTGTCTGTTTCCTTGAATGACTGTGTGGAACAGAGCTACCTTTCCATTGTATTTGAGCCATTATGAATCAATTACCCCATCCTTCTCTAGCCTGTGGAGGAGTTGGGTGCAGCCAGGCTCAGCAAATCCAGTAAATGTTTGAGTAGGGAGAACCTGGGAGCTCCGAACTTCGGGTCCGTTCCTTTCTCGAGGTCTGTAAAGGGGATGTGTGTAAGCTATTTTCAAACATTTCAGCAAACATCATGAAGTTAACCAAATGAGACTAAGAATCATATTTTATTTTATTATATTTTGATTTGGGTTGGAATTGTAACACAGAAGAAAAGTGACTTGCCCAAGGTCACGCAAGTAACAAAGTACAGATCCAAGAAAAGAATCCATATTTTCTGACTGGGGTTATTTTTTCCCCTTACTCCTTAGAAGATGGTTGTTGTATGCTGGTTTTCACTGAGTTGCTTATTGAGAGACGGGATGCTGTTGGGCTCTAGTGCCCCATTCAGCAAGGAGCAATCTCTGCTGTGTTAGAAGACTTGGGGGGAGCTCCAGGCTTGATAACAAGGTACAGAAAAACGCACAGATGCTGGTGCCTCACTTCCTCCTCCGTTCAGAGAGAAAAAGAGAGAGAGAGATCAGTAATTTATAGGTTGACATTTTCCTTGGGTCTTCGTAATACTTGTTTATTAGAGATAATTTGCTTAAGCGTGCACGAGGTGGAAGGTCATGCAAGGAAGGTTTTTATGAGTTGTGTACTGACTGGATCAATAGTAATTTGAATACTATAAATCTGTCCCGTTAACAGGTTTATTTCTTCATCAGATATTAATTCCAGAGGGTTTCACCCATTATAGAATTGACATAAACCATGCCGTGCAGATGTTGCTGCCTCTGTAATCAGGTTCAGCTGTGCGTCTGCCTGAGCCTCCATGTGGGCCCTGGAATGTGGGCTAGCAGATAGGCATCAGGTAAATCGGAAGCTAGAGCCCCCATCTCCTTGGAGAAGAAATTAAAAGAAAAAGTGGAAGTAGCCTTTCATTCAATTGCTAAATTTGCCTCTTTTCTCCCTTCACCTCTCTCCGTTCCTTCCTCCTTCCCCTCTCACTTCCTTCTTGTCTTCTGTCTTTCTAGCTATGTGTGTTGATCCATCCATCGTCCAATAATTTATTATGATTAGAAAAGTAATACAGATACCCAAGATGGAAATGTTGGAAAATGCAAAAAACCTTAATAAAATAGCAGTTGCTCCTCATTCTAGCACTAAGTAATAACCACTGGTACATATGAGAACACTTCTTTCTAGTCCTTTTTCTCATTCCGGGCATAGGCATTTTAATGCAGCTGAGATCTTATTGCACGTCTGATTTTTAAACATTAGATTCTTTGCATGACTAAGTTGGTACATGCTCATTAAAACGAGTCAAACAATATGGAGATAGGGAAGCAAAACCTAATAATCTACACTCCATCCTGTCTCTTTGGCTAAGTGGTAATTGCAGACCTTTTGTGCCCATGCAAACATGCAGTGTATATATGCATTTGTAGGAGTAAAGTTTGTGTGTGTGTGTGTGTTTTAATAGGATAATACTTTGCCCATTATTTAGAAACTTGCTTTGTTCGGCTAACAATACATTTGGAACACATACACAGGAAATGACTTTTTTTTAACGATTTCACCCAACTCTGTGCTGTGGAATAGCCTTAATTTAATCAAGCATTCTATTGATGGACACCCCAGTTCTTTTCAGTTTTGTTTTTATTGTTATTTTAGCCATTATAAATACTACAGCCATAAATATTCTTATGCATATTACCTAATATACTGCTGGTTTTAATATTGTAGAATAAATTCCAGAAGTGGGATTTCTGGGTTAAGGTTAGGTGACATAGTTTGGTATCCTGTGTCTTTACTTAACATTATCCAAAAGCATTACCCTACATTAGTGAAAGCTCTTTGTAAGGGATTTTAAAAAAATTGATTGCAGGATATTCCATCATACAGTTGTACCAAAGTTTACTTACCATTTCCCTTATCACAGAATGTTTGGGTGGTGTCCAGGTCTTTGCTTTTATAAATAATGCTGAGGTGAACATCTTTCTGCATGATCTTTGCCCTCCTCTCGACTTACTTGGAGTCCTAGAAGTGGGCTTCCTGGGTCGAAGGTCACAAAAGGAGAGGCCTTTTCAGTCGTAGGCTGCAAACCCTCACATTGCAGGTTTATGCTGCACGGCTCATCCACAGGCAGCCGCAGCACTTTACCAACCACAGAATCAACCCTCGGAATCATTCCATTCCCCACCGGGGCCAGAGCACTGTTATTAATATAATTTTACAAACATCATTCTTTTGAAAGCTTTGTCTAACCTGACCACAGCTCATTAGGGAACCTTCTAACAATCCTGGGGCAGCCTGTGGATTCTGCAGCAGGCAAGTTATCATGAACTGAAGGGCACCTCGGGGACCCTCCTCCTCATCCCGTCCCACCCAAAAGATGACCTCTGCCCACGCCCGCCAGCTGGAGACATTAGAGCTTTACTTCTGAGAGATAGGGAAGGTCCCTTTTGTTCCTTCTCTGGTTCATTTTTATCCCCAGATCATGTCCAGCGTTTCCCAATGGGACACTGTTGGCATTTGGGGCTGCACACTTCTTTGGTGTGAGGGACAGTCCCATACATTATAGGGCGATCAGGGGACCTGGCCCTGCCCACTCTATGCCAGCAGTCAATGCAACAACCACAGACGCTGTCCCACGTGTCCCAGCTTCCATTGTACACACTTCGCTCCTCAAATGTCAATCATATATTCAAATTTGCATTTTTCCAAATCCTCTTTTATATTTAAATATGTGCCATCTTTGTGTATGGGCTGTTGCTATAAGACCTCTGTGATAATGCAGTGATTCTCAACTGGGATTGGGAAGGGCTGGGAGGAGGGAAAGTAATTAGCAGGGCCTATTATAACGGGGTTGGGGGTTAGCTATGTTTTTTTAGTAGGATAACCTATTGTGGTTGAAAGCTGGGATTCTGGAGCCAGAAGACTTGCGTTCAAATTCTGACACCTCCTCTTACAAGCTTGTGATCTTGGGCAAGTTATTAACCTCTTCAGGCCTTTATTTTACTATGCATATGGGATAATTATAGTTCCTATTGCATAATTTTGTTATGAGGAGTAAATGAGACACTATTTCTGAGACAGTGCCTGACACAGAATGAGCCCTGTGTGTTTGTGTGTGTGTGTGTGTGCGTGCGTGCACGTGCTCCAGCTAGCTCCAGCCAAGCAAAGGGATACCTGACAAAGATCTTCTGGGCTGGTAAGGAGAATCAGGAAGCAGGCTGGGGAAACTCAGGGCAGAAGGGTTAAGAAGGTGAGATAGATGCCGGAGGCAAGTCAGCACAACAGCATCCCTGATCTGATGTACGGACTTCAGGAGGGCATCACATGGCCCATCTTCCATATCAGAGTGCTCTTCTCTGGCAGCCATTGAGAGTCTCCCCTGTTGGCCTGGCTGCCGGCTGGACCAGAGCAGGAACCAGGCACCATGAGGGCGGTGAGCCTTGTGGCCTAAGGCTGGCCCTGCCCTCTGACAAAGTCCACGTCAACTCTCTTCCTTTTCCTGGAAACCTAGTGGAGGCCCAAGATCAAGGCCAGCTGGTGAGGCTTGGGGAATGTCTTCAAGCTCCTAGTCTTTGTGCTCACAGGACAAAAAAATTAGGGGAAGGAAGAATGAGAGAAAAGAAGATGCCTTTCGTCAGACACTGTGTTAACAAATAAGCAGACTTAGAGGCCCGAGCTCAGAGAGAGCACATGTTTTATTTTCTCTCTCAGAAGATGTGCATTTTATTTAATATGTATTTCTGAAAGTGTCATGCATCTCGTAATGGATGTGAGTATTTACTCAACTATTACCTTCCTCTCCAGTGCTGTGTGCAAATCAGCAGTGTATCTTACACTCAATAACATATTAAATGGTGATAAGAATGATTATTATAACAAACGTGTAAAATAACTATGTGCTATTTAATAAATTTCTTTACTCAATACTCACAACAACCAAATGAGCTAGGTTCTACTGTTGTACCCACTCCACAGATGGGAAAACTGAGGAACAAAAAGTCAAATCGCCTGCCCTGGATCCCACCGCCGGTTAGAAGCAGAGTTGGGATTTGGCAGGTTTCCCAAGATAACACAGTTATTGGGTTAGTAAGGAGTGGATCTGGGATTTGAGCCAGGGTCTCTGTGACTCCCAAATTCATATTGTTTCTGCTACATCATACTGGCTCCATCGGTCAGTTCTTTTCTCGTTGCTCTGATCTCTTTACCCAGAATTTTGAGAGTTGTCGTTTTCTCCACTCTCTTCATCTCTCGGACTGTATCTTTATGATTCTTCTTGTCACTGTTTTAACTGGAGGACGCAAACCTGGGCATTGTCAAGGGGACTCAAAAAATGAGGGAGAGTGGCAATAATTGCCAGCACAACCGCTTAATACCTTCTTCTGAATAGACTGCTAAATTAAGCCCTCCAAAGAGACCTTCAGTATTCACCATTGAATTGAATAATTTAAATTCATTGAGTCAAAAGCAGTTAGCCTGGACAGCCTAGACAGAAGAGTCAACCTTTTTTTTGGACAAGGAGCCTACCATTCATTTATTTGACAAATGCTTTTAAATCCTACCACTGTGATAGTCAGTGGTAATGACCGTAGGAGCAAAGCATGACTACAGGGGCAGAGACCTGAAATAAACAGTATCACATGTGAGCGTTATCCAGACCACCCATTTCCATGCCCTGTATGTTCCTATTGTCTTTGCCCGGGATCGACCCAAGGACGTTAGCAAAACTTCTGTCTGCTTGGATTTTAGCGTCTTTCCGTGACCATGCCTCTGTGGTGTTCTGCACCTACTGTGCAAGCTCTCCAGCCCCCAGCCCAGCAGTACCAGCCTGTACCTGTCTCCCCCGGGGCTCTCGATGGCACCCAGCCTTGGCTAAACCTCCTGGCACCTCGGTGATTCATATCTGACCCTGAGAATGCTCTACCTTTCCCAGAAAAGCTTTCACAGAAGAGTGGGAGTCTAGAAAGACAGATAACAATGATAGGAGTTAGAAGAGGAGGCATGCATGGTAATTTGGGTTGATAATGCCTCCCGCTAGTTTAATTCTGATTTCCCTGTGCTCCTGGCGATGATATAGTCGACTCCAGAGGAAAGTGATGAAAAGCTCTCAATCAAGAAAGGATCAAAAAATTGTTACATTTTTGGGTAACAGATTGGCTGTAGGGTTCTCCTTTAAACTTCAAACTTTAAAGAGTTATGAGGTTAGGTCTGTCCTAGCTCTGACAGTTAAACATTTATGCTGTTTATAAAAATCAGGGAACATAAAAATAATTTGACTAACTCCCACCGTCTTGTCCTTTTGTGATTCTAGAGATGTGGAGATAAGAAAAACCATTGGTGAATTTTATTGAATTATTAAACTGAGCATAGCTGAGAAGGGAGAAGTTCCTCCTCTCTGGGAATCTAGGGGAAAGTTGGTTCTTTTCCTAGATTCCGAATATTTGGACTTATAGTCCGAAACATTGCCACCATCTGGTCAGGCCACTAAACCAGCCAGGGAACTGCCCTCTCCGATCCCAGAGCTGAGGAAGTCTCAATGGTAAACAAAATTCCAGTCCTGCACTCTGCTTATTTACAGTTTGAAGAAAAGAAGTTAATACTGTAAAACACATTTGACCGTATTTTCTAACCAGGAGACATTTCCCTTTTAAAAATTCCTTGTATACTTATTCCGTGTTAGTTAAAAGAGATGTCATTCCTCCTTCCGCCAAGACCTGTTTGTCATCCAGGTAGCCTCAGAATGGACTGTGAGCCCGCAGCACAGACCTCGTGTCACAGATTCGCGCATTTATCTTCCACGGTTTGAGTTGCCAAGATGCAGGGACGGCCTTTTGTCAAACACCTGCGGAGGAACATTTGGCAGAGCCCGTTCTGGAACACATCATAGATTTCCCTCCCTGTTGTCTTGGGAGCAGAGAAGGTGGCAGGTAAAAGGAATCAGGAGAGAACTGAGGATGAGGATAAATGAGAGTATGTAGAGATCATGGGGTGGGCTGCGTGGGACCCTGCCTTGTGTGAGGAGGGACTCATCTGTTTTCTAAGAAGTTCCATAAAGGAGATAAATTGGGTGCTCAGACACCTGAGGCCTGACGTTAGGAAAAACAGGAGAAGACGCATGTTTAGAAGAGATGCCCCTGTGTGTGTGTGTGTGTGTATGTGTGTGTGTGTATTAATGCCTCTGCTGATCTTATAAGGTATATTCAGAAAGTTTTCTGGTTTCTTTTTTAATGGCCTGTACAGTCATACATTGATGTGAGGTGTTTTCTACTTTGTGGCTCTGAGTGTGAGCATTCTTCTGGTGTGTGTTCGGGGCTATGCTGACTTATTTGGGGTTGATAAGGAAGGACCCAACCTGGATGATAAGTAATAGTACAGCATTATTTCCTGAGGCTGCTGTAACAAAGTGTACAAACTGCCTGGCTTAAAACAACATAAATTTATCATCTTACAGTTCTGGAGGCCAGAAGTCCACAATCATGGTGTCGGCAGGACCACTCTCCCTCTGTAGGCTCTAGAGAAGCATCCTTCCTTACATCTTCCAGCATCCGGTGGTTTACTGGCCACATTTGGTGCTCCTTGTCTTGGAGCTGCAGCTCTCTAATCTCTGCCTCCACTGTCCCATGGCATTTTCCCTCTGTGTCTCCTGTTCCTACAAGGACACCAGTCATATTGGATCTAGGACCCACCCTTCTCCAGTATGGCCTCATCTGAACTAATGACATCTGTAATGACTATTTCCAAATAAGGTCATGGTCTGAGGTGTTGGAGGTTAGGACTTCAACATATATTTTGGGGCAGATTTATATTCTAACAAGTAATAATGGTAATAATATTATGAATATTAACAGTACAATTACCATTCATGGAGCCTCTACTATACTTTAGGCATTATCCTGGGAACTTTCTCTCTAATCCTCACCTCAACTTTTTAACAAAAGAGGAAACTGAGACTCAGGGATGCTTTCTCCACATTCAAACAGCTCTTTGAGGGTGTGTGATTCTTAGGGTAACGGTTAGAAAGTTATAGACTCTGAGCTGAACTTCCCGGGTTCAAATCCCAGCTCTACACCTTACCAGTTGGATAACTTGGGGCAAGTTACTTAAATGCTCAGTGTGCCTCAGTTTCCTCCTCTGTAATATGGGTTACTATCAGTACTTACCACATAGAGTTTTCATGAAAGCTAAATGAGCTTATCTCTCCTAGTTCTTATTACCAGAAATAATATTTTACCACCCCCAAATATGGATTTCATCATATACCTCCAATGGCAAAGTACTCAAAATCTACTTCTTTCTCTTGTATTTTTAACAATAGAAAAAAATAATAATTACAAATGCATTCTTTTGAGCTCTGAGTCCTCTCTATGCATCAGCCATGGGTGCAGCCAGGCATAATTGATAACGTTGCTTCTTATCTCTAATTGCCCACTATCTCTTCCATGCACAGGGAGGCAAGCTGTGCTCTTCAAACACAAATTCCTTCTCCCACTTCCTGTGTCATTTTGCCCTTTCCTCCCCGAAGCTGCGAATTGTTGACAGTGCCAGTGTGGAGCCATTTTTTTCCTCAACTCCTTCCGGGAATGTGCCTCCGATGAAAACCCAAGTCTTGAGGTTGACAACGCCGAGATGGGGGAGAAAGGATGAGGCAGGCAGTAGGGTCTCCTGCGATAAAAATGGAAACACTCACTTTGCCCTCATACCCAAGAGGAAACGTCAAGGGAGACAGGCTTTCAGGCTGGCCTCGGGTTTGTGGGTTTAGACATAGCTTCCCGTCCTGAACGCCCCTGCAAAAGCAAATTTCCCTTGCCAACGGTCACTCTCTTTTGGAGTAACTGTATGAGTTCTCCTGGATGCTATGCATTTCCTTCCAAAGATTGCCAAAATTCCTTTCTCACAGCATATTTGGATGGTTACCGAGCTAAGCATACTTTGTTGAGAAATTACAAATTACCACTGTAAGTGCCCTGGAGAATCGTTTTCCTTTTGTGTTGCCTAATTTCCACACTTATGAAATCAAACTTTCGGTTCAATGTTTACGTAGCGATTCAGCCCTTCTAAGCCGTCTGTTGCCAGGCAGGAGCTGTAGAACTTCGGTTGCATGTGCTGGGTTGGGTCTTCCAAGCCCCTTAGCACAAAGGCCTGATGTTTAAATCCTGCAAGCAAATCGCTACCTTTGTTCCCAAATTCTCCTCCAAATCCACATTGCTCTCTGGAGACACCAAAGGTGGTCAGCGTCTGTCTTTCCCCGGCTGTGCTCAGCCCTGTCACCTTTTGCTTCTCTTGTTCCTTTATTTCCCCAGATGTGGGGCCAAGGTAAGCCGGAGGCATCGGCATTCACACTGGTGTGTGAACAGCCGAGCTAACATGCACCAGAGGGAAAATATCATTTCTCATAAATGCTCAATAATGATAGTCTTTATTGCATCCTGATCTGTATTGTGACACACAGTGGAAAGCTTTAGAATTCTTCTTGGAAGAGTTGACAGAGACTTGCAGGTAGAAAAGGAAAGGAAAAATATATATATATTCAGAGAGAGAAAGTTTTCTCAATATAAACACAGGAAACGAGGTGGCGGTGGGGCTGGAAGTACCAACCTCATTGTTGACAGTGTGCTTCATAATCTTCCAAACCAGCATTACCTTTCTGAAAAACTGATCGAGCATATTGAAAAGGCATCTATTAGGAAAGCACATTTCCTCAGGGATAATTATCCATAGTCACTTCCATTCCAATCTAAGGGGTTCAATGTTCTCCTTTTATAACAGGTGTTAACTCGGAAGGATGAAGAATGTGAGGGAGGGAGGGACGTCCATCCTCCTGCTCTGATTTGCTTGGTTGTACTGAAATTTTAGGCATAAAAAGTGGTTACTCACTCCCGCCCTGGGCAGGACGGGGATGATTATTTGGCGTTTTACAATTGATATGACCTGAATGAATTTTCTCGGAAATTTAACCCTTTATAAATGTCCAGTGGTGTTCTGTTCTATCTAGCTTTAGGAAACAGATCTGGAGCGGGCTGGAGAAGGAGGGTGAAGATGTATTCACATGGCAGTATTTGACTGCTTCATTATTTTATCTTCCCATGGAAATAATTTCCTAACAAGTTGGGTTTTGTGGGAAACATTCATAGGAATTAATGTGGAACCATTAGGCACGGATTCCTGCCCGAGGTCTGGATATGAATTCCAAAGACCACAGGACTTACAGAGGTGTTTCTGGATATTCACGCCCATGGCGGGGACTTCACAACACATTTCCTGGATTAAACTGGCCTGAAAGTTCAGTTGAACATCAAGTCCATTTTGTCAAAGGAGGGAAATTGTTTAGAACACAAACTAGTTGGTAAGTCTTTGATGATTAAGTGGTTGGTATTAGAATGATTAAGTGGTTGGTATTAGATAGAATTGGGACTGCAAACTACAGCCCCTGGGCCAAATGCTGCCAGCTGTCTGATTTTGTAAATAAAGTTTTATTGGCACACAGCCACGCCCATTGGTTCATGTATCCTCTGTGGCTGCCTTGGCACTACAATGGCAGGGTTGAGTGTAGTTGTAGCTGTATAGACTGCAAAGCCTAAAATTTTTATTATGTACCCTTTTGCAAAGAAAGTTTGAAGATCCTTGAATTAGAAGATTAACTGGTTGGTGTTACCTACATTTTTGGAATGGTGCTAAATCTCTCATTTGTCTACATCTTTAAACAAAATGGGGTATCGAAGGTGACGTATCTATAATAAGATGGAAGGCCAACAAAACGTGACTTCTGTTGATGAGAGGAAGAGGCCATCAAGATTGCAGGTGGAAATCAGGACATAGATTCCGATAAGTCTGTGTGACACTCAGACTTTTCCATTTCTGTTGGTGCTAGTTATTTAAAAATTGTTCTAACTGCCCAAAGAAAACACCCTCCTCTCCTCTCCAGCTGCTTTAGAAAACTCCAGTTTCTCCTTCTAGCTAGACCAAGGTCTTGTGGAAGCTCATTTCTTGCTCAATCATTGAGGATCGTTTGAGTCCTAATTTGGAGGAAGTTTCTATCAAATCCTATTTGGACTGGGCAGAAAAGTTTTCAACCTACAAAACCCCCAAATAAGCCATGATAAAGAATAAATACCACTCGCCCTCGACCTGGGTGAACGTGGGATCACCCAGAAAGTAATGGAGCTTCGAGCCAAGGGAGATGATGCTGGAAAATCCACTAAATAGATTGTCTATTTACAAAATTACATAGTCAAGGGTATATGTGCTTTATAAGCCTGTTCTTCAGTGAAGAAGGACTTAGGGTGCAGTAAGTAGTTTAAACAAAATTAGTGGAAAAACAGGGAGTTTAAGGGAGCAAGAGATCAGTTTTCTGGACTCACCACACATCAGGTGATTTAAGCTAAAAATGGCTTAAAATACCGCAATCATTTGAAACGCCTTACATAAACTGACCAGGAATCTGGGGCATTCGTGCTAGAGACAATTTTCTTCTTCTCAAGATAAGGGATGGGGAATTAGTCATAGGGTATTTCCAGATAATGTAGTTAACACCTCGTGTGATATTAGGTGGGCAGGGAGCTCCCCTCTCCCGGCTGAAATCACTCCTGCCAGTTCTAATAAGGAATGCGTGTATTTTTAAGGTCTGGGTAGCCACTGGTGAGTCATCTCTACAGTATGCCTCCCTTTGTTGTGAAATGGGGCAAGAAGTGCCCCAAACAGCTGTTGGGTTATTCGTTCAGTTACTCATTCATTCATTCATCACGTGGTTACCAAGCACCCCAGGATGCCAGCCCTGGTGCTAAATGCTGGAGAGACAGGTGTAAATAAAATCTTATTTTCAAGGAGCTTATTGCCTGTTGGGTATTTTGGCCTCATCTGTATAATGCAAGAAAGGATCCGACAGCTGAAAGAGGTGTGGGGTACCCGGTAAGGTCAGAAGCACCACCAAAGCGGATCCACGTGGCTCTGTGTTTATGAGAGCAGCCTTCCTCTCACTTTTGTTTACTTATTTTTTTGGCCTCTCACTTATTATTTCCTGTGTGGGGTCCACTCTCTCTGCTTATTCTCACTACAAGAGAGAAAGGAAAGTGAGAATAATGTGAACTTTGGAGCCCATCCACCCTTTTCACCTTTGAATCCCAACTCTGCCACTTACTGGTTGTGCATCCTTGGGCAAGTTGCTTAACCTCTCTGAGCTCCAATTTCCTGCTGTGGCTGCAGGACTGAGGTGAAGGACCAGCCACTACTGTCACCAGTGATTGGGGGGAAGTGACTGGAACAAAGGAAAGATCACCTTTTACTGCTTGACCCCCCACATCTTCTTGCTACTGCACTTTGCCTCATGAATAATGAAGAGAAGTTGGTCTCCATGGCTGTGAACCGCCAAAGAGTTGCCGATTTTCTGCTGTCTCTGGCCTCTCTGATCCAGAGGCAAGGCAGATGCTTTCCATTCTCATTATGTTGTGTCTTCTTTCTGGTGCTTTCTGCTGAAACCTCACCATGCAGAATAGATAGCACAGGCCCTGGAATCAGGTACTGCCAAGTTCACCTCCTGGTTCTACCCCTTGTGCACACAGCTGCCTACCCGGGGGGCCAGCAAGTGAGGACCAGAGAGTCTCAGAGGGCTGTTGTGACAACTCACACTTGTGTGATAGAAGCTCTCAGCGCTGTGCCTGGAGCAGAGGGGGCCTCAGTGGCTGCAGGGCGTGTCCCCAAATGCCAGCCAATGGCAGCCTTGTCCCTGCTGTGTTCTTACTCTTTGTGTCTCGCTGAGACTTGAATCAGGAAGAGGCTTGATGAGAAGGAGCCTCACTGGTGGGCAGTGCTTCCGAGCCTTATCCTTACAGAAGACCCCTCTCTCTTCTGCCTCGGTGGGGCCTCAGATTATGAGAGGTGTTGTCTACCCAACAAATCAGATTGGCTAAGTAATAGTCTGTGTGGTCTCTCTGTGGATAAAGTATGCTTTTCATTTCGTTTTTTAAAAAATATTGAAAATAAACCCTCAGCCCCCTTTTCCTATTGCAGGTCACCTAGCCAGCCAAGGACTCCAAGTGAGACCCCATTGATAAAGGAAGGGAGTCCCCCTTTGAGCAAAGATAGGCCAGGATACCTGGAACATTGCAAAGCCGAGCCCCTCTCACAGGGGTGGAATTGCGGGGGAAGCTGAATAGGCAGGCAGGCAGGATTAAGGTTAACCTTATAAATACCTTGGCCTGAGCTCACTTCGGCACCTGCCCTACAACCGACCACAAAATCCCCGTGGACGCGGCACTGGTTGGTTCTTTCCCCAAACAGTCTGCTTATCCACTAGGGCTCTGTCCATCTCATCAAGCCATGCCCTCCGAATGGTGGAGGGTGCAAGGCTTCGGCATTACCGGTTTGGTTTCTCAGGGGTAAGACCAGACATCAAAATGCCAAGGCCTTCTATGTGATGGCATCTCCTCTCCTTCTGGAGTCACACTCTGGGTAGCCCTGCAGCTATAGAGAGACAGGACTCCAGGAGGCTGAACCTGAGCCCATTTCCCTCCACCCCAAAGTGTCTGCAGGCAACAGCTAACCCCATGGGCTGGGAGCCTTGCAGAAATCTGCACCTGGAAAGCAAGTTCAGAGACTAGGGAAAGCTCCCCAGGACGTATGAAGCACCCTCTTTAGCTCCTTGCCTTCTGTGCTAGCACAGCCTTTGGAGTCATGGAGTACGAGTTTGATAACAAATTTGTATCACAGGGTTGTCATAGGATAAATGTGTGTGTGTGTGTGTGTGTGTGTGTTGACAGAGAGCGAGCACATAGCTCAGATCAGTGTGTGGCATGTAACAAGCATCATATAAATGTAGCTCTAAAGTGAGTCATGACTTGCAGAGAACAACTGTGTCAAAACCACACCGACAATTATTTGGAAAGGAAATAGCTTGACCAGTCATTTTGTTCATGCAGAAACTGAGTTTGATTGGTATATTTTTCCATTGCCCTGCTAGAATTTTCAATCATGCATGCATCCGTCTCTTTAGAAATATTTGCTAAGCACTGACTGTGTGCCAGGCACTGGCCTGAGTACCAGGGACCTCTCTTCATGAGGTCATAGCCTAACAGCACCCGCCCAACCTCATAATAGGATTCGGGACGTGCAGGAAGGTAAGGAGAGGTTTCTGTTATAAACTCACAGAGAAGGTGACATCTGAACTTCGTAATGACTGGAGCTATTTAACAAATGCCCACCCAGTGCAAGAACTCTGCTCCGACGTCACACACAGTATTGGCAAGTCCTACCAGTGCTCCTCCTCCCATTCCCAGCCTTTGCCACCTCCTTTCGGTTCCTGAGTTCTGTTGTGTGAATTGGCTCCTTTCTCGGGGCCTTCCTCTTCCGTAGGCACCGCTCTGCTGAGTCAGGAGTTACCACTTCTCCATCTGCTTCCCATCTTCCAGAATGTTTTGTTGATGTTTCTTGATCACTGAGTTAAACATTTTTTCCCTTTATTATACTTTCAATAGAGTTTCTGGAGGGAGTGCAGACAAAAATGCCTGAATTGAATCTGCCATGTCTAACCAGAAGCCTCCACAAGTCTATGCTTTGTTCACTGTGCCATTTCCCCCAAACAAAGATGAGAAAGGATCGTGAGCTGGCCCGGTGGCTGAGTGGTTAAGTCCGAGTGCTCCGTTTCGGCAGCCTGGGGTTTGCCGGTTCGGATCCTGGGGGCAGACATACACACCACTTGTCAAGCCGTGCGGTGGGGGCATCCCACAGAGAGGAACTAGGACGACTTAGAATTAGGATGTACAACTGTGTACTGGGGCTTTGGGGAGAAAAGAAAAAAAAAGAGGAAAATTGGCAACAGATGTTAGCTCAGGGCCAAGCTTCCTCACAAAAAAGCAAAAAAACAAAAAAGAAAAAAAAGGAGAAGAAAGGTTCATGTGGGCAGAAAGCAGCACAAGCACCCATGACAGCTGCCACTACTTCTCCTACCACCATCCTTCTGCTATCTGTCAAGCATTGTGTGCCAGCCCCACATTCCATACACAGTCTGATTTAGTTATCAAGAGTACTCTGTGGGTATACTGTATCTCAAAGTTACAGACAAGGAAACAGGCTCAGAGCGGTTAAATATATTTCTTAAAGTCACCCAGCTGTTGTTTGTCATAGGTTGGGCCTCCTGGGAAGCAGACTCCCCAGCTGAGACTGGAATGCAGGATTGTTGGGGCGCGCTCTTGGGATCCACGCCTGTGGGGGAGGGTGGAAGCAGGACGGGGCAGAGGGAGGATTGAGCTGTGATGCAGGAGCAGCAGACCCTTCAGCCAGTCCCGAGAAGACTGAAGCCAGGGAGACCCTTCAGTGATGCCCTGAATTGGGGCAAAGAGGCCAGGCAGTCATTGAGGTGGGCTGCCTCCTGGAGGGGGGTGCAACCTCGGGTAAGGCAGTTCGCATTGGCTGGGGGCAGTTCCTGAGGAGGGACCTAGCCTTTGGCAAGCAACAGCCCAGCGGCTAGGGAAGTGAGTGCCTCCTGGTCCAGACTGGGAATCTTGGCAGCACACTACAGTATCCACTACAGTGTCCTGGCTGCCTTTGAAGCCATACTTCCCTAACTGTAGAGCCCATGCATAGAGGAGAGGGAGAAGAGAAAGCTGGAAAAGTAGTTCAGCTGGTCTAGACTAGGAAATTACACCCTGTGAAGGAGCCAGCCGTGAGAGGGGTGATGCTTCAGTCTGATGAGAGAAGTGCTGTGTTTTGGGGAAACAATCCAGGTGGCAGCACTTGGAAACCTAGAGCAAAATCAGTTGGCGACATTAATTTGACATTCTAGATATACACATGTCAGGAATTTCAGGTGAGAAGGGAAGGAAAATTTCACTTTTTCCTTCCCTACATTGTTGGTTTCTATTTCTTATTTGAAAATGCTATTCCTCCCATATGGGTAAGATTTGGTAAACAGGCAAGAAAAGTATGTTTGTTTAAACTACTCTTTTTGAAAGCAGGAGCAAGGATGTCACCAAGTTCTAGGACAGACTCTTCTCATGCAATGTAATTGGTAGGAAGCTGTTTGTGCGTTCAGTTGAGGAAGTAACAAAACCAAAAGCAGCTTCGAGGTTTGGCACCTTTGATAAAGTGATAGAAGTGCAGTGTGAACAAACAGCGTCCTCTTCTCTGTGTCTTCCCCTGTTGGTGGACAAAATGAACCGAGGCACCTTCAGCTTAAGAACGTGGGCCCTAACCATATGTTTGGGATAACCAAAAGGGTTATCTCTGCTCACCAGGCTCGTGACGTTGGGCAAAAGGAGTAAATTCTGAGTCTGTATTTGCCCAACTTCCGTTAATACCTGAAAAATAATCATCCTCTGTCCTGAGATTTCCAATCCCAGGAGTGGGCCTGTCCTTCTTCTCCTGACCCCCCACCCACCCCGCCTCCATTCCCTCCTCCCATATCTTCTTATTCTCAACCACAACTCCAGGGGGCCCCAGATCCTGTATCCCTCAATGGGAGGCATTTGGGGGGGAGACAAATGTATTTGTTATAATATCTGGATTCTACTTGTTGTAGAAAGGACCCAAGGCAACACATGGGCTGTTTTCAAGGATGCTGAACTCAGCGAGAACACAGTTTCCTAGGAAGCCAGGGAGATGATGAGGTCTGGAGCCATGTAGGTCTGGGTTTGGGTCCCAGCACTGCATTTCAAGAGCTCTGTGTAAGTCCAACTCCTTAAACTTTAGTCTCCTCATCTCTGCCATGGGGTTATTATCTACCTTGCAGAGACGTTGCAATATTAAATGAGACAATGTTACAAAGTTTCTAGAACAATGTTTAGGACTCATTACTGACTCAATACATGTTGGCAATTATGGTGACCTTGGGCCAGGGAGCCACCTGAGTGGAATCAGCTTTTAGGTCATGGGGACCAACTTGAACAACATCTAAAAGTCCCAAGTCTCTGTCACTCTGGTCCCCAGGTTTCCCAGACTGGTTTGGGCTTATACTTTCCCACAGTGCCTGACATGCCCCAGTGGTTTATGACCTTGAGGTCCTGACCTGTTTTGTCATGTCTCATGATCTTCACAAACAATTCCTACTGCTACATTTCCTAGGTCCCCAACTCACCGAGTGCTGGAACAGGATCACACCAGCTTTTAAGAGCTGATTGTGTGTCTTCCCAACTCTGCATTCCGATGGTCCCGTCAAGAGTATTTCCACCATGGGATTTAGCAGACGCTACAAATCAAGGCTGCCTCCTCCCTCCATGCTCCAGTGCGCCAGTTGTTAAACATTTATCAATATACCAGTGTCACCAACCCGCTTTTCACAGATGTGTCATTGAAGCAAAGCAAAGCAACTCATGGGAAAATAAATATTAATTATCTTATTATACTCCTCACCCCTACAAAGGGGTGGTAGTGGTAGTACTCTGGGATTTCTGATTGCCGTAGAAAGGCAAGTCTGTAATACTAGACAAAACCTGCAGGTTGGCAATTCATTTATTTGTTCCCAATAATTCCTACTTATTATGGTGAAAACATGAACATCCAGGACAAAGGACAGGGAACATCTCACCATGATGATGGGAAGTGGTTGATGCATGGACCCTGCACATACTGTGGTCCTGAATCTGAAGCTCTAGGTTTCTAGTTACCAGGAAATCATGCTTCTCAGCCTCTAGGGAGGGAGTAAATAGGACTGAAATCTGGAGCAATTATGGGCCTGCCCTTATACGTGTAACAGTTAAATCAATTGGTCCTTTACCAAAATCTAGGGAACAAGAAGTAGCCTTAGAGAACAGCAAATATTAAAAACAAGTAAGGGAAATAAACTCCTCTCCTTTTTTTTTTCTTCTTAAAAGGTTACCCTTTTAATAAGAGATTGTTCCTTCGTAGGACTTGCTCCGTCCTCTGATCGATCACAGATTGGAGGTGACCAACACATGGAATCACTCTCTTATTATTTTTTCATGGATAGTTGAAGCCCTGGCCTCCATCCAAGTTTCAGCATCATACTCAAAAGTCCAAGATGCCCCTTGTGGAGCAACTAACTAGAGACATTTATCCTACCACTGGATAAGTGACAAACATCATTGTGAGGGCCTGAATTCTGTGGCCCAAGATGCCATGCAGCAAAGGGGTTAAGGGCATGGACAACCCAGGTTCAAACTCCAGCGCCACCACTTACTAACTCTGTGGCCTTAGGTAAATTGGGTAACCTTTCTGGACCTCAGATTCCACGTCTGTCAAATGGGAGTGTTATAAATGAGATAATGCCCATCAATCATCCAATGCAAGCCTGGGATGCTCAAGAAGTGTTAGCTACTTATTGTTGTTGAAAGATCTGCTGTGATGATAGTGCAAAATCATGACCTACACGTGTGCAACACTTCTGCTTCCCTCAGAGTGTGAACACATTATTTCTCCTTATGCCATTGCTAAGAGTGAGGGTCTGGAGCCCAGGTGATTGGATTCAGCTCCTGACTCTGCCACTTGCTCTTTAACTTTTGCCTCTTTGGGCTTTAGGACCCTGCCTTAAATTGGGGATAGTGGATGCAAAGTGCCTCACAAAGGATCTGGCACAGGGCAGACCCTCACTGGAAGTGTTAAAGGGACATGAATCCCCCTGTGTGAGGCAGGCAGGTGACACGTAATCAGAACTCAGTAAACAGGAGTTATTTGTTACTAAGTCATTTGACTTGCTTGAGCCTCAGTTTCCCTATAAATAAAATGGGGCTAATAATACCTTCATAAGGCTCTTGCAAGATTTCAGCAAAAATTCTAGGGCTGGCACCTAGAAAGTGCCACGGAAGGTCTCCAGGCCCCATATGGGATTCATACATTAAGAGGATTGCCTTGTAAAGTCATTCAATCAGGAGTCCAGAGGGCACAGCCAGTAGAGGACAGATTTTCAACCACCTTGACAATTCCAGGACCAACTACACAACTGGCTTGTGTCCTTGCTGACACTTTGCTTGGTAGCTACTAACGGGTTTGTGTGCCTTCCTTTTCACAAGCTAGGCAATTGTGAGAGGATGAATCCTATCAGGTGTGGCAGCTGGAGGGGAAAAAAGCAGAGTAAGATATTCCTCAGTGTACCCCGTTGTCATGAGTTCAGCATTTCTCTGAACTGCGAGGGCAGGAGAGTTCTGACTGCAGTGGGCTAACGTGAGCCCGCCCAGATGGATGCGGCCAGACGGCCCACAAACGCCAGACCATTCACCCGAGCCTCACCAGCCTCCAAGACCTCCTCTGCATGAGAAGCAATTTGCAGAAGAGGAACACTGCAGGGGAGGGGCCTCAGACCTCTTGTGGGGTATTGTCCAAAATCAAATGCAGGCAGAAATGACACTCCCGGAGCTGAGGACACCAGGCCAGAAGCCAGGGGTGTGTCTGAGGACTGAGAAGTGGAGCTCAGAGAGGAAGAACAAGGTCCCTGAGGCTCTGTGGGCAGGGAGCAGAGCGATCAAATCACCCAGAGAGGGACTACATAGCCCATTGGGGCTAGTTGTCCACATTGATGCACAATTCCAGGGCGCCCTAGAGTGAGCAGGGTGTGGGGTCAGAGGGAGCATTACTCATGAGCAAGAGTGTGGGATTTGAACCAAGACAAACTCAGCTTGGAGCTGAGCTGGCATGTGGTGTGACTTACTTCACCCCTTTTAGCCTCACCTCTTGCTCAACAATAATACCTTGCAGGTGAGATTGTTGTGAGAATCAGAAGTAATAATAGGCCCTTGACACATGATAGGCCATTACCATTATCATTATTGTGTTGTTGTTGTTGTTGGCTATCACAGTTGGGACTGGATTAACCCTCCCTAAGGCAGCTGTTACGGCCTCATACTCTCCATGGCCAAGACGTGCAGGACTCAGGATGAGTCTGGAAGGGAGACAGTTAAAGGGCTGGACAGTGACGTCTGTGATAAGACTGCAGGTGGGCTGGGGGATCTGGCTAAAGGGAGGCACAAGGGCAGGTGACAGGCGAGTCTCTAAAGGTCAGACGAAAAGGCAGAGGGTACGCAGGCTTCAGCTCTCCTAGAGTTTGAAGGGAAGGGGGGAGCTAGGAGGAGAATTTCTGACCAAGAGAAAAGTTTAAACCTGGAGTTAGGAAACAGAGCACGGTTGCTGAATGGGCTCCCTGGGAGGCCTGCCCAAATCAGGATTGGGCTGAAATTGTCTTCTACCTTCTAAAATTTGTAGTTTGCCATGGCCAGATGGAAGAGTGCGAGGGGCAGGACCACCCAGAGGGTTCCCCATCCAACCATCCCAGTGCAATCCGGACGCCAGCAGCCCTCGCCTCTTGCCTCTGACAGCGTCAATTCTGCATCTGAGGCTGGTTAGCTGGTTGATGGTCATCCAGCTGCCCTCATCTCCCATGCAGTCAGCCCACCTCTCCATCTCAGAGTTTTGGGTCCAAGTCACACGTTCAACGTGACACTCTCATCAGCATTTCTGCACCTGGTGGAACATTTGCAGCGAGTGACAACAGCCCTCTGCCTTTAGGGACTCCGTTAGAATCAAAAGCCAGCTAAATAGCCACGAAATGAATGGACACGTGTTCACAACCCTTCAACATGAGTCACTCTGGCTCTTGAGCTAACTAATTTCTGGGCTCTGAGTTGGGGACCTGGTGGGAATAGTGTGGGAAAGCCACTTTTCACATTTTGAGGCAAAAATTCGACTGGTAGAATGAGAGGCAGAGTGTATTGAGCCTACAATAAAGGGACAATAAAGATGCATACAGGCCCCTTATGGAAGGAACACTCGAGACAGTGGGCATGGATGTCAAAACGGATGTCACTACTTACTAGGTGGAGGACACTAGGCCAATCAATACCGCTTCTGTCCCTCAGATACCACTTGTCATCTATAAAATGGGACAGATATGTAAGATTTTTCCAACGTTTTATTATAAAAGTTTTCAAATAGAAAATTTGGAAGACTATTGTAGTAACCACCCATCCACCCAACACCTAGAGTCTACATTTTTACTGCACTGTTTTTGTACTGCACTTGCTTCCTTCCTTGTCCTTCCATCTGTCCATTCCTTTCTCTAGCCATCATTGTACAGGGATATTTGGAGATTTAGAGATTTAGAGGAGATATGTGCAAAGGGCCTGGGGCGGGGGGGGGGGGGGGGGGGCATCTTGAATTTTATAGTGCTTAATAAATGATTGTGGCCGTTGTTCAAATGTCGGTGCCCCAGGGACATAGATGTGAACTCGGTTCTGGTTGCTGTGACCAGGGGACCAGAGGAGCAGTGGAATTCATAGCCAGCATGGCGCCCAGAGATGCTGGGTGAGGGTTGGTGAGAAAGGTGACTGCCACTTGAACTTCTTGCCTAGAAGGCAAGTATTTCCCCTTGACTTTTAAGTACCTTGAATGAAGGAAAGGCGAGATATTTCAATCTGTAAACTTTTAATGAAGAGAATTGTAGCTACCTTTGAACTAGTATCTATTGTGTACTGAAGAAATGGCCAAATGTTCTCACTAATTCTCCTGAGAACCGCGTGAAGGGGCTGTAATTATGCTCATTTCGTAGGTGAGGAGACTGAGGCTCAGTGGCTCGTCACAGAGCTGCCAGGTGTCAAAGCCGGAGTTTGAGTTCAAGTGTTTCTGGCTTCAGCTCCTGGGCTTTTTCCACCATCCCACACTGCCACTCAATTTGCAAAAATACCTGCATCTTTCCTCTTCCTGCTCCTTCTCCTCAGTTGCCTCCGGGACTGAAGGGAGGATATTGGTTCCTGTTCAACAGAGGTTAGAAAGGATCTCTCCCCTCCCCAGGTGAAGCCACGGGGCTCTTTAAAGGGAGCTACAGGGAGTGAGGGCTGTTCTTCACTGGCTTTGCAGCACTGGCTGGAATTTGTACAGAATGCCAGAGCCAGCTCAGTTTCCTAAAGACCTAACTTTACAGCATTCTTCAAGGGCTCCAGAGAGTTCCTTGTGCCATCAAATTAAGTTTGGAAACTTCAATGAAAAAGTCCGAAAGGAAACTGTCAATGAATGCATTTACACTGAAGCATCCTACTTGGGAAAAACATCTTCAAACAGAAACGCGCTTTCCAACCATTAAAAAGTTTGCATGCTGCTTGGTTTCCATAGATACCTGAGGTAATAGCTCCTTCCCCTCATTGCAGAATGAGTGTCGCCCAATTTCCTTCTTTTTTTTTCTTACCTTAGTCTTTCATTTTTTTCCCCTCCATTCCCATTTATGAAAACAAAAGATAACTAAATTGAATGGCAATGAAATTTGTCTGAGGAAGACAGCTTGATTTATAAGCTCAAGGAACTTCCTTTTTGCTCCTCTCATTATTTCATGACTTCTACGAATAGTGTTGCTACTTACAGGGAAGAGAGAGAAGATTTTCAATTGATCTGATGATTTCCCCGGTCCCTCAAACACATAAACATGCTCAACAGAGAAATGTTAACCATCTGTTGAAGAGCAACTGAGTTTTGGCAGAGTGTAGAGCAGAGGTTGGCAAACAGAGTAGGCCAAATCTGGCCCACTGCCTGTTTTTGTAAATAAAGTTTTATTGGGACATAGCCACGGTCGTTTGTGTCTGTGGTGTCCGTGGCTGCTTTCACAACAACAACAGCAGATTTGAGGGGTTGTGACAGGGACTGTACGGCCCACAGAGCCTAAAATATTTCCTTTCTGACCCTTTGCAGAAAACGTTTACTGACCTTTGGTATACAGGAAAGAATCGGGGTTTTGGAGGCATTTAATCATTTTGTCACTTTAGGTAAATGCTAGACTTCCTGTAACTCAGTTTCTGCATCTTTGACATGAGAATGACAGGGTCCTTTCCCAGGGTTTTGGGATGTAAAGGAGTAGCACGATACTTGGCACACAGTAGGGTAACAATGATTATAAACTATTTTTACCCTAGGTTCTTTTGCTAGAAAAATCCAAAATGCCCATCTTATGATTCTAGAAATTCCTTGGAGAACTCAAGGAAAGTGTGTAAAAACCCAAACCAGATAGCTCGGGCATCATTCCTGGGCCTGCTGTATGCCCAAGTCTCCCTTTCCTGGGAGAGGGTGAGAGGACCCGAGTGGGGTACTCTGTGCAGAAGAAATGAGAAGGCAAATAAAGGACGCCACAGCAGAATAGGAAGAAATCTTTAATTTCTATTCAGCTTCAAAGAGTTTGAGAGAGTTTTTTCTTTTCCTTTTAACAAACCGGTTCAAGTACATGCCTTCAGATTATAAAAGTACCTGAAATTGCCCAGAATATCAGCATGCATAGCCTGTTAGTATTTACATATATTTACATAGGGAAACAAGAGGCCGATCTACAGTTATTTACAGTCTACATAGGAGAAGAGAAAGGCAGCCTAATTGTATTTCCTAAAATACAGTAGATGAGGAGTCAGCACATGCATATTTAGATAATATTTGCATGATAGAATGCAATTTTAAAAAAGAGACATACCTTTGTAACTTTCTATGCTAAGGTGTTGCATAATCAAGGTAATTTTTTTGTTTGTTTTGTTTCTAGTCTATTTGCATCAAGTGCTTTAAAATGTTCACTAACACCGAGGCAGAATTATTTACCCTGGCAATTAAAGCAACAGCACACATGATCATTTCCCACTAACTAGCAACAAGCTGCTGGTGAATGAAATATCTATTGTTTCTCATTACCCATCGACCACTGTGGCGAGATCTCTCTGTGTTAAGGCAGTACCTAAGCCATCACCATTAATTATGGAAGTAATATAAATGAGACACTCTCCGCAGTATGTTCTAAATGAAATATTAACAAGGCCAGTGTCTTCAGGCCTGAGAAATGATCTGTTCGAGTGAGCGCTCTATGAAAATGCACAAACCGAAGGCAGACATGCTCGACTTCCAACAGGGGGCTGGACATGGGGGCCTGCCTGCAAGATCTGAATTCCTCCAAAGTCCATTCTCTTAATTCGTTTCCGAAAGACAGAGTTAAGAGTTAATTTCTTAGCCCGAGGCTGCCCCATCGGAAGACTCTGGGAGTTTTATTACCCGAGTGGTAGAATATGTTTGTGGCATAAGTGTAAATGAACGGTCAACCTTAAAATCTGAACAAACAGCTTGTTTGGGGTTTGCCCTGAAATCCTGCACGCTCACAAAAACAGTCAGCTCTTGGTTTTCTAAAAGAGCCAATGTGACAGGCCGACTCAGCGGAGTGATTCTGTGCAGAAGAAGGGAAGGGAGGAGCTGTTCGTTTCACCTGACTTTGAAGATATTCTTTGCACCATTATATTAGAACTGAACCCGTTAATTCTGCCTGGCAATAATTTCAAAGGTTTCTTTCAGTATACATGGCTAATACAGAGGCATACATTTATATACAGTAGACAGAGCTAGCTATAACCGAGGTTAAAGAAGTAGAGTAAAAATGGAAAAGTTTTCAAAAACACAAGCTAAATATCTTCTTCTATCTCTTATGAACACTCAATAGTCCTTCAGCACTAGCATCGAGGTGGCCCAATTGGAAATTTTCTGTAACAGGCCATCAGATTTGTCCGGTGTGGAAGGATGACAAATTTATTTTGGTGACAAATTTCTATGGCTCTTCTGCTTAGCCATTTCAAACTAACCTATAGAAGAATGGATACCCCAATACAATTTTCCACCCTGGCCAGAGAACTCCCCACTTGATAAGAAACTGTACTTTGAGCAATGTGGGTATTCCAGGCAGCATCGGCAGGGAACGCCCAGCGAATTCTTTCACGGATATAGACATAGTGTTCTCTTATTTTTAGTGAGACTATTTCTCAGGCCCAGTCAGTTCTAGAACATCTTTGGCAGGCACAAGTGGAAGGTGGAACAAGCGTGAACAGTATGGCCCACCCGGACTGTGCTTAAGCTGTTCTTGTTCCCTTCCCTCGTTGGGAGTACTTCCCACCCCACCGAAGCATGTCTAAAGCCTCAGAATAACAGCAGGTCTCAGAAAGATGAAATCATTCTAAATATTACGCCTCCACTCTTTGGAGACCAGACATAAATCTGTCATGGAACCCTTGGAACATTTATGGCGGGGATTCTGGAACACGAAGGAGGTGTGAAAAGGGCCTCATTTATTTCAAGGGAAAGTTCAGAACGGTTCATCAAATTGAAAACACAGCTTCTGAAAGTCTACCAAGGTCACTCTGCCCTTAGATCCTGCCGAGAGCCTGAGTGGAAATGCTCCCAGGTTTGACCTTCCCAGAACAAACATGGCTTTGGAGCTCTTTGGATGGTTGGGGTTGGCTGCCCATTCCTCCCCAAAGCTTAAGGCTAGCGAAGACAAATATATTCTTCTGTCTTTACAAAATCCTTTCCAGCTTTCCATCCGGAACCTACTGGTCCCTGGGCTTGTTCTTGCAAATGTTTCTCAGAAATAAGAGCAACGCCCCTCCTGACTTTCCAACTCATTCTGCCCTGGTCTTCAAGTCAATCTCTTAAAACTCCTTCATGATCTCGCTAGAAACTCATGTCTTTCGTCAAGGAGAATGGTGTAGCCTTTGTCATCTGACATGGATTTGCGGGCATAATATTTGGTATGCTGGAACTGCAGACAAGAAAGGGTCCATGTCACCTTGTAGATTTTCTCCAAATGGAGGCCTGTAGACGTATGGCTGTTATTTGAAAGCTGTAACACATTTGTTCCCTTTCGAACACTTCACTCAAGATATCCTTTGCAATTTGGGGTTGTGGCCTGTGCTAGGAGCAATTGCATTTCTGGTGATGGATTGGCGTATGCCACTGCTTAGCTCTCAGAGCAACTGCCATCAAGCCCTCCTCATAGACTGTGTCCCCAATGTCACCTGGGGAATGGCACTCCTTCACCTGCCGTATAAGAGACAGTCTGCAAAGGAAACTCTGAGGCTTTCCACACTTGTGAACCTGTTTTTAGCAAAGAAACTCTTTCCTTGTGGCAAGAGGTAAACATCCTATGTCAACACGTTGTCCTTCGTGTTAGTGGGGTAAGGGGTAAGATCGGAATGTGATCTAAATGGATTCTCCAGAACACTCTCTAAGATTTTTAAAGCCTCCATATTTAAAACAAATATCTGCTTTCCTGATCATCTTCCCTTTTTCTATGTGAGAAATTGAGTGGATTTCCCTTCTTTAATAAATGTTAAGAACAGCTTGTGAGTTAGCAAAACTCCCAAAGGCCGTGAAGAAAGTTATATTTCGATACCTGCAGGAAGTATTTGCATGTATCTAAGCCTGTATTGTTTAAAACCTTTGTAGGAATCAACTGTTAGGAACTTGTAGCAATTAATTTGTTAGGAATTAATTGGGGGAGGGTGGGGAACGGGAATGGGTCAGAGTTTCCTCTGCACACCCTGACATAACGTGTCAGGTAGTATCCTCCGAAAGGCCACACTCATTTTACGTGTATATGAGTTTATAAGATGGAAATGGCTTAGCTGTCACTGTTTTTGTTGTGGTTCAGTTCACGCGTTGAAAAAAGTCTATGGTCCAAGCGTAGGTTCCTCAGCTGGGCAAGTCTGGCACCCGGAGGTGGCATTTTGAATCAGATGACATTTTTGTTGAGGGTCATTTGCTATTGGATCTTCTGAGGTGGCGCTGAGTCTTCATTTTTGTTAATCCAAATGGATATAATTTCAATTTAGTTCACTGACTAAATCAACAATGGAAAAATCCCCTTTTAACATTTTTCAAGTGAAGACATAACAACCCACACGTTTCATTTTAGGCCATGTCAGGGCGTCACACTGTGGCCAGATAGGGCCTGGCAGAGAAGGAGGTAAAGAGGTCTCATAAGGAAACCTCAGCTAAATGGGAGACACAGATGAAGGAATGGGCCATATGCAAATTACCGTGTCACGTATTTGGGAAGGAAGTTTTGTAGAGCAGCTGAGATGGATTCCGGAGTGGGTCAATCTGTGTGATTATCTGTGTGGCTTTCAACAAATTGCTTTTGGCCTCTGATACTAAGTGGACTTCTCTGAAAATGGGAATAATCATTGTCCCTGGCTCGCAGAGCTGTGTGGGGGTAAGAATATCATGCTTTAAAGCTTTCCACACAGTGCCTGCCTGACAAGTTGTAAGCTCTCAATAAATGCTAGCCGTTGTTACCACCTGACTTGTCCCCATTTCTGACAACTCACTAGAAAAGCATGGCAAGTTGGAGGACACAGTCCTTTTGGGTTGAGTTCTCCATTCTCTTCTACTGTCTCCCGTAATTCTGGTGGAAGTTGGTGTGTTGGTTGATAAGCACTAATTCCATGATCACAATTAAATTATATGGCATCACAGTGGAGGAAGAGGACCACTTGCTGGTTGTGGTCATGCTAACGGGGAAGGCCCCGGAGCCTCATTCCTGCACAAGCCACATTACTCTACAAACTAAAGGAATACATTAGTTTGTCGGCTTAAAAGATTGTTCTCAGATGGTAAGTAGGGAACACATAACCTTTTGGAGCAGCTTGCATTTGTTCGTCTTTCAAATCAGAGCTTTAAACCATAATTGTTTTTGAGGAAGGGGTGCCAAGCACCGAGGTATCCAGAGATGAATTCCAAAACACTGCGTTGCGCTTTCTCAGGAGCGTGGTTATAAACTCTGTTTCGGGAGTGTTGTGGGGAGGCAGGGAAAGACAGAGAGGGTGTGGAGGTAGCCATTTATTCCCTCTGTGACACGTGTGCCCTCTCCTTCGTCCCCCCTGAAGCTCTGTGATAAAGGACCCTGCGTGTTTGCAGAGCCTCAGTCAGGGCAGCTGGTTTCCATTTGGAAGGTGTTTTCTTTCCTAGCAGACCCAGATGAGGGACAGGGAAAGTTTCAAGGGTTTGAAGAGGTAGCTTCTTTCCTTCTTGCTACACCTGCTCATTTCAGACACCCTCTTTGTCCTGGGAATTCAGCACGGTAACCACTGCCCGCTTCCGAGAGGGCTCTGCTTTCTTCCCTGACCTTGGGGTTCCTAGCCCGATCTAGGCTCCCTGACGCATCCCCTCACACAACTCAACTTTTTGCCTAAACTGATTCATTTGACATTTGCTGTGCAACGTCCTGGTATAGATATGTCTGTAATAAAGCAATCTTAGAACATCTACGACTCTCAAAATCACTGAATATATAGATATTCCATGATAATGTGTCTATGTTTTTTATACGTCTCATAGTTAAATCTACTTTTAGACAGGAATCTATTCTTTCTTTTAATGAGCATGCATTTTAAAATAGAGAAACTTGAAACTAAACATCAATTGTGTAACATGTATCCTTATTAAAACGTAAGTTATATTGGAGTACTAACCAATGCATTACAATTGTTTATATGTGGGGGGTTTTTTCTTTCCTATAGATTGTTTATCAGGAACCTCTGTACCTTTTCCTTTCAAAGAGTCAATATTCATTTTTATTCTATGCTGACAGCTACAAATTGATGGCTAGCAGTTATCAAATAAATGTTGATGAAAAGCAGCTACTTAACATTTTCATCCCAACAAAGGGTTTGGAAGGGTGGATAATTTAGATCTCAGACCCAACTATAAATAAACAACTGCTTTCTAAATCCCACCTTTCTGTAGTTGAAGATTGTGCTGCAAATCTAACAAATGATTTCTGAAAGAGAATGATGAGGCTTTATTACCAAGATGCTCTCATGTTAATCCCAACCAAGAATCCTGGATAATTTGACATACACTGTCAAGAGTGATGGCGTAGTTCTCCTCTGGCAGCTTGCAAATGTTTGACTAGATCAGAAATGGTATTCAGGCATGTTTAAAGACTCTAGTGGGCTTCCCAGAAATTCTCAGTCCTATGTCATCCACACCCAAGCTCACTGCCATGGCTACAGGATGGAGACGCCACGCCCAGTTCCTGTGATTAGCGACTTCATACAACCTACAGGCTTCTGATAAATCATTCTTAAAAAATCATTTAGGGGAGCCCACAGCCCTAACCAATGTTTATATGTCAAGGCATCACTATTATCACGATGGATCAGGAAGCAGTGGTGACAAATAGCAAAACATTGCTTCAAATATTTTATAAAGGACTTGTTAAGATTATTTCCTTTATATATGGCTCTTTCATCTTTTCTGAATATGTACTGATGCCCCCAAAAGTGGCTTGAAAGTCATTTGACAGTGATTAAAGTGCTCTTTTAAATTTTTTTTTATCAGTTTAAAGATGTTTTATCTTGTATCAGCAGTTCTGGCTTATTTACTAATGAGATTTCCCTAATGTGGCTCAGTCTCATTCTACTGATAGGCAGACCGAAAAGCTGATGAACCAAAAATTACAACTTTTTATTAAACTGTCATCATATCTGATTATATAAAGATGTCACTCAGAGGCTGCCATTGCTACAGCTGAAAAGAGAATTCCCTGAGAAGCCAAAGGGTAGTGGGTTTGGGGCTAGAAGATACTGTCATGTCACTATATAACTGCCCAGCAAGAAAGGAAAGGAAAGCGAGTGCGGGTTGAACCGAGCAAGAATCAGAGAGGGTGACTTTGCCAAACGTACGCAGTTGATCTTCAGAGTGGAGAAGGTGGTCTCTGCTTTCAGGTGCCCCTACTGTGCTGTGTCCTTCTACAAAGCCAGAGCCACTTGTGATTGGATTTAGATTGTTTATCACCCTGAGCCTAATGGCAAAGGAATCAAAGCCAGCTCTTGATCAAAGACTGGGGTTTTCTAAAATTTATGGTTTTCAGCATGGTAGCCAAATGTAAGATTTACATGAAATGAGGTCAATTGCAATTGCTCGCAGATTCCACGGAGGGAAAATGCATGCCCCTGGCTCCCTCATCAACATGATTCTGAATCAATGTGAGTGCAGAACTTCTTTGCAAAAATCCCGTTCCATCAATGCAAGAGTGCAACATGATATCATTTTAGAAGGTCCTAGTGGCAAAGTATTATGTTGGGTTTGGAAGAATTCCTCTTTTTGCTTTCCCAACTGGCCTGCTTTGATCTTTTCTGAGGATTGGTGCAGCTGTGATAGGCCAATTTGTCGTGATGTATGAATGCTTTTATTATAACCACCCTCAGGTAGGAGTGGGGAGCCTGGATTTGAGGATGAGCTAACTGGATTCTCTCATCACTTGGGAGTTGATGGCAAATCACCTGACCACTCTTTAGTGGTTTTGGCAGCTGCAAAGTAAAATGGAAATCTAAGACAGATATCCAGAAAATTATGCAAAGCCCCATCTTCACCTGAACTCTGCTAAGAAATATTGAGGCCAAGATGATATTGGCTTGAGTTAGTGGGACGAGCATCTCCATCCTTCAATTTGTCTTTAGAGGCACTCTGCTTCCCTTTTTTTCCACATGGGATGCAGAGGAGTCAGATAAGCCACTCGAAAGTCTTTAGATAAATGTGCCAGGTGCTAAGCTAAGGGTTATTAGGAATAATAATTCACTGAAAGGAAATTTGGATGACATGTACTTATTTCCATTAGACTTGAGCCACACAAATCAATTTGAAAAGAAACAGCTGAATCCAAGAAAATACTGGCTATTTGGGGAGTGGGCACAGTGAGGGGGTTGGGGAAGTAACAAACCAATTTCTATTTGATTAAGTTGAAGTCATGTCAGGTGTTCAAACTCTGGAAGAATGGGACCTGTCTAATACGGTCAAGCAGCCAGTTATTATGAGAACTCAAGCCTCTTTCCCCTCCCGCACCACCACACAGCCCTCCCTACAATTATGTCACCTGCCTGTATTTGACCGTTTGGTTTTCAGACAAATTCAAATGTGACCACAGATGCTGACACTGAAGCCCCCCATCCCAAAACAAACAATCAAAAAAGCCCAAGTCTGCTTTATAGCACTTTCCTAAAATTATAACACCTTGAGACCCTGATTCTCAGAATGACCTTGGCTCCCAATGGTTCTAGAATGCAATCACAGTGAGTGCATTTGGGGAGATGGTGCTCCATTAAGCACTCTCCTTGGGCACGATTTAAACCCTACAGGGGGAGAAAAGTGGTAAGCTTTGGGCAGTAAGCTTTGGGTAGGGACGGAAATGCATTTCCCCTCAATCGAACGTCCTTAATGTTTTCCTAATGGTGACCTTATCCCCAGTTACCTTTTTCCATCCTCTTCTGCAACCCCCCTCCCTATCAGCTGATAATTAGTCGATGCGGCAAGGGCCATGATGCACATAAATAATCATAAGATGCCAGATAAACTCTATTGGTTTTAAATTAGAGCTGTGCTTACCGTGTGTCCCTATGAACACCAGCCTATTATTTTTAATTATGGCTTGCAAAGCAAAGTGATTTCTTGCCCTCTTTACAGCATTCCTGACAGTATTCTGTCAGCCTGGATGATATGGTGCCCTGTCGGCACACACATCCCTAGCCACACCACCAACTGTTACTCAAAAGATGAATCAAAAGTGACCGATTGCACCCATTACCACTTGCATTTTGAAGTGGACTAGGAGGAAATGCACCCCCTTAGCCACTGTCCCATTGCCCCATTGCAAATATGACATTCAGAAAAAGGTTTTCACAGGATCTGGATGAATTAAGACATGCCTCATGTGTGTGCATGAGACATGTATGTATGGCTGGGAGTACGTGTTTATGTTTGTGTATTAAACATTTTAACACAACATTGCAAACCCTTCCCCTAGCAACACATCGGAAAAGAATAAAGGAAAGATCTGGCACCACTTCCACTTAGGTTTTCTACCTGATGGGCCATTATTAGAATGCTTGGTTTAATTCAGACAGAAGGTTCTAGAAATATCTTGGTGTCAAATTACATTATGCATTGAGAAGTCAAGGGGTTGGATGAATCTTTTCTTGCATGCTCAAAAGGATACCGTCTTTTTCTCTTTGCTCGGAAGAGATGTCTGACGTGATTTATTGATATGTGTATTTATTTTCGAAGCCTTTTCCTATATGAGGTGTAAAAAGTCACACCAGCTTTACGAGCGGGGTTTATGAACTCGTTTTTCCAGGATGGTCACATCATACGTTTTACAGTCATGTGCTCTGAGTTCAGTCCCCTTTGCCGTGCTGGGATCCAGTTACAGCTGAACCGGGTGGAGAGAGGCTCGCTAATTCCCAGACAGGATAAAGTCATCTCATTACCTCTCTTCTTAATAAAAATTGTTTTGGCCTTTCTGCTTTGATTTCCAGCAACAAGGAGCTGCCACTACCGTCTACTGTGCCGCTGCTCCAGAACTCGAGGGCCTGGGAGGAATGTATTTCAACAACTGTTGCCGCTGCGTGCCCTCATCAGAAGCTCAGAGTGAGGAGACTGCCCGGGCCCTGTGGGCGCTCAGCGAGAGGTTAATCCAAGAAGGACTTGGCAGCCAGTCGGGCTAAGTGGAAACTCCAGCAAGGTTTGGCACACACACCCACCCTGTGTGTGTGCGCGTGCATAGCTGCCAACGATAGACCCCTTCCAACTTCTTATCCAGGGGCTTTCCATGTCCCTCCGACATAGATCCGCCAGAGTAAAGGAAATAAGAGTAGTCACAACACAGTGAAAAATGCTAAGTACCAATGGGAAGCAGGGAATTCTAGGGCTAAAGGGACAGTCTCTCTTTTCTGGGGCTGCATTAAGCTTGGGTACCTTTGCTTTTCTGGTGGTGAACACTTAATTGGTACGTGGGTTCCTAGTTCATTGTAGAAGCACAAGCAATTCTGTCTCCCTGTTTAGAACAGCCTGGTGCCCCCTGTCCCACCCAGCCACCACCACAGCCACAGTGTACCATGTCCACACTCCAACCAGGAGCTGGCTTTCTCCTCTTTAGGAAGGAGAAAGCAAGTGTTTATCCTTCTTTGCTGCATTGATCCAGGAGACAATTGTTTCATCCGTCCTGACCAAGTCTAGTGGGCTTGGCAATGACTGGGGAGAGAACTCTCTGACCCTTGTTCCAGCCAAGATGGAGGTGACACTTAGAAACAGGTGGCGTAGACAGAGCTGGTGGGTTGCAAAAACACTGGTCCGCCAACTCCCTTGCCAAAACTTTACAAAAAATTCTTTAGCGAGTATAACAAACAATTTTTGCAAATCATCCCCTTGACTACTTGACAGGCAGGAAAGGAAGCATTGCGTCCATAAGAATATACAGGATATTTTTGGAGTGGGGGATAAAAAGCCATTCCTTTCATTCTTCATTCACAGTTTCAAGAAACAACCTGGTGGCAGGTGTTCACAGCTTCCCAATGTTCCTGCTTCAGCATTCTGCTTAAACTTCCTCTTCTTCCTCCCATCCTAAGCTTAATAAAAGAACATGCTTGAATATGATCACCTGAAGTTTGTATCGTTTCTTTAAATGTTTGTTTCAGTTTTGTTTTGTCTTGTTTTTTTAGAAAAGAAATCTACAGGAAAAATAAAGGGCTTCTTGTAGATGCCAGGAAAACACCATTCTTGTTTCTTCTCTGAGTTTGTTTTGTTTTTGTGCTTTGTGGCTGTCTGTGGGCCAAGTTGTCTCACGCAATTAGCATGCCAGCATCATCTTTTCTGTTGAAGAAAGAAAGAAAAAGAAAAATGACTATTGTTTAATTTCACCTTCAGAGGTTTTGTTATTACTGAGAGTGGGTTAGCTCAGTCCTCAGTGCTTTGCCCCCCCCCCCCCCCACCCCGTACCCATCAAGTTCTTGGTGATTAGAGAATATCTCTAGGCATCAGAATGAGCTTTGGAGGCTCTCTCCTACTCATTCCTTTTTCACAAACACCCTGGTTTCCAGGCCATTCCAGTAGGGAGGTAGGAAAGTCCATTTTGGCAAGATGGAGAGATGCTTTTGCTGAAATACCAGGAAGGTGAGGCAGGGTGTGTGTGTCATTGTTCCTCCTCCTGATAATGGCAGCTTCAGGCCAGACAGTACCATGAATCTCTGGGCCTCTGACTCTGTGGTATGGTCTACTCAAATACCATTGCTTTCCAGTGGCGGATAGCTACATCCACCCACCCATCTGGCCATATTCTCCCTTACAAAACCCTTATTATCATGGCTCCTTTAAAACTATGACTCAGATAATGTCCCTTTTCTGGTCCAAACCCTCCAGGCCTTCTGAGATTGACCATTTGCAAAAGTGGCTGTCATAATTCCCCTTCCAGTCTCTACACCTCTGGTGATCCTTTCCCACACTAACTCTGGCCTTGGCCACACGACTTGCTTTGGCCAATTTGGAAAAGTGCTTGTGCATTGGGGCTTGCCCTCTCTTGCTGCTCTTTTGAACCCTGCAACCTCCATCTCATGAATGAGCCTGGGCTAGCCTGCTGGATGCTAAGACACACGTGGTCACTACCCAAACTGACATCAAGCTAGCCATTAAACATGCAAGTGAGGCCATTCCAGACTATTTGGCCCTAGCCGAGCAAACCCAGATGAGAAGAAACTCTCCAGTCAACCCACAGAACTGCAAAAGATAAAAGTTTATGTTAAGCCACAAAGTTTCAGGATTACTTGTTACGCAGCAAATCCTAACTGATACAATTTCTCATCTCACTGAGAAAAGTTCAATTTTTTTTTTACCTGCTCAAATGTTACCCCTTTTCTGATGAGGTGACATCCCCTGCATTCATGGTGGCATCTCATTTGCCTACCACTTACCCCTTATTTTTCTCCACAGCACTTAATGCCAGCAGATGCATTGTGTGTCTACATATCCATTTTCTCTTTTCTCTCTGCACCTTCTATAATATAAACTCCATGAGATTCGTCTGTTTTGTTCACGACTGTGGCCATGGTGCCTTGAACTGCTCCTGTCACATAGTAGGGACTTGGTATATAACCATTGAAGGAAAGAGTGATTCTTGGTGACTAGGCCTTATATTCATGAAAATAATTCCCATGTTTGTGAGAACGATTAATTGTGAGCCACCCGCTGCGCTAAGCAGGCTGCAACATCATGTCTGATTTCTAACGTGACCACACCCCTACCAGGGGGCCGTCCTCTTCCTGTCTCGTGGATGAGGAAACTGAAGGCAAGAGGTTTCATAATTTGCCGTTGTCCACCCAGCTCAGAAGTGATAGAGCTGCGATTCACACCCGGGTTGGTTTGATTTCACAGTCGTGCAGCTTCCCTGCACCAATGCCACTTGTAGTAAGGTAAACACGTGCTTTCCGACCTTAAGGTCTCAGGCTGAGCAGAGAAGTACTTGACTTTATGGGTCTGAATCTAGCTAAGTTTCAGGCATTGGGTGAAGATGGAAGTTAAGCCACAACAATGAAGATGTTGGAGCATCATCAGCCAAGATGATATCCAAAACATCCAAGAGAACCACGGGGGCCTGCCTCCTGTGCTGTTCAGGCCTCTGTGCTGACCGAGTCCCATGTGGGTCCTTTATCAGGTGGGTAAGATGAGGCTTGGGGGAACTTGACAAGGGGTGGGGAGTATTCCCCTAAATCAAGAAGCTGCCTGAGTCAGACAGACTAAGTCTTCATACAACCGTTCATTCAGCAAATGTCTACCGAGAGCTACGTTGTAGAAATTCAGAGTTTAGAGGAACCTTCCCTCTAGTTCCCGCTATAAAGGAATTTATATCTTGGGTCTACGGGAGTCTTCACAGTGCACAAAGTCCTAGTCAACTTTACCAAAATTCTCCAAGATACACCGAGGCCCCAGAACAATAGCCAGGCCTGCTCTTTCCCATCATGCCCTGTGTCCACTCAGTCAGACATTGCCAGCCCCTGTGAGCCATTTCTCTTGCCAGACACGTGAAGCTTACTTCTTTGGCTAATTTGGCAGGGGCGATTCCTGGACGGGTGAGTAAGTGGGTGACCGTAAAGCCTCCCTCCTTTTTTAGCTTATTTTATACCCAAGGTTATTGCTCACCATCTGTCATGATATATGTATGTCAAGATAGATGATAGATAATAGATAGATGGATATGTAACATATTAGATATGTAATATACACTTTAATTACATAATAATGATCCCATTTACCATCATCACTACTACTAATTGCAGATACTGTTTACTGAGCATCTACTATGTATCAATTGCTGGTTGAGGCAAATCACACCCATCTTCTTATTTTATGCTCAGATGATGAAACTGCGGTTTACAGAGACAAAGTAACCTATGCACAGTCCCGGAGCTGATGAGTAGCAGAGTCAGGATTTGAATCCATGGCCATCGCCTTCAAGTCCATGTGCCTTCCATTACAAATCACTGTTTAATGGGCGGCCTCTAGACCAGCAGTGTATGTACATTAAATTTATACAATGGGTGAATTTTTCACAAACAAGGACTATTGGGCTCCTTACCCAAGCATGGGATCTGGCTCTCTTCCTGGTACCCAATGCCTAGTATAAACTTTACAAATTGTTTCTGCACGTGCTATTAGTCCAGCAATAATGGCTTCAGCCCCATAGATCCTGTCTCCTGTTCGGGTTGTAAATAGGTCCGCAGCTGGCCTTGTTTCCCTGGGTTTAGCTTCTAATGGACTCAGTGTCCAGAGTTCCCCAGCACTGCCCCAATGCCGTAGAATCACCCAGAATAGGAAGAGTGAGCCAGTTTCTCTGCAGTCATTTTCTTTCGAGTTGTTCTCTCTTCCTAAGTTTTTTTAAACCCAAAAGGCAGCCAGTTTCCACTTTCACGGCTGATTAAGGGAGACCTTTCTGCAACTTATCAATAGGAAACAAGAAATTGAAGCGTCCCCAGCTATGACTGAAGCTGCGGCTTGTGGTTTTGCTCTTTAAAATGGGGTTATGGGTGGTTTTGTTTTGAACTTCAATCAAGGAGGCCTGATTACTTTCATTAAGGTCAGCACTAGGCCAGACAGCCTTGGCTTGCAAAATGGCTGCCCATTCTGGTCACCAGCAGGTACCATTTTTAGAAGTTTACATTAAAAACAGCATCTCAAATAGCAATACTTACCCCATGTGTTAACTCTGTGCTTTTCAACATATCCAAACCAGTTTGGTTGAATTCATTTTAGAATACTAAATATCACAAAATATTATCCACGTGACCACTGGAAAAAGCTACTCTGAATTATCTATTGACGAGAGGATGTACTAACAATAAAGGCAACTTTTAGAAAGAAAAAGAAAGGCTCAAATACTACTACTCTAACAGAAATTTTCATCTTTGTTTATTACCTTTCAAATCTTCACACTATTTGGTTTCATGCTCTCCTTTGATCATTTCCCCAGAAAATTATCTTATTTCTCAGTTTTCACAGTTATTTTAAAGGATGCCTAATATATCATCTTGCTGGTGGGTCATCATTTGGAAACCCCTACTGTGGGACATTTAAGTTATTTCTAGTTTTTGCTGTTAGAACTAATGGCTCAATTCGCGTCTTCATGCCTACAGCTTTTTCCTTCTATTAATTTACCTCCTCATACATTTGCAGACCTCAGACTGTTGGGTCCAAGAGTTTATATTTGGCTCTTGCTGCATATTTCCATGTGCTCTCTGGAAGGGTTACCACCAGCAGAACACACCTTCTGACTTTTATAACCTTATCAGCATTGGGCATTGCCATTTAATTTTTTTATTTTTTTACATATTTAAACTTCATATTGTCACTATCTGTAACTATTTATATAAAATACCCCCAAGCAGCCAGTCAACTTATTTAAAGTATAAGCATCTTGTCTTTCATTTTCCCACTGGACCAAGTTCACAATTTTAATTAGAGTGGAAATTCCGGGTAAGTCTGTATTCGGTTTGAGTAGGAAAAAAATCAGTTCAGCCAAGCGACTGCGTCTTTACCACATTATTCAACCAGTGAATGTCTTGCCTTTTTTTCCTTTTCAATCACCAATCGTAGTACTTCATGGACCCCATCTGAATGCCGTGCAAAGACCAAAACCAAAAGCCAAGGCTCTTGGGTTCCTTCTGGCTTATGCGTTTATCCCACTAGCTGAAGTACTGTGTGCTTTTCTGAAATGTTCCACACCACTCAGAAAGATTGTCTCACATCTAAGCTGATCTGTTTCCAAGGGCAGGCCCTGCTGCATCTTAGGTGTGAGAGAATAAAAGCTTCCTTTAATTTTCAAAGTAGGTGTATACAAAGTGTATCCACCATTCATCCAGATTAGGGAGGCTCGGGGTCCTCCTCCAGCTTCCCTGATTGCATCTGATGTTCCCTAGGAGCTTGTCCTTTTCCTGTGGAATCATGACAATTTCCCATTTGGTGCTGGGCACCCCACATGCAAACATCCACTTTTATAAAGTATGATTTCCTGAGGGCTAACCAATACTTTGTGCAAAACACTGAACTGAAATGCTGGTTTTGTTCAGTTCAATCTCACGACTTTTGAATTCAATGTTACTGTCCCCTTTTCACCAATGAGGAAAATATTTGAATCCTGGGGCCACCACTTCCTGTGTTTTGACGTCCCAGTAATTTCACCTCTCTGAGCCCGTGTGTCTCCAACCTCACTCTCCGTTTGTGGTTTCTCCTACCCCTCCAACTTCATTCCTCCCTTGTTTTGTTTCCTATATACAGATTTGTGTAGACTCTTCTAAGCTGATCAAATGCGGATTCTGTTAGTAATTTACCTGAATATGGTTTTATTCTTTCTCTATATCCTTTAGATAATGACTTGTGAAATTGGTTCAGGGGGGAAAAAAACTCCTATCATTTTTATTTAAATACAGTTGATCTTAGAAATAATTGTTGAACAATTTTCCTTTAAACAAAATTTATTGCTGTTTTTATTAGAAAGTTAAAATGTATGCTCAGCACTTAAACTCAGAAAAACAAATACGCCCACAGTCCCACCCCTCAAAAACTACCACTGTAAATATTGTGATATAGTTCATCCTTTTTTAAAATGCATTTAAAAATTTATTTGTATCTTTTAAGTTTTAGTTTTATATAATTTTGATTATACTCCATATGGAGTTTTATATATTTCAAACTAAATAAATTCTTGATAAAGCTTTTAATGCCTTTCTGATCCTGCATTCAGTGAACAGATATAATTACTTAATCGTTTTCTTGTTATCGGGGCATTGTTTCCCTCACTATCATATTTCATTAATATAAATAATGCTTCAGTAAATATATTCACATAAGATTTGGGAGGGATAGTTTATTTTCTTAATGTGGATCCCAAAGAAAATGCAGGATCAAACAATATGGAAATTTTTAAGATTCTGGGTACCTACTGGCGAGAAACTTTCTCTGGGCTGTCCATGTGGCTGGTTTTGATCTCTGCCAAGAGTTTTCTTTGAGAAGAGCAGGTGTGTTTTCACCCAGGTGGATTTGCTGCTGATCAGTTCATTTTCCCCAGATACTCGCCTGTCTGGTGCTTGGCAGTGTTAATCTCACTGAGGGCTGCCCATTAAAGGCCCCGGGTGGGGAACGCTCTTTCCCTCTGGAACCAAGACAGGAGAGGGCAGGAGTGTTGTGTCAGCGAAAAAGAAAAAGGCTGAATTCGAAAGAAAGAAGCTCAACTTTGGGTCAGCTGGTTTTGCCAGCCTTTCCATGGTGTTATAGTGTTGGTTGTTCTGCTGCGTAAGAACCTACCGAGAACGTTGGAAGTCTCTCTTGGCCACATTGGTAAATGTGCAGAGTTCTCGGCCCAGTTTTCTGAAACAGGGCTCGCCCTTCGATGTGGTCCCAGGATGCTGTACCTGGTGGGGCCTAGATCTGAAAGACCTCGTGATGAAGCACTTGGCTTTTTGCTCTTATTAGTGGCTGCCTTCGGACCCACTTCAGGGAGAAAGGCTGAGCAGATCCCCACTGGATCATTTAAGAAAAATTTCAGTCACGAGACCCTGTTTCCTGAACAAGATTCCAGAACCTTCTAGAAGCCTGCGTAGATCTCCCTAAATATTCCCAAAACCTTTACAACATCCACACTCTCAAAACAGAGAAGTAAAAGACATGGAAAAAAACAATATACAAACATAGATAGATTTAATCTCAATGCAACAATAGGTATTATTAGTAATAAATACTGTTTAAAGTAAAATATTAAAATAAATGAAATCACAAAGATCATTATTAATAATATGAACCAGACCCTCGGACCCAGAAATTCAACTTCTAAATGTTAACCCTAAAGTGGAGTGGGTCTCCCAGCCTGGACAGATGATAGGAGAGTGTATGATTGTGTGTGTGTGTAGAGGCATCAGGAGTTTCCAATTCAAAAACTGCATCAACCTACTAAGGGGTCTGAGAAGTCCTGTTATTAAAAACAAATAAACCATTTAACTACATTTAAACCTAAAGCCTTTGAACACAGGCCATAGTTTTTTAAAGATGCTTGTTTGTTAACGGAAACAATAGTGTTCTCCAGGACACAATAGAGAAATGTTTTTCTTAAAGCAATAATAATTAATAGTAATAGTAATAATGAAAAACTGAGATTTATGTAACTGTGTCCAACAGTTGAGGGCAGGGCTCTCTGACTACCATGAAATGATGCTGTGGAAGGAATGTAATTGACTGAAATGATGTTTTTAACATATTAAGTGAAAAATGTGGGTTATAAAAGAGTTCGAGGGTATGATCCCGTTTTTGTTAAACAAATACATATTTGTGTTTCTGTACATGTAAATTATGTATTAAGAGAAAGAGAGAGAGGTCTGACAGGTGCTAATAACGGTCATCTCTGGGTAGAGGAAATGTGGGTGACTTTTTCTTTCTGCTTATCTATATTTCTCACATTTTCTACAATGAAAGTATGCCCTACTACGTTAAAAAAAATAGAAGTTATGAAAACTAAGACGAAACATGCCAGTGATTGTAAAACGTGCCCCACGGCCTCTCTAAGCTCTATAGCACAGCTGTGGGCTGACGTGAGTCCAGTTAGCGATCCTCCAAAAGGTTCTCTCGGGCTGACACAGTCACACAAATGGAATGACTTTCGAGTTCCACAGGAACAGGGTAGAGAATTTTTAGGGCTGTGTCAGACAGAGAAAAATACATTTGAAAAATAAAAGCAGGTGGCTCATTTTGGGTCACTTTATTTAAATAACTAGCTGGCTGGCTGAGGTCTACCTTTCGTTGCTCTGCGTGTACAAACACCACCTCCCTGTGGCTTTGGCCAGGTGAGCCTCTCCTCTGCTAGAGTCTGACGTCCTGCCAAGGTTGAGTGACGTCCTCCAGTGACTGACCGCCTCAGCTCTCCACCTCAGTGCACCCATGTTAACCTTGAGTGTTCGTATCCAGCTTTTGCAGAACCCTGACTGTGGGTGTATGCCAAGCCCCTTTCCACATTTTGTTTTATTATTGCTTCCTAAAAGTTTGAACTAAATGATAAGCTGAAGCCTTGGTTTTGTTTATCCATTTGGTCTCTGCCGATGTAAAGCTTAAAAAAAATATATATTATTAGAAAAGTAAAGTTGTATATCCCATGTTACTCTAAATAGATATACCCATCAAAAAATCTTGAAAGAAATATTCAGGCATAAAAATATTGGCAACGTTGCTATAACTATTGAGTGGAGAGAAATCCTGGGTGCAGGCAAAAACTTCTTTCTTCGAATTTGGATGGTAACTGATTATTCTGGACTTAATTTTTTTTCCCTGAGTTTTGTGAAATTCTATTTGGGATGAAAGGATTAAAAGTACACCATTTAGCAAGAAAACAGGAATAACTAAGAAAAATATCAAAATGATTCTCTACCAACTATCTGTCTACATGAGAGCAAGACCAGTGTGACTCCCTCATACCAGCACCATGAGCTTTATCAATTAAATTGAGAGGAAATGGCCTCACCAGATCTGCCCTGACTTTCAATTCCAGGACAGGGAGATTCCCTGAGAATTCTCAGTGCTTTGCAAATTGGCCTGAGTGCATTTCTGCCATTCCAAGTTTTCACAGGCTGGTCTTCATGATTCCTGAGACCCTGTCAGTGGTTCGTGACTAGCTCACGCCCTTTTCAATGGTTCGCGTCTTTGATCACTAACGTTTTTTAAAGATACGCAAAGATAGATGTGAAAGGTAGAAGGGCTGTCTAGCCATATTTGGTATGGTTGAAAATTCAAACGCCTCTTCTATGGTTCCACTTAGGCTGACTACAAAGCAATTTGCTCAGAGAGATAAATGTCGTGGTGGCGGGCAGGGGGAGTCGGAGGTCCCTCTCAGGCTTCCACCAGGCGCCCTTTTATGGAAGTTGCAATAGGAGGACCATTTACATAGACTCCAGTGACAACGGTGCTCCCTGGAGCTGTGCAAAGTGGACCCTGTTTTCTCCTTCCAGCAGCATCGGGCTGGATCTGAGATGGGACACGGTGGGTAGCACCAGGATGGGGCATTCATTGACAACAGAGGGAAAAAGAACAAAAATGTTCTTGGAGAAAGAATAATCAGTAGAAAAAGCCCAATCAGATGCCTTCTGGTTCCCCCTACCCACCCATCTAACTGGGTGATCTTGGAGGCATCATTTGCCCTCTTGGAGTTTCTTTCCTCTAGAAGAGGCTACAGCACCCAGGCCACGCTGACTGGTGAGGATAAAGGCCTTGTTCAGGACCTGGTGCATAGCAGGAGTTTAGTGTAGTCATGAGCTGTATAACGACGTTCTGGTCAATGATGCACCGCATATACGACGGCGGTCCCATAAGATTAGTACCACGTAGCCCAGGTGTGTAGTAGACCGTACCATCTAGGTTTGTGTAAGTGCACTCTATGACGTTCGTGCAACGATGAAATCACCTAACGATGCATTTCTCAGAACGTATCCCTGTGTTAAGCGACACGTGACAGTAACTGAAATTTTAAACCCTCCCCTCTAGACCAGAATGGCACTCCTGTTCCCTTGTAAACGGGGTTTGATGGAGCCATCAAAACAGTAGTGATGGCAACTCAGTTGTCAGGGGACAGCACTGTGGGTGCCCCACGCTCATCGAGAAGACAGGCATTTTGCAGGGTGTCCCCTTGCTGGTCTATTAAAGAGCTGCCGGCTCTCTACCTCTGCAGTTAGAGCTCCCTCCCCATTGTCTGTGGAATTCACTCTGCACTTTGAGGGGGCTGCCTGCCCTGGCCGTGAGCACGGGAGCCATAAAAGTGTCAGAAAATTATGAACAGCCCGAAGCCAGGGGCCTGTTGTTCTGCGCTGGGCAGTGAGGGGGGACTAATGGTGTGCAGCGTGTAGGCCGTTCAGTACCTCCATCCATCTGTGGAGAGGGGAGTGAGGACAAGGCAAACACATCTGGGGATGGCTAGTCGCTTTAGCCTGGGGTTGCTAATTGAGCCGTCCAGACAAGTGGCCAGCAGGCCAGGGCTTGGCACTGTACAAAGGGGACTCCTTCTCTCCATTTCAGAGTGCAAGGTGCTGGGTTTTGTCCTAACCTCAGGGGAGACAGGTCCTAAATTCACTTTCTCATAGAATGAGCTGATTTCTGGGGCTCTGAGCTCACAGCAGCCTGTGGATTAATTTCACTCCAATTTTACAGGCCTTTCGTATGCAGTGTTAAGCACACAGCACTACAATCTAATTAAAAGAGACTCTTATCAATTTGCAGGATAGCTGCATATGGGAAAAAATTATAATAAAAACACTACGCTGCATCATCCATTCTGAAGAGCTAAACATCAATCACCCAGTGAGCGTATTAGCATTTAATCACATACTTGCTGGGCGAACCTGTAGAAAAGTCCTCACTTAGAGAAACATCCCTGGTTTTATCCAGTTGATTTTCTAGAATTGAATTGCACAGAACCTTTCTGAGGAAGGGATGCAGGAGGAGCTGATGACGTGGAAGCTCTTTCCAACACCCTGATTTGGCCATGACTTCTTTTCTTTGGCCCGGCTAAGGGGGCTGCTTCTGTGGGTACCACTGGCAGTGGCAGAAAGAAGGCACAGATGATGTGACCGACTGAGGACGACATGCTATGGCTCAGAGTGTGGGCCATCCACTTCCCGAGTGGTGGGCCAGACATCAGGTACAGGAAGGCTAGCTTAGACCCCACCCTAGCCTTGCTGGGTGGCCTTGAGCAACCTGGGGGAGACTTAGTTTTGTCATCTGTAAAAACAGACAAATGACTTCAAAGAATACTACAACCCTGGGAAATGATGCATCACAAAGGAACAAGCGTGGGTCAAATCCTGGTTCTATCGGAGAAAATGATGCCTCTCTGTGTCTGCAAAGAAGTTGACTTGAAAATGTGTACTCCACGTGGTTGCTTTTCAAGACTGAAGACATCAATCAAAGGTAGGAAAATAGTTAACACACAGGCTTACAGGGGATATCAATTTCCCATCATGGAGTGTCCTTTCTGAATCTAACATTCTAAGAGTATATCCCAACTTTCCTGGACAAATTGCACTTATTCAACAGCAAGATGGGCCCCTGAGATGCTTGGTTGCCCTTCTATTTGGGGCTGAAGTCAAGGGCACACATTTTACTGATTCCGCCTCCCCTCAGTAGTGTCTTTTTCTAATGCTTTGGGGCAAGGCTGCATTCGGTATTATTTCTTTGTCCCAAATTTACCATCATCACTTGTCTAAAACTGGCTGCAGTTTGTCAGGCTGGTTTGGTTCAAATATCTATTTTAAAAATCACCCAAAAAGCAAATTAAAAAAGGAAACGTCATGTTCTTCTGTGCAGTCACATTAGTTTGGCCTCTGGAAAAATAGCTTCCAGACAGAATAGCAGGGACACTTGAGGCCCTGTTCCCACCTGGATGTGGTGGCTCAGGTAGAGAGGCTCCCCCCAACCAGGCTCGCTCGTTGCCAGCAGGCTCTTCTGGGACAGGTTACAGATATCGCTGAAGCCCAGCGCTGGTGGGCTGAAGGTTTAAGGACCTGGGTGAGGATGGAGAAGAGAGACATGCCATTTTGGTGTTCTGACCTGGTCTCTAGGGTACAACTGGACCTGAGTTCTTGCCGCATTTTGTTTTTTAAGCTAATATCAATATGTACCTGAAGGAAGTGCTACAGGACGTAGTCTGGGTCCTGAAAGCTGAGGGAAGTGGAAATAAAATGACCTGTGTTGTGGGGCAGAAGACAGAGGTCTCTTCACCAAGCACAGAGGGAAAACACTTCGCCCGTCTGATTAGAGTGTAATTTTTATCTACGTGTTATTGGCTGTGTAGTTATCAGGCATCAGCCTGCCTATTGGCTCACTCCAACCCATCGATCAAAGGAATACTCATATTGCAAAAAGAAGAAAGTACTATAAAGATGTTAAGATAACTATGTAGACAACATGGGCATAAAAAAGACACAGAAAACACCCTGTGCTCTATTGAAATGACTGTGTTGGCGAGACACAAATATGGGGAACTATGACTATAGGTGTGTTTCCTTCCCACCCTCACACTTATTTTAAACACTCCTCTACTTGACAAACTTTGTACCAGAACATTTCTGTGTTATTAACTCCACTGTTGGTAACACCTGCTTAATATTCCAGGATTTGGATGCACCCTAATTGACTCGACAATTTCCCTATTGGTGGAGTCCTGACATAGCCCGATATTGCAGTCCAGATCATGGAGAAGTTAACTGAGAAGGCTCCTGGAAACATGCGTAAGCTAATATTAGACGGAGGGTAGGGCTTAAGCCCTTCCTTCCTGGAACCCACGGCACATGAGCATTGCGTGAGGTTTGGTTAAAGCACAGGCAGTTAAAAATCAAAGTATCCAGGTAAACATGTGTCTGGAGTTATTTGTTCTCTATGACAACCTGTGATCATGCTGCAGAGCTTTACCTCCAAACCAACTCAAGAATTTGCTAGGATTAGACCTGGCAGAAGCTCCAGAAAGAATGCTCCAGTTCAATCACAGTTGGAAAAGTATTACCATAAAGACAGTCCATTCTTCATGAACAACTACCCAGGCAGGTTTTTCATGCAATGAAGAGGGATCTTGGCCTAAATAATAGGAAAGTCAATTTATAGGGATGAGTCATTTATTCACTCAACAAACAATTGCTAAGCAACTGCTAACATGAATCCTATTTAAGACCCTGAAATGCAGAGATGAAAATGCATTATGTTAGCCCTAGAGTTCAGACTGGGGACTGGAAGCAGAGCCATAAACTTATCATCCAGGGTCCTTTACGCAACTGCACGAGGCAACATTACATTGAACTCTATGTAATAGCCCTACAGGTTCCGTTTACGAAGATCCAGTGTGGATATCATCTCCCAAGCTGTGCACCTGGGGCAGTGTAAATAATGAAGGCATACAGTGGTGAACGCACAGGTACTGTGGGATCAGAAAAGAAAGGACCCAGCTTCTCACTGGGGGGCAATGGGATACCAGCAAAATCCCCAATGATGGTAACATTGACATTGAAAAATAGTAGACAAGCAGGTTCAAGAACAAGTCTGTAGAACAGAATAGGATTGAATGCTGATTTTTGCTTTCGTTAAATATTTTAGGAAACTGATCAGACACCTGCCCAGCCTCCAAAGACCTTCATGGGGAAGCAATTTCATCATTTTCAAGGCATCATCGGGTCTTCTCACACTGTCCTTGGCTAGAGTGGCATCTCCCTTCACACTTGTGTGCCACACACAGTGTTTTCTGCAAGGGCTGCCAATTGTGACACTTTTTTGTAAGCCACCAAACATTGGCAGTTCAGCACAGACCACACAATTAATTTTATTTTTGCCTTCAGCCAGATTTCAAACAAAGACCCCAGAGATGTCTGGAAAATTAATTTATTAAAAAGCAATAGCTCGATAATACACATGATGGCAGAAGAAATGAATATGTTCAATATCTTATAAAACAGTTGGCAATCACATAATAGAGTGTTCATTGTCAATTTAGTAGCTTGTCTCATTATGCTCAGCAAATAGTTGTAAAATAGTGTATTATTCATGAACCAACATGCATTAATTACTTTTGGTGCACATTTACTTTTCAAATGCAATATGAGTTGGATTCATCTATAAAAGCAACTTTTTTGCAAAAGTCTGCTTCAGGATCCTTTCAAAGAAAGAGCCACAAGTTATGTTTCTCAGGCCTGAAAATACAAACTGGTAAAGTAAACACCTTTGTCCCAGCATAAGGCAGGTAGTGACAACCCCTGCCTTAGACTGTCCAGCAAAGGGCTAGCTGATACTATCCCCCAGATATAGACCCCACCCAGTGCCTAAGCCAGTCCTGCTTAAGGTGGGTAAGACAGGATTCAGCCACCTGAGTCTCCCATGCACTTGGCCATGAACCTTGATCTGCAGTGGCATAGGAGCAGACAGACAAACTGGTGATTGAAATGCTCTCACTTTTGGACATGCCCTTTTATACTCTTGCCATTCCCATGAGGGAAATACTCCCAGGGGACCACTAGTCCAAGGGAAAAGAGAGACACAAAGAACAAACATGAACCCAATCCATAACTTGGAGCCAAACCCAGCCCGGATCAGCTGACCCTCAGCCTACAGACGGATATGTGAGCTATGATAATGACCACTCCTTTAAGCTGCTATGTTTTTGGGGTGGTTTGTTATGCAGCAAAAGCTAACTGATACATGTGGCATATGCAAAACTCACTTTGGGATGCTCTGGGAGAATCCTCAAAGCAACTGGCAGTCAATTTACCTCTATTTCACTTGCTCTGAAGGATGTCTGACCCATGGGAATGTCAGCCCAACAGAGAAGCCACACATAGTGTATAGAGAAAACAAAGATTTTTTTCAAAGGTGAGCCTCACATTGAAAGTCACTGGGCAGCTGCTCTAACTGAGCCTTCATTTGCATCAAGCTGCTTCCCATGTGGGCAACTCTATGGATGTGCTCTAGGGTAATTAGGAGGAGGAATTATTTTAGTTAACGATGGCTGACAATTCTTCACTGCAGTGCTGGGAGGCAGGCTAGTCTCTACAAATATCTGACCATAAAGAGTTGTTACAAGTACTAAAAATAATGGAGAAAAATGCCTAGCACTTAGACACACCACAACTCGTGGTAGTAGCAATTGTAGTCCTGATGGTTGTCACTGTTGGAACTATTCACTGACAATGGGATTTAGCAGCAAAAGGAAGAGCAAAAAGCATCCTCTCCCATCCCCTACTGCCAGCCAAGCCTCCCCGGAATCTAGGTGTCCTTCCTGACCCTCTCTCAAGATTCCCTCCTCACTAGTATCCCCCCTACTATCCTGGAGCGCCATTGGGAGCCCAGCCAGGGACTGAGACCTGACCCTTCCATAGTCCATGCTAGGTGGATCTTGGCTGGTGGGGCCCTAGAATGGGCTTCAACAGGTAGGAGAAGAGTTTCCAACTCAAGCATCAGACTTCCAAATTGAACTGCTTCCTGGCATCTCTCCCTGCCACAGCTTGCACGCCCAACCAGCCCTCTTGATACAGAGGAATACTTGAATACCACTGAGCTCTGGTGAACCATCCTAGCTAATGTGTGTGTTTTGGGACAGACTGTGTCCTCTACCTGGGGTCTGCTTTCCCTCCTCTACGTCCACCAAGGAGAACTCCTACACGCCCTTCAAGACCCACATCCTGGGGAAAGTCTTCCAGTTGACTCCCCAGGCGTTCCTCCCTTTTGGTTCCACTGAATTATGCACATACTTCTGGAGTATTCAGTGATGGTAGTGTTTTGTTTTCTTTGTTCAATCCTTCTGTTTCTTGCATTCATCCACGAGATCTTGGAGAACACAGACGGCATCTCACTTACCCCCAGGTTCCCAGCCCCTTGCACAGCATTGAGACATAGAAGGTGCTTGCGAAATGTTTTGAGTAAATTAATGAATGTTCTTGCTGAGGCCAGCCTCTGAGGCCAGATGAGAGGCCCTTGTCCCTTTCCTTGTCCTCAGAGCAGAGCTTCTCTGGGCTCCTTTCTTCCTCTCCGTCCCTTTGGTCTAGATTCCCAGCATCCCCATGGAAGACATGGCGGCAGACTGTAGCTCCTTCTTATTAGGAGTTAAAAAAAAAAAGGTACATGCCATCCCTGATGACTCCAAGCCCTCCAGGGACAACCTATGAAGGTTTACAGCGATCGGGAGCATGTGAGGACATTTCTAATTAAATTCTTTAGTGCTTCTACTTGACCTCATTTCAACTGTGCCATAAATCTTAAAAAAAAAAAAAAAGAAAGAAAACATCTCAAATCCAAAATTCTAATACTGCTTATGATTCGGTTTACAACAGGGACTCTCTTTATTAATCCAATAGCTGAACACACTTTGGTTGCCGGGGTATATTTTTGAGACAGGGTCAGTTAAAGGCCACTGACCATTTCAATTAAAATGTTTTCAAGGATTCCTAAATAATAAACTGATCTTGCCTATAATTACAGATGAAATAATAATTAAAAAACCCCTCATAATCCTGTGTGTAATGTTATGCCACGCTGCTGGTGTCCACGTACCAAGACAAATACCTCCGCGAGACAGGGAGCAGGGGAAACAATTCAAGTGTAAACCCTGGGCACCCATTAATGCCCAGGCCCTATTAGCTGACTTTGTCTTTGCTCATATTAAAGCCACATCAAATTTGCTGGTGGCTTGGGAGGGAATGGTGTTGGTCCTACTTAAGTGGATATGTAATTCCCCTCCGTAAATCTCTGCCGTAATTGGCTAATGAGCTTACGCTTTGGCAAAATAACCTCTGGGGATGATTGGCTGGAGGATGGCTCCTCTCGTATCTCTCACTTCCCTGGCCCTTCCCGCTATGGGCTCTTCTCTTTCACACATCTGGGCTTTCAGTGTTGGGACCTGGAAATGCCAAAATGAGCTCCTACTCAGAGCCACACACCAGGAAGAATGTTCTTCGTCTCAAAGCATTTAATCTATCCTAGAGTTTCTCAATCTCAGCACTATAGGCATTTGGGGTTGGACAATTCTTTGTTGTATGGAGCTGTCCTTTACATGGGAGAATGTTGAGCAGCATCCCTGGCCTCGACGCACTAGATGCCAGTAGCCACACCCCACTCTGTTGTGACAACCCAAAATGTTTCCAGACATTGCCAAAACTCCCCGCAGTGAAGACCCATTGGTCCAGTCAGATGTCCCACGTGCTGTGATCTCAGCAACTCATGGTGGTGAGTCACTCTCTTCCGGCAACTGTTCCTGACCGGACTCTTCACCCACCTGCTTTGTCTCACCTTTTGACCCTTTGGATTTTCCTCCCATCATTTTCTGCTCCTGCCTATGCGTGCAGTTCTTGGCTTGTCTGGATTTCCCCTGTAGTCATCACCAAGGATCTTGACTCAGACCCTGTCTGAGGTTCTTCCTTCTTGGGTTCACCTGTGACAGGTTACCTACAGAGCTCAACTCTTGCCTCTGGTCCCCTTGGACAAAGTCCAGCCTCCACTGTCACCAAAGGCACTTTTGTAACTGCACACCAGTTTCTTCCAGAATCCCAGCTGTCACTGGTTGGAAGAGACAATGGAAGCTTTATGGCTTTCCAGGATCTTGGAAAGAGGTACCTCTCTCTTTGCTTCTTAGGTTTCCACTATATCTAATAGAACAGGGGCACCAGAGTTCACTTTGTCTATTTGGTTTATTTTGAATGCTTAGTTTATCTCTTTTAAGAGCCTTTGGCCATGTATTAGAAAAAGCATGATTTGGTCTATTTTGTGAACTTGAGCTAAAATACAACACTTAGTCCTGATGTTGCCAAACTGTTATCATTATTGCATCTGGGGCCTAACAGGTCTGGGCGTGGGGGACAGGTGCAAGGTAAATGGTTCTCTGGAAATGGGAGATGGGGTTGCAGATGAAAATACAGGACACTCAATTTAATTTGAATTTCAGATAAACAATGAATAATTCTTTGTATAAGTACGCCCCATGCAATATGGGATATACTTATGCTAAAAAATCAGTTGTCGTTTATCTGAAATTCAAATGTAACTGAATGTCCTTTATTTTTATTTGCTAAATCTGGCCACTCTAGGCAGGCAGGCAGGACCTTTTTCTCTCAGGGGATGTGGGATCTGAATTTGACCCCAACCTCTCACTGAACCCCCTGCTTCCTCAGCTGCCTCTGTGGACCTGGCCTTGTTTGCTCTGAGCCTGTGGCAGGTGGTCATTAGGGGAACTGAGGGCTGGAAGGGAGCTCAGTGGAGATGCAGTCTCTCCCTGTCACATCCTGGTGCCCTGACCATGCTGACCACAGGCCCAAGAGACCTGGACACTTTCTCGGCCTGCCTTCTCACAGCCACTTCCTTGGTCACAACCTTGTTGTGGCTTGCCACTCTGGCCAAGGCTGTGTGCATATGCATTGTCCCATTGAAAAGCGAAAGATTCAGCCGGGCTAATCTGATTTTAACTATCCGTTCTACCAGATTCTCCCTCTGCTGCTTCTGAAATTCTGCCAAGCTGGCATATTCGCATGGAGACTCAGTGCTCCAATGACACGTGTAACAATTGAGAGATGTCTGGTCACTTTTAAGTAGTGTCACCAACCATCCTGACTTTCTCAGGACTGAGAGGTTTCCTGGGATGTGGGACTGTTCACACTAAAACTGGGGAAGTCCTAGACAAACTAGGATGAGTTGGCCCCCCGAACTGAGGCTGTTGGTGTTCGGGGGCATGGTTTGCAGGGAACAAATCTCCAAAATTCAAATTCCAGTCCATTGAATGATAGAATCCTCACCCGCACAGGGTTGGGTGGATGAAAATGAATTCCAGGCTCTCAGCAAACAGCCTGCTATTCATTCTTGAATCATCCATCACCTCCACCAAGAGGCCTTCCTGGACCATTCTGTCTATGTAGCCCCAACCCCTAAACTCTGATCACGTCTTTCATAGCATGTCTCACAATTGGTAATCACATTTATTTTTTGGACTACTTGCTTGTTGTTTGTCCTCCTCAATAGCCAGTAAACTCTGTGAGGGCCACCGCTGAGTGGGTTGTTTATTGCTGAAATCCCTAGAACTTAGAATAGTCTCCGCAAATCGTAGGCGCTCCAAAAATATCTATTCGCTGAACCATTCAGTGCCTTGCCATGACCGAAGCGAGGCACTAAGGAGATGGGGCTGAAGAAGCATAGCCTCTGCCCTTAAAGGGTTGGGGGGCAAGACTGATGTTTAAACAGATGGTGCCAGCACAGTGAGGAAGGTTGATGGAGATGTGAGGTCCAGAGGAGGGGGTGTAAGCAGTACCCAGGAAGGTTTAGCAAAGCATTTACCCAAGTTACTATTTTAAATGGATCATCAAGGATGGTCCAAGACTCCTTCTTCTCTGCTTGGCAAAGGGCATTGCAGGAGGGAGCAATGCCAAGGCAGTGGGGCATAGAATGGCACGGGGTTCAGGGTCCCGGATGGTGGGTGTGAGTGGGGGAAGACTGTATACAAAGATTGTCTCGGGGAAGTTGGATTGACATTCAAGGTCAAAGATACCAAGATTCAGCAATCCTATTTTTTTAAAGAAAGAAGGAAAGGGAGATATGGTCTTCCTGGTTACACATGTTCTGTCTTGTTGTCAAAATGTGCCAGATTCCTCTTGGGTGCCCTCCTTCCCCATATGTCCTGTCTCTCTTTCCTGCTGTCTGTCTGTCTGGTGCCATCTTGACTAATGTCCTCATCCCACAATGAGACCCACCAAGACTCCATCTGCCCCTCAGGGCTTCTCCAGCCAACATCATCTTTCTCCTCATCTACCTGAATAAGAAACTCTTTTCCCTCAGTTTGCTGGGAAGCAAGAGCACATCTATTCAAACATTTTATACTAATCTGTAAATGACTGCTTTAGGCTATCTAAATTTTAAAAAGGAGTTGTCCGATTTTTAAGAAGAAGTCATTTACCTGTCTGAACCTCCCATTCCTTGAAAATGTCTTGCCCCTCAAATTTTACCAAACCCACTCTCTGGCCTTCTCCCTTATCTCATGGGCCTTGAGTCCAAAAACACATTGACTCTTCATCTATAAAAATGGGCCTGTAAAACAAAGTTTGAGTCCCCTTTACTATGCTTGGTTTGGTTTGCCAGGTTGTTTTGTTTTGGGGCTGTACTTAAACATTTCAATACATTCTTCAGTTTGCTGTTAAGGACAAAAGAGAGGAAAAAAGGAGTGGAAAATCTGGAAATTGGATAGGAAACCCAGTTTCCACAAGAAATGGTCAATTTGTTACTGGATTTCAGTAGGTGTCTCGGTGTATCAGTTGAGCCATTTGACATGGGGAAAAATAATCAGTGGTGGATAGAATTGAGTTTAGGAATTCAACATCTGAACTTTGCCTAAGAAAAATGTCAAAGAGTAAAGGTTACCCAAGTTGGAAATTCTTTATGTTCATCCATCCACTATGCATCCATCCATTCATTCATCCATCTCTCTCTCCCTCCCTCCCTCCATCCATCCCTCCCTCCATCCATCCCTCTACCCATCCATCCCTCCCTCCCTCC